>NW_019268532.1:3678100-3732159 GCF_002738365.1 Cucurbita moschata
AAAAAAAAAAAAAAAAAAAAAAAAAAAAAAAAAAAAAAAAAAAAAAAAAAAAAAAAAAAAAAGTTCAAAATGGATAACCGTCAAAGCTTTAACGGTAACAAACTACCACTGTCGCGCCTCTTCTCTCGTACATTAAATGCCCGACCATCAACTTCCTCAAACCCTCACAATTCCCTTCACAAAGAACCCACGGCGGCGCTCTCGACGGCGCCGCCGCCGCAAAAACCCCACCAAACACCGTCGAGCACACATGGCAATCGATCCAAGGAACACCATGGGCGCCTTCGAACCAGATCAAGACCCATACGACAGTTCCATCAACGCCAACATTCTCAATTTCGCCAACGACCAAAACCCAACTCTCGACGACTTGCAGTCCACAGCAGAGCAGCCAGTGGCGGCGGCGCGTGACTCCCACGGCGGCCGAACAAGCGCTTTTCAGAACATGGGTATGGTGGAATTGTTGACACATTTCAGTTTCGGTGGACAATATGATTCAGAAGCAGGCCCCTCAAATGCCGGCGAAGCAGCAAGCAATTTTGAAGAAGATGATGATATTCAAATACCCAGTGAAGTCAAATCGAAATTGCTCGCAATTTGGCCCGTAACTCCGGTGCCGTTTCTGTGCAGTTGCTGCCAAGTTCTAAGAGAATTTCTTCATAGCAATGGTCGATTTCTTCATAAATCAACATCATAAACACAAATTCACTGAAATTTCCCTGTTTTTTTTTAATCAATTCGTATATTTCTCGAACAGGGGTGAACAGCAGAAAACTGGAGATTCATGGTCGACTTGGAATGATCTGTCATGCAATTCTGGAACATAAACCGATTGTTAATGTGGATAATATAAGTCCTCAGTATCAAATGTTCGAGTAAGATATCAAATTTTGTTTAATTTGATCTGATTTTACTTCGATTGATTTGTTGTTTTTTGTTTTTTGTTTTTAAAGTTTTTGTGACAAAAGCTTTGAGGAGATCAAGCAGTTCTTGCTGCAGTATTGTTTGAAGCAAATTTTGGAGGATTATAATATGATTCCAGATCCGATGTCGAATTTCTACGACGCGCTTTGTGTCGGGATTGACTGGTTTGAAAATCTCAATACTACTGATGCGTTCTTCCAACAGTCTCCTGATAATTCTGGTTCGTTAAATGAATATCTTCGTTTTAATTTGAAACAAATTTATTTTTGAGAAGAAAAAACGTGAACTTGTTTGCGTAGAAGATGAAGATATGGATCAGTCCGTCCCTGGGTTCCAAAATGATACGCCTGAGCCGCAAGGCCAACCATCTAGACGGCCCTCGCTTGCAGCACAGGTTTGTTTTAGTTATTGGAGTGTATACAGGTTAGGTTGGGTTGGGTTGGTCGACTTAAAATTTAAGGTTGGTTAGGTGGATGACCCGAATGACTCGGTTTACAACAGAACACTTTGTTTATCTTTAAAAAATTCAACCCAATCCAAAGTTGAATTATTCAAATCTGGTCACACGAACACATTTACTTTTTTATTATTATTATTAATTTGACAGAGGCAGAGAACAGGGAGGATGACGGTGAACGATGTGTGGGAGTATCTTCATCTTCCGATATCAGAAGCATCGAAGAAGTTGAATGTGTGCAATACGGTGTTGAAGAAGATATGTCGGCGGAGTGGTCTCAGCCGCTGGCCTTACAGAAAGGTAGGTGGCACTATTTTTTCTTTTTGAAATCTAAACTCTAATTTAAGGAAAAACTGGTGCAGATACGAAGTTACGAGAGGCGAATAGCAGCGCTGAAAACCACAATAAATTCCAGTTATGGAGACACTAGAACCCGAGCCGAAGCTGAGATCCAAAGGGTTCAGAAAGAACTTTCTGATTTTTGTGCTCGAATCAGAATTTGATTATCATTATTTTGTACATTTTATTTATTTATTTATTTTTTTTATTTTTGTTCTTTTTTCTTTTTAAAACTAATTTTTAATAATTGATATATTATATAAATTTAAATTTAAGTTGAATGAAATCATAATATATTCTTTATATATATATATATATATATATGAGGTTAAGGTCGAGAATGAGACAAAAATACAATTTTTATCCCCGACTCCATTTAACTAACTCGTAGTTAATTATAATTTTTAAAATTAAACCTATTTATATTATATTATTGATATTGAGAAAGTATGCCCAAAATAAATGATTAATTTATTATAATAAATTAAATTAAAATTTGTAATTTATTGAATAAAAAAAAAAGATATTTTATTACAAAATGAACCAATTATCCGTCGTGCGGGTGTTAGGGCTCCATTAGATTTTGCTATTTCCGGGCCCAAAATCGCTGCTTTCCGGACTTTTCCCCTTTTTATCCAATTCATTTAATTTCACTTCTCTCATCCGATTGAAGTCCGCGTTCATCTCCTCTCTATGTCCAATTTCCACTGTTGTTTCAGAGGTCAAATATTTGGCTGTTTTTTTTCCCTCCTTTTGCTTTCTCTCCTCCCTTCTTCCTCGCCGTGTTTCTCGATCTGTTGTTCATTTTTCTCTCTGTCAATCTTTCACTCTCTATCAATTTTGTGGCGCTTCCAGTTCGAAGGGTGAGAGCTGTCGGCCATGGACGGAGGTGCTCCGTACAATCCACGTACTGTGGAAGAGGTGTTTAGGGATTTCAAGGGCCGGAGAGCTGGTTTAATTAAGGCTCTCACTACTGGTCAAGTCTTACTTTGTGTTCTTCCTTTGAAATTCTTTCGCGCTTTTGTCCTTTTGCTTTTCTGGTTTTTATTGATTTTTTTCCTCTCATAATTACCAGTTCTGCTTTTGTGATTGCAGATGTTGAAGAGTTCTACCAGCAATGTGATCCTGGTTTGATTTTATTGCTGCTCGTTTATGTTTTTAGATTCTTGTGTGCGTTGTCCGAAAGAGATGTTAGTAGTTTCTTGCTAGGAACCGAGATTTGACCACTGCAAAGTTCAACTAAAGAGATTACAGAATCGATGAGTTTTGATGTTTTCATCGGCTTAATTTTCTAAGCCAATTTGTCATTTCTTTCTTTAGTAAGCTGGAAGTAATTAGCTTTAATGCTAATATTGTGATATAATTTTGAAATGGCTTGGCTTAGGAAGAACTAAGCATGTATTGTTCACTAATTTTTAACACATTTGTCACGCGTTGTGTCTATTTCCAATGGAATTTTTGTTTGAATTATAACCTAAATTTTCTTAAATTACAGAGAAAGAAAATCTCTGCCTTTACGGGTTTCCTAGTGAGCAGTGGGAAGTCAATTTACCAGCCGAAGAGGTGCCTCCAGAGCTTCCAGAACCTGCGCTGGGCATAAATTTTGCTAGAGACGGGATGCAAGAAAAAGACTGGCTATCCTTGGTTGCTGTGCATAGTGATGTTTGGCTGCTTTCTGTGGCATTTTATTTTGGAGCTAGGTTTGGATTTGATAAGACAGATAGGTATGTGTTATTCTGACCTGCACTTCCTTATTTTATAGTTGTAGCGAAGGCCTTGGTATGAGCTTCAAGCCTCTCTCTGTCTTTTAATTGTCTTTGAGTTGTTCTTAATATAATATTTGATTCAATGATTTCTCAGTTCATGTGTAGTGGGAAACTGTTTTGCTTTGCCGTTGGATTCTTTCTTTGGGTATTGGTGATAGGTAGATTGTAAGCCCATGCATGCTTTCTATGTGCTAAATTTTTAAAAAATGGAGTTCTTTTGTGGTATGCTATAACTTGGTTAGGTTATGGATTGAATTTGTATACCCAATCTCTTTCTCACAAGGGTTTGTTACAAACTGTTTACTTCTTCTTTTCTCATAATCATATGTTTTATAAATTATATTCGGCCTCACATCCCAAAACATATGCTTTATGCTCTGAAGCATAAACACTTGTGAGTAATGTGTTTGCTCAATACGTGGTGGACACTTGTTGCATATATCGGACATGAGTTGGGTACTTGTTTCCTGAAGCATTGTGTATTTCTTCACTTGATTTCTTTTTTTTTTTTTTTTTTTTTTTTTTTTTTACTTTTAAATTCATCACTTCTTTTATATCTACTTCTAAATGAAAATATACCAAACTAATGCATATTTTTAATACAAAAGGGTATTTTATAAAATGTAAATTTAAGCAAGCATGCCTTTTGCCATGCTCCTGTCCTGATTTTATAGAAAATGATGTGCAGTGTCTGGCATGCTGTGGCTTCATAGGTTTTATCTCCCTGATGTACATCGCGAGTTTTTCAAAGGAGTTGTCCCCTTGACATGTTTTCATAAAGTTTTTGATTTCACACGATTTCATCAAGTTTTGTTTTCAGGATTCTATTTCAGTGTTTGACTTCCAGATTTTTCATTTGCATTTCACATGTTTGATAAGATTATCCTAACTTAAATGCATAAACTAGGTTCGTAGCTGAGGTAAAGGATGATTAACTTACTTCAGGCTTCATTATCATGATGGAGAGTCCATGTTTTACTTTCTCTGTTTTGTTCCAACTCTCAAGGTGTAGGATAATCAGCATAAACACACTCTATGTTCTTGTGGTTTCTTCATTACAACAGGGTCCTTGACATGTTCTGTTGCTTTTGTTGCAGGAAGCGTCTATTTAATATGATAAATGATCTTCCAACAATATTTGAAGTTGTGACAGGGACAGCCAAAAAACAAGTTAAGGATAAATCATCAGTTTCAAATCATAGCAGTAATAAATCTAAATCAAATCCAAAGGTTTGAAAGATATTTTTAATCGTGCTTTCTCCCCTTTTCTTAGTTTTTTTAGCCTCTTCAGCTTAAAATGGCCATAGACACTACAACTACTAGTAGTTATTTTTCATCTCTAATGGTTTGGCTGAGGTGCAGCCTTGTAGAAACCTTCTACTTGCATCTTAGATGCCGGAATCACGACCTTCCACAATGGTATGATATTGTCTACTTTGAGCATAAGCTCTCATGGCTTTGCTCTGGGCTTTCCCAAAAGGCCTCGTACCAATGAAGATGTATTCCTTATAAACCCATGATCATTCCCTAAATTAGCCAATGTGGGACTCCCTCCTAACTACAGTAAATATACTATACTACAGTAGATTGATCAATATGTGATTCAATCCATGATGGAGGCAACTTATTAAGCATATTTCTTGGCATATTTTTTCAATATTCAGCGGAGTTCTGAACCTCAAATAAAAACTACGAAGGCAGTTCAATCAAAAGATGAGGACGAGGAAGGTTTGGATGAGGAAGACGAGGAAGAACACGGTGAAACACTTTGTGGAGCTTGTGGAGAGAATTATGCATCTGATGAGTTCTGGATTTGCTGTGACATATGTGAGAAATGGTTCCATGGGAAATGTGTAAAGATCACTCCGGCAAGGGCAGAGCATATTAAGCAGTATAAATGTCCATCTTGCAGCAACAAAAGAATCCGACCCTGATGTTGTTTAATTGTTAGCACCAACAACTTCCCCTGCCTCCCAAAACCAAAGCAAAAAGAGAAAACAAAAGGAAAAAGAACCAAGAGATGTCAAAGGGTTCTACTTAGGATCTCAGCTTAGACGGCTAATTGTGTATTAGGATTAGTTTAAACTTTACATTAGGACACTAGACATTCTATGTGTATTTGTGGACATAATCCTTTTTGCTCAAGTATTGTATGAACTATATGTATTTTGTATGTGCTATAATGTGTTCTTGTCAAGGCTTATATTTGACAGATGCCTTGCTCTATTGTACATGCCGTTCGGGTCATGGGGACGCAACCGGGTGAGGTTTGGTTTGGTTTGATTGGCGGGTTTATTATGCATTGAAGATTAGTTGCCCTCACATTCCATCTCATACCAATTTGATAGCAATTGACATAAACATGGTTTATTTCCCCTAACGATCTTTCTATTTCTAGGGCTCAATGTTCTTGCTAGTACATTGTCTAGTGTTTGGCTCTGATATCATTTGTAATCGTTAAGCCCACCACTAGCAAATATTATTCGTTTTGAAAGGAGGTGGATTGTGAGATCTCACATCCGTCGGAGAAAACATTCTTTATAAGGGCTTGAAAATCTCTGCCTAGTAGATACATTTTAAAAGCTTTGAGGGGAAACTCAAAAAGAAAAAATCTAAAAAGGACTATTTGTGATCTAACCTAGTACTATTATGATAATTATTTTAATTATTTATTACTAAAATCAAATATAAGGATAATTTATTTATTAATTATAAAAACCAATTGCCCTCTTATTAATGTTTTCATCCATATTTATTGATATATTTTTATTATTCCTTCGTCTAGTTTATTCCTTTAGTTTCTTTGTCGGCTAATTTTAATCACATGTACCAAAATTTATATTTTTTAAATTTATAAATTATGAATTTGACTTATTATGGTTTGAGCTTTGGTTATTATAAATTAACCATTTTGTGCTTGTTTACAAATTTGATCCTATTGTGTGTATGCAATTTAGCTTTATTTCATGATTTAAACTTGTCCATGGAGTCGGAAAATTAACAACTCTATAGATATACTTTCTACCTCAACACAGTCCGTTTATCCGTTTCAAGCAACGTAGTTATATTGTTTATAATGTAGCAGTATTGTTTGGACTTTTTCTGTAACGACCTATGCTTAAGTTTCATAATCTAGATTTGTCACCCAACGTAGAATTGTACAGAGCAAAATATAAAACAAGCTTTAACTTTGAGGTTTCTATAATTGAGGCACCAAATGAAAGATACAGTAACTTTCAGTTTTTTTTATGTCTTTTTTAATTATCATATCCTCAAGAACTCTCTCATTTAGATATGGTCTCGGGCTTACGTACCAACCAAACCTACCACTTTTTTTAATTATCATTTAGAACCTACCAACAAAATAACTTATTCTAACTTAAGACTAGGAATTTAAATGAGTCAACCCTATGCACGTGTCATAATCTCCGCTCACGATGTCGCCGTCCTCTGTACATATGCGTATTGCCTTTACCTGAAAAATGATGGTACACAGTCTGAGTATTTCGAAGAATACTTAGTAAGCAACCCCACTATAGGGGCCATGCAAATGTACACACATGCAATCATTCTCTTGGAACTTATCTTTATTCTCTAGGGGTGACCTCTAGTCTTAGACTACTATGGATGTGTAGTACTTCCCTACACACGACCCACACAAGCAAATGTGAATTTTCAGGGGGCTCGCATACCCCCTGGACCCTCTCTGGTTAAGCTAATATGTAACAACGTCTAAAGGTCAGCAGAATCCCTTGGTGTTCTGCTCCCCATGAACACCCTTATGATCATATTGTGTGCGGACACCCTTATGATCATATTGTGCGCGTCCGCACTCATCGTCTCTGGGGAAGCATCCTTATGCTTATGAACACACAACATGCATAATCCCTCTAATTTTCATCTTATCATCTCTTCTGACACAACCCTTAGTCTTATCTTTTTGCTACATTAGGTAACACATGCTTGTTAAATATTTATATTAATATCATTTTCATGCTCTTAGGGTTGTGTCCTATGATCGGTCTATTAATATGGAAAACAACAATATATTGAGACAAACGTCAAACAATCATCTTACTCATCCTGGTTGTTAAGGATATTTAGTAATAAATTATAGTTTACCATATATATTATATTTGATATTTTATTATAAGGCAAATATCAGATATTTGTTTATTACCATAGTTATCTTTCCATTTATTGTTATTTCCATTTATTACTATTTCCATATACTTGTAATTTATTTGATTATAAATAAGATAACTTTCACACCATTTAGGTGTGGTGGATTCAGCAAACATTCACACTGGTGCATCAAACATATCAAGTACATCATTCATCCAAATATGTTATATATAACTTACATTTATCCTATTTTTCTTTTGTTTCTTCCTACAATAAATTATTATATATTAAAATTTGAATCCCTCCCCAAGAAATTCAATTTAATAAAAATTTGTTACCATTTACAAATTTATAAAAGTTGCATGAGTCATAATTAAAAAATGTTGAACTTAAAGGGATTAGTTTCCTTGTTTCCTCTATTACGTGCCTCTCAAACAATTCTGGGCACAATAAAAAGCTTCGTCTCTCTGGTTTCTCCTGCCTTTTCTCTGCTTGTTTTCTTTTCTTTTTAATTATGTTCAACCATTTCGCACCGTTTGGAGGCACTTGAGTCAGCTGTCGGCATCTGACTACGTCTTGACCTCTATCTAATATTTTTTTTGCCCAATTCCCCATTCATACTACCAAAAAATGAGATTCTTGCTGAATTCGAGTTTGCTGCTCCAACCAGTACCACACTAATACCTATTTTGTTTAGTACTTTTGGTGCTTCTCTTGCGTCTGATCCGATTTTTTTTTTTTTTTGGCCAATTTTAACCGTTATTAATTTTTCTCTAAAAAATGGCTACCAATTATTAATTTTGCTGATGGAGGAAGTGTTGGGAACATATATTTGGAGAAGGAGTTGTAATAGTGGAGAGAGAGGGATCATTTACAATTTCTTTTTAATTTTTATTTACTTATTATTATTATTTTTATTTATTTATTATTATTATTTTTACGGTTGTTACAATTTCTTTACTCGTGTACACATTTTCATACACATTCATCCGATATCGTAAGTTCCTTTTGAAATTTTCCTTCCAAAAAACAAAAAAAAGTCAAAAGACAAGAGAGAGTGACAAATACACAGAAAAGTACGACAATGTTCAAAGTCTAAACTTTTAAATTGAATCATTCAATTCAGACCATTAGCTACCATACAAAATGGTTATACGTGGTTACGAAAAATGGTAAAACCCAAGACCAAAATGCAATAAATAAGTTTGACCTCAAATTCTGACCCAAACATAGTCTACAATTCAATTTACACGACCAAATCTAAACAAATATTTACTCGAATTCATTTGAATCTTGAAATTTACGTATTAAATAACATAACAACAACATCCCGCTAATAATAAATTACTTTTTTTCTTTTTAAATATTAAATTTATAATTAGTGCATGAACTTAGTTATAACCCAACTCAATTCAATACTCTATTTTTGAACTCCAATTAATTCTCACCTTACATGTCAGCAACTCCATTAAATTTCAGCAAGTTGTCTTCCACGTGGCTCAGATCCATGCCGTTAATATATTTCCATCTGCCGTGACATGGACGGTTCATAAGACTTTGACTTGGTCCAATCGAATCAGGATGCTTTCATTATTAATTTTTCATGATACTGAAATATTTGCGTCTTTGATTTGGTCAACGTCGGCCTCATAAACAAGTATTATCCCCAAATAAAAACTTACTGTTATACTATTATATACACTTTATTTAAAAATATATACATATAATGTATTGAACTATATATATATATATATTAATATATGTTAAATCTATTTAAATAATAATCGGACTATGTTAAGTAGTTTTTTGGACTTATATTTTGGATATTCATGATGCGTATAAAAAGACAAGATTTTGAGTTTTGTTGAGGGATTAAACGGTCAGTGAAGGCCAAACTCATCAAACAAAGAATTCGAAATCTTTCTATGACTTATGCTATAGTTGAATGACTATTTGACCGAAACAATAATCGATTCCAAGATGTAAGGTGGAACTAGGTTTCCGCAAGTAGAAGTAATAGAAATTATTGTTCTAATTTTCTCGAAGATAGGTGAACTTAGAAATTTTCATTCATATATTAAAAATGGTCATTTATATGGGTTTTTTTTTTTTTTTTTAAATATAAATTTTAAAAAGTTTATTTTTTTTTTTTAATTGATGAATATTTTAAAAATAAATTACTAATTATTTCCTTCCAAAATTAATGAAATAATATTTAAAATTTTTTTTTGGGAGTGGACTAAAATTGGAAGTATAAAGTTATTTTTTAAATAAAATAAAAAAATTCATAAGTATTTTTTTTATTATTATTATTTTAATTTTAAGAAACCTTTCAAGCTCTTAATAAATTCCAAAAATAAAATAAAAATTGGATTTATTTTATTTTAAAGCATATGTAATTAGTAGGTATTTATTTGATTAATTTTGAAAAATAAAAATAAAATTACACAATTATTTTCACCCATAAAATTGGAACATAATATAAAAAAAAACCATCGCCATGTCCTTTTTCTCATCAGTAGCCTTCACCAAGAAAGGCTTCATTAAACCTTCTTTTTGGTGTGGCGAGTCACCGGAAAAATGAAGCCAAATCACGGCAGCCACCGGGCTCTGTGGTTCATCGCAGGCTGCATGTTGTTGGTTGCGACGGCGGGGGAGGCTCAGAATGTGAGCGTGGGGGTGGTGTTGGACATGGAGAGCTGGGTTGGGAAGGTGGGGTTGAGCTGTATCGACATGTCGTTGTCGGAATTGTATGAAGCTAACCCTCACTACAAAACTAGGGTTGTTCTCCACCGCAGGGACTCCGCCGGCGATGTGGTTGGTGCGGCGGCTGCAGGTTCCAAATCTGTACTTTTTTCTTTTTATTGCTGCCATTTTATTTTATTTATTTATTTTTGAAAATGAAGAGTAGTTGACTTTTCTCATTACTATGTTACTGTCGGTGGAACGTATATGTAGTTGTCGGATTTTTATTTGAAAGTATAAAAATATTTTTGAGTTTTGCATTTTACATTTTAATATATTTAAACTTTTAAAAATATTCTTCACAGAAACTGTTAATTTGTTTTTTGTTTAAACAATAACTTTCAATTTTTTAATACTAATTTTTTAAAATATTAAAAAATGTAAACTAGTTTTAAATTTTTTATTAATTTCTTTAATTTTTAATTAAAAAAAACATATTTAAACTAATTTAACTATTTTAAAAATTAAATACTCAAATACTCACAAAGTAATGAATAAAATCATTAATACGACTTTTTAATATTATTTTTGAAAGTAAATATTAAAAAGTTCAAAGATAATTTATAAAATTTATGTAAATGATTTTTGTCCATTTCATGATTTTTTTTTTAAATATAGTACTAATAGTATGAATATTTTTTATTTTTTTAAAAAATTGAAAAGTATTAATGATTTTTTTTTCGAAGTTTAATGATATTTCATAAATTCCTTTTAAAATTTTAAATAAACTTTATCATCGCATTCAATTTTTAATTTTATATTCAATACATTCATAAATTAAAAAATATCAATACCATCTTTACCATATTTAAACTATTAAATTATATATTTAATGAGTTCTTAAATTTTAATTTTTATATCTATTAAGTTTATATGTTTTGAAAAATATAAAAAAGTTTAGAAACTAAACCAATTTAAATATTTGAGTAACCTTCTGATATAAACTTTTGAATAAAAAAATCATTTTTTTTTTCTTAAAAAAAGAGTAATTAAAGCGAATGAAGATGTTAGATTAAAAGGTTTTGGGGAACTATCAAAATCCAACTTTTCTAATGTTTATTCACTCATTTCAATCCTTTTTTTGAAAACAACCTTTGATGGAACAGCTGTTGACCTCATAAACAACAATAAAGTTGAAGCAATTTTGGGGCCAACCACTTCAATGCAGACCAACTTTGTGATCAAGCTCGCCCATAAAGCTCATGTCCCCATCCTTACCTTCACCGCCTCTAGCCCCTCTCTCGCCTCCCACCGCAGCCCTTACTTCTTTCGTCTCACCCACACTGACTCTGCTCAAGTTGCCGCTATTAGGGACCTGCTCAAATTCTACAACTGGAGACAAGTACGTGTTAAATTATTGTTCAATTACAGGACTTGGCTGCCCTGCAATTTAATCTTTATTATTATTTTTTTTTTTTTGTGTCTATCCAGGTCGTTTTGATCTACCAAGACGACGAGTTTGGAGACGGGATGTTACCGTACTTGATTGACGCATTGCAGGGTGTGAATGCGCGCGTCCCATATCAGAGCATCATTGATCCAACGGCTACCGAGGATCAGATCGAGGAAGAGCTTTACAAATTGATGACAATGCCGACCAGAGTGTTCTTGGTGCACATGTTGCCGTCTCTGGCGATTCGCTTATTCGCTAAGGCCAACCAAATTGGAATGATGAGGGAAGGCTACGTTTGGATTCTGACTGACGCCACCACGAATTTGCTCGATTCCATGCCCTCCTCTGTTTTGAAGTCCATGGAAGGAGCTTTGGGAGTGAGGACATATGTCCCAAAATCAATGGAGCTCGACCGTTTCAAAATTAAATGGAAACGGGAATTCGTAATGGAAAATTCTGTCCCCAACGACCCATATTTAGACATCTTCGGACTGTGGGCCTATGATGCAGCTCGAGCACTGGCAATCGCAGTTGAGAAAACAGGGGCCAAAAACTTCACATTCGAAAACCCAAACAGGGGCCAAAATCTAACCGATCTTGAAACTTTGGGAGTTTCTCGAAACGGGGAGAAAATTGTTGAGGCGTTGTCGAAGACGAAGTTCATGGGGCTGACTGGAAATTACGAGATTGTGAATGGGCAGCTGCAATCGGCGGAATTTGAGATAGTGAATGTGAACAGTAATGGGGGAAACAGAGTTGGGTTTTGGAATCCTGAAAAGGGGTTGTTGAGTAACAATATGACAGTGATCTGGCCGGGGAATACGGCGGCGGTGCCGAAAGGGTGGGAGTTTCCGACGGCAGGGAAAAGGTTGAGAATTGGGGTTCCGGTGAAGGAAGGGTATAGTGAGTTCGTGAGAGTGAATGGAAAGAAGGTGGAAGGGTATTGTAGGGATGTATTCGATGCGGTAATAGAAGCGCTTCCATACGCCCTTCCGTTTGATTACATTCCATTTGCACTTCCGAATGGATCTAGAGCCGGTTCCTACGATGATCTCATCATGCAAGTAAACACAGGGGTCAGTATGTTTGTATTCATTTGATTACTTCCAACTCTGAGGACTAAAATAAAGTATTGGTGAATGTGTGGTTTATGGACAGGTCTACGATGGTGCAATAGGAGACATAACCATCGTAGCAAACAGATCTAAGTACGTCGATTTCACCTTGCCATTCACAGACTCCGGAGTTTCAATGGTGGTTCCAACAAAAGCCAACTCCATGAACAGAGCATGGCTTTTTCTGAAGCCTCTCACTGTAGGCCTTTGGATAACAAGCTTATGCTTCTTCGTCTTCATGGGGTTTGTGGTTTGGATTCTCGAACATCGAATCAACCCAGCCTTTCGTGGTCCTCCCTCTCATCACATCGGCACTAGCCTCTGGTACTCCTTTTGCACCATGGTCTTCGCCCAAAGTAACCACATTTACCGACCCATTTATTATGATAGACTAAATTTCATCTTCGAGTATATTTAACTATTTATTCATATTTTTTTCACCTGTACTTTTAGGGGAGACTTTGATAAGCAATTTGGCCAGGTTCGTAGTGGTGATATGGTTCTTTGTGATGTTTGTTTTAACTCAGAGCTACACAGCAAGCTTGACTTCTCTTTTGACAGTGCAACAATTACAACCAACCATTATAAATATCAATGAGCTTTTGACGAAGCAGTCATGGGTGGGATATCTAGACGGTTCATTTGTTTGGGGGTTGTTGACCTCTGTGGGGATTAAGAATCTCAAGTCTTATAGGTCTCCCGAGGAACTCGACAAGTTGCTCAAACTAGGAGGCTCCAATGGCGGCATTGATGCTGCTTTTGATGAAACCCCTTACATCAAGCTCTTCCTTTCCAAGTTTCCTAATAAATACATTACCGCTAATCCCACCTACAAAACTGATGGATTTGGATTTGTAAGTTTCTATCTCTTTCTACGAAATTAATATAATATCAACTTAATTTTTTATAAATATTTTTAGTCCTCGGTTAGATTATCATATAATCATAGGTTCTTTGAATCAACAATGTTATTTTTTCTTTGATTAATGTTTTATTTGGAGGTCTATTAAGAATAAGAACATTATATTATCGTATTCTATTTGTTTCATCTTCATATTTCAATGATAATTTAACATGAAATTATAACACACAATTATCTTAGGGCAATTATTTTAATATCTATAATGACGATGCCGACAGGCATTTTCCATTGACTCACCATTGGTGGCAGACATATCAAGAGCGGTGTTAAATGTGAGAGAGAGTGAGAAGATGAACCAATTACAAATGAAATGGTTTGGTGAAGACAACTCATGGTCTTCCGTCAAGGTCACTTCTTCAAGGCTGAGCCTGAGCAACTTTTGGGGCCTATTCCTCATCGTCGGCATTGCTGCCATCATCTCCCTCTTCATCTACTTCTTCATTTTCCTTCGCAAAGAACTGCACACGCTCCGCAACACCACCACTGAAGCCTCCAACTCCTCCATTAGGAGTAAAATTCGAGCACTACTCAGAATCTACGACAATAGGGACTTGACTTCACATACATTTAGAAAGAGTAATCCTCCACAAGTAGTAGACAACAAGATTCAAGCAAACCACGGTGACTCTGTTGGCGCCTCATCGAGCTCGAATTATTTGCTAAGTTCATCAAATGATTCGATCCATGACACGAACCATGGGTTCTCTAAGTCGGGAGATTTGAGTCCAAGTAATCAAGATGTGGAAACGGTGATCCATACGACGAACGAAATCGTTCCCCAAAATGAGAAGTATCCTTAGAGATTTTAGGTAGCTTTTTCTTAATGTATTTTTGTAGATAAATTTGACTTTTCTTGCGCATTGCAAAAATTCCCTTTTGTAATTTAATGCTCAAAAGATATAATTTGTTTAATTTAGTTAAGATTAATTTAGATTGCTTACTCTACTTTTAATAAATCATATTATTAGTCATGTAGATGTTTTGAAGTTAATTTTGATTAAAATTAATTAAATAATAATAATTCTTATACAAATATTTATAAAATAAAAATTAATAAAAACTATTATTTTCTAAAGAAAAGTTAACGATAAATTAAAATTATATCCCCTAAAATAAAATAAAGTGTATGCATTGTTGTGCGATCCTAACAACTAGTATCAAAGTTAGGCAAAATTCACCACGATCTGTGAAGATAGAAAGTTCAAAAATTGAAATTGAGAAGTTCAATGGATCCGATTTCGGTTTTTGGAAGATGCAGATTGAAGATCATCTGTATTAGAAAGATCTTCATGAACCACTGTTGGGGTGAAGCTGGATACCATGACCACGGAGCAGTGGAAGCTCAAGGATCGACTAGCCTTAGGGCTGATCCGGTTGATGTTATCTCGAAATGTGGCGTTCAACATCATCAAGGAGAAGACAACGTTAAATCTGTTGAAGACGCTGTCGAATATGTATGAAAAACCGTCGGCTGTGAACAAGGAGTATTTGATGCGGAGATTATTCAATCTACAAATGTCTGAAGGTGGATTTGTTGCTAATTATATAAATGAATTCAATATGATTGTAAGTCAACTGAGTTCGGTGGAAATTAATTTTGAGGATGAAATTAAAACATTGATTTTGATGTCATCTTTACCCAAGTCGTGGGATACTGTTGTTGCCGCAATCAGCAGTTCCCGTGGATCTGATAAACTGAAGTTTGATGAAATTCGAGATATAGTTCTCAGCGAAAGTATTCGCAAATGAGAAAGTATTCGAGATGTCATCTTTACCCAATTCGAAAGTATATGCTGAGAAATCTGGTAGTGCTCTCAATGTTGACCAACGGGGAAGAAGTAAATCGAAGGACCCAAACAAAGGGTATCAAAATCAAAGAACCGAGAAAAATCTCCAAATAGATCAAACGTAACGTGTTGGAATTGTGGAGAAAAATGTCACTTTTGGACAGATTGTAGAAGACCAAGGAGGAAGCAGAATCACAAATCTAGAGATGATGATTTTATAAATTCAACAGAGACATTGGGGATGCTCTAATCCTCAGCGTGGACAGTCCGATTGAATCCTGGATTTTGGATTGAGGTGCATATTTTCATTCGTCTCCAAATAGAGAGTTGTTTCGAAATCTCAAGTTTGGAAATTTCGAGAAGGTGTATCTTGCCGACAACAAAGATTTAGAGATTGAAGGAAAAGAGGATGTCTGCATAAAAACTCCAGCATGAAATCAATGGACATTAAAGAATGTCAGATATATTCCTGGTCTCAAGAAAAACCTGATCTCAATTAGTCAGTTGGACAGCATAGGTTATGCAACAGAGTTAGGGAAGAATTCATGGAAGAGTATGAAGGGTGCTATGGTGGTAACACGTAGCACAAAATCTGGAACCTTATACACCACTGCAGGGTGTATGAACATGGCTGCTATTGCTGAGAGTGCTTCAAATTCAAGTCTATAGCACAATAGGCTTGGATATAAAGTGTATGCATTGATGTTGGAATATTGAGGTTGTGCAAAGCCTCAATTGCTATAGTGTAGTGAAGATGCTGATGATCGTTTGAGAATAAAAATTCTTGGTTGACTGGATCAGTCTACAAGTGGGTGAATTGTTAGGTTATGGAGCCTACTTCTTATTTATAATTTAGTCGACGGTTATACATAGTAAAGTTATATAGGGTAAATCACTAAAGTAAATTGTTTCGATATTTTTCAACCAAACTGTAAGGAACGCTCAAATTTGATGAATTTGACACATATGTTTAGTTAAAATACAAAACTTAAACACTTTCATTTTCGGGTCATTTTCCATAGACATTAACATTGACACTTTTTTCCGTCTTTGAGACGAGAGTCAATTAACTCGTTCAGAAAGGTTGTTTTCTCGTTTTTAAATAGGCATAGTAAAAAGTTATATATATTAAACTAAACCATATATATATATCTCCATGGTTCGTACTTTCTCTCCGTTCTCTATATTTTGTGACCATCATAATTAACACGTGTCTAAAACTTTTTCTTAAATTTCAGCAAATTTCCTTCCACGTGGCTCAAATCCATGCCTTTAATGTATTTCCATCTGCCGTGACGTGGACGGTTGAAACAGAAAGACCACAAGGGCTTTGATTTGGTCCAATAAATCAGGCGCTTCCATAATTAATTTTGCATGATAATCAAATTATTTGCGGCAATGATTTGGTCCAATAAATCAGGCGCTTCCATATTATATATTTTTTTAAATTTTTTATCTTTGTACGTAACGCTTCAAATCCAAATAGACTAAGTACTTTTTGTTACCTCTGTGCCAGTCTGTGCAGTCTCTTTCATGGGGTATGGTCAATATATAACCTTCTTATCACTTCCCTCCACCAATAAACCCTTCATTAAACCTTCTTCACATAGAGAGTCACCGGAAAGATGAACCCAAATCAGGGCAGCCGCCGGGCTCTGTGCTTCATCGCAGCCTGCGTCTTGTTGGTTGCGACGGCGGGGGAGGCTCACAACGTGAGCGTGGGGGTGGTGTTGGACATGGACAGCTGGATCGGGAAGGTGGGGCTGAGCTGCATCCACATGTCGCTCTCGGAATTCTATGAAGCTAACCCTCACTACAACACTAGGATTGTTCTCCACCCCAACGACTCCGCCGGCGATGTCGTTGCTGCGGCGGCTGCAGGTTCCAGATCTCTGCCTTTTTTTTTTTCAATTTTTGTGAAAATGGAGACCTGTTCGTTGACTTTCTAATATTAAATTAAATTATATATTTAATGAGTTCTTTAATTTTAATTTTTATATCCATTTTGAAAAATATTAAAAAAGTTTAGAAATTAAACAAATTAAAAAATTTGTCTATATAAACTTTTGCATCCTTATGGTTAAAAAAGCTCGTATTCTTTGTTTATAAATTCATGATTATTCTCTAAATTAGTGGATATGGAACTTTCATCCTCCCAACGACCAAAATCTATTTAGTTTACGAACCTTTTATTAAGAGGATATTTTGCGGTGATAATTAGTTAGAATATATCTCAGATATTTAGGGAGTTGTTAGTATAGATTTGATTAACCGTATATTTTATTTATTTACCAGATTTAGTTAGATATATATTTTTTCTATTTTTAGGTATTAGTTGATAGTTTGTATCCTATTTAAACGTGGTAAACATGAATGAAGATCATACTTTCGATCCCAATTCTATTTCTATTTCTCATTCTTAACATGGTATCAGAGCACCGATCTTCGATCCCAGTGAAGTCTTTATCATCGTCAATCATCCAATATCAAGAATACGTTATAAGCATCTTCAAATTTCTCACCAAGCTCTAAGGTGACATATTCAAGATGTTCGTATTTTCTTTCATAGCCTCTCAAGTGATCCAAATCACCGATCTTGGTGTCATTATCCACTAAAGCATTTGTGCATGCACCAACAAGTGATCAGGGAGGATATTCACTTGTTCCAAATCAAATTAAATGGACAAGTTATCAATCCTCGAGTCAATCATTGCGGTCTATTTCTGAGTCTTGCATCTTTCTTGAAAATTCAATAATTTCTTGAAAGTCTAAAAATGCAAACCAATCAAAGGCGGTCTATTTTTTGACAGATATTTTCATTACTGGGAAGACAAGAGTGAAAGACAACTTGGGTGTTATTGACCTACCGTAAAGACAAGTTAAAGACAAGTTGGAGGTGATTAACATACACTCTCCAACTTGAGGGGGAGTATTAAGAGGATATTTTGCGGTGATAATTAGTTAGAATATATCTCAGATATTTAGGGAGTTGTTAGTATAGATTTGATTAACCGTATATTTTATTTATTTACCAGATTTAGTTAGATATATATTTTTTCTATTTTTAGGTATTAGTTGATAGTTTGTATCCTATTTAAACGTGGTAAACATGAATGAAGATCATACTTTCGATCCCAATTCTATTTCTATTTCTCATTCTTAACATGGTATCAGAGCACCGATCTTGGTATTCCTAATATCAAAGCACCGATCGTGGTATTCCTAATACCCCTTGGACTCTGAGTCCAAGGGGAGTATTAAACCTAAAGCCAAACCCTAACCAATCAGTGAAGTCTTTATCATCGTCAATCATCCAATATCAAGAATACGTTATAAGCATCTTCAAATTTCTCACCAAGCTCTAAGGTGACATATTCAAGATGTTCGTATTTTCTTTCATAGCCTCTCAAGTGATCCAAATCACCGATCTTGGTGTCATTATCCACTAAAGCATTTGTGCATGCACCAACAAGTGATCAGGGAGGATATTCACTTGTTCCAAATCAAATTAAATGGACAAGTTATCAATCCTCGAGTCAATCATTGCGGTCTATTTCTGAGTCTTGCATCTTTCTTGAAAATTCAATAATTTCTTGAAAGTCTAAAAATGCAAACCAATCAAAGGCGGTCTATTTTTTGACAGATATTTTCATTACTGGGAAGACAAGAGTGAAAGACAACTTGGGTGTTATTGACCTACCGTAAAGACAAGTTAAAGACAAGTTGGAGGTGATTAACATACACTCTCCAACTTGAGGGGGAGTATTAAGAGGATATTTTGCGGTGATAATTAGTTAGAATATATCTCAGATATTTAGGGAGTTGTTAGTATAGATTTGATTAACCGTATATTTTATTTATTTACCAGATTTAGTTAGATATATATTTTTTCTATTTTTAGGTATTAGTTGATAGTTTGTATCCTATTTAAACGTGGTAAACATGAATGAAGATCATACTTTCGATCCCAATTCTATTTCTATTTCTCATTCTTAACACCTTTACAAAAATTCATCTTTTCTGATGTTTAATCATCAATCAAACCAGTCAAAACTGACTCATTTCAATCCTTCTTTGAAAACAACCCTCGATGGAACAGCTGTAGACCTGATAAAGAACAATAAAGTTGAAGCAATTTTGGGGCCAACCACTTCGATGCAGACTAACTTTGTGATCAAGCTCGGCCACAAAGCTCATGTCCCCGTCCTTACCTTCACTGCCTCCAGCCCCGCTCTCGCCTCCAACCGCAGCCCTTACTTCTTTCGTCTCACCCACACTGACTCTGCTCGAGTTGCCGCTATTAGCGACCTGGTCAAATTCTACAACTGGAGACAAGTGCGTGTTAAATTATTGTTCAATTACAGGAATTGGCTGTCCTGCAATTTAATCTTTATCTTTTGTATCTATCTATCCAGATCGTTCTGATCTACCAAGACGACGAGTTTGGAGACGGGATGTTACCGTACTTGATTGACGCATTGCAGGGTGTGAATGCGCGCGTCCCATATCGGAGTCTCATCGTTCCAACGACCACCGAGGATCAAATCGGGGAAGAGCTTCACAAATTGATAACAATGCCGACCAGAGTGTTCTTGGTGCACATGCAGCCGTCTCTGGCGATTCGCCTATTCGCTAAGGCCAACGAAATTGGAATGATGAGGGAAGGCTACGTTTGGATTTTGACTGATGCCACCGCGAATTTGCTCGATTCCATGAGCTCCTCTGTTTTGAAGTCCATGGAAGGAGCTTTGGGAGTGAGGACATATGTCCCAAAATCAATGGAGCTCAAACGTTTCAAAATTAAATGGAAACGAAAATTCATAATGGAAAATTTTGTCCTCAACGATCCACATTTAGACATCTTCGGACTGTGGGCCTACGATGCTGCTCGAGCACTGGCAATGGCAATTGAGAAAACAGGGGTCAAAAACTTCACATTCGAAAACACGAATGGATCTGAAAATCTAACAGATCTTCAAACTTTGGGGGTTTCTCGAAATGGGGAGAAAATTGGGGAGGCCTTGTCGAAGACGAAGTTCATGGGGCTGACTGGAAACTACGAGATCGTGAATGGGCAGCTGCAATCGGCGGAATTTGAGATAGTGAATGTGAATAGTAATGGGGGAAACAGAGTTGGGTTTTGGAATCATGAAAAGGGGTTGTTGAGTAACAATATGACAGTGATCTGGCCGGGAAATACGGCGGCGGTGCCGAAAGGGTGGGATTTTCAGACGACAGGGAAAAGGTTGAGAATTGGGGTTCCAGTAAAGAAAGGGTACATTGAGTTCATGAAAGTGAAAGGAACGGAGGTGGAAGGGTATTGTAAGGACGTGTTCGATGCGGCAATAGCAACGCTTCCGTATGACGTTCCATTTGATTACATTCCCTTTGCACTTCCGAATGGATCTAGAGCCGGTTCCTACGATGATCTCATAATGCAAGTTTACGAAGGGGTCAGTATGTTTGTATTCATTTTATTACTTCATCTTTGAGGACTAAAATAAAGTATTGATGAATGTGTGGTTTATGGACAGGTCTACGACGGTGCAGTAGGAGACATAACCATCATAGCAAACAGATCCAAGTACGTTGATTTCACCTTGCCATTCACAGACTCCGGAGTTTCAATGATCGTTCCAACACAAGCCAACTCCAAGAACAGAGCATGGCTTTTTCTCAAGCCTCTCACTTTAGACCTTTGGATCACAAGCTTATGCTTCTTCGTCTTCATGGGATTTGTTGTTTGGATTCTCGAACATCGAATCAACCCAGACTTTCGTGGTCCTCCCTCTCATCAGATCGGCACTAGCCTCTGGTTCTCCTTTTGCACCATGGTCTTCGCCCAAAGTAACCACATTTAAAGACTCATTTATTTTGATGAACTAAATTTATAATCCATCTTTCAGTATATTTAATTATTTATTCATATATTTTGACCCATTTGTTTTGTACTCTTAGGGGAGACTTTGATAAGCAATTTGGCTAGGTTGGTTGTGGTGATATGGTTCTTCGTGGTGTTCGTTCTAACTCAAAGCTACACGGCGAGCTTAAGTTCTCTTTTGACAGTGCAACAATTACAACCCACCATTACAAATATAAATGAGTTGTTGACGAAGCAGTCATCGGTGGGATATCTGGAAGGTTCATTTGTTTGGGGGCTGTTGACCTCGGTGGGGATTAAGAATCTCAAGTCTTATAGGTCTCCTGAAGAACTCGACAAGTTGCTAAAATTAGGAGGCTCCAATGGCGGCATTGATGCTGCTTTTGATGAAACCCCTTACATTAAGCTTTTCCTTTCCAAGTTTCCTAATAAATACATTAGGGCTGATCCCACATACAAAACTGATGGATTTGGATTTGTAAGTCTTTGTCTCTCTTCATGATATTAGAACACACAATTATTTTAGGGTGATTATTTTAATGTCTATAATGATGATGCCAACAGGCATTTTCCATTGGCTCACCCTTGGTGGTAGACATATCAAGAGCGGTGTTAAATGTGACAGAGAGTAAGAGGATGAACCAGCTACAAATGAAATGGTTTGGTGATCGAGGCAATTCATGGTCTTCCATACCAAAAGTTACTTCTTCCGGACTGAACCTAGGCAGCTTTTGGGGCCTATTCCTCATTACCGGTATTGCCTCCATCATCTCCCTCCTCATCTACTTCATCATTTTCCTTCACAAAGAACAACACACGCTCCGTCACACCGCCAATGAAAGCTCCAACTCCTCCATTAAGAGTAAAATTCGAGCACTACTCAAAATCTACGACAAAAGAGACTTGACTTCATACACATTTAGAAAGAGTAATCCTCCACAAGTAGTAGACAACAAGATTCAAGCAAATCACGGGAACCCTGTTGGCACCTCACCAAACTCGAATTACTTGCTAAGTCCATCGAATGATTCGATCCATGACACGAACCATGAGTTCTCTAGGTCGGAAGATTTGAATCCAAGTAATCAAGCCGTAGAAATGGTGGTCCATACAACAATGGAAATAGTTCCTCAGAGTTAGAAGTACCGTTTGGGATTTTAGGAAGTTTTTTTAATGTATTTTTAAAAAAATAGGGGTGAATTGGAATATTAAACTTTGGAGTTAACCCAAAATTAAAATAAATACTAATAATAGAATGAAAATATTTTAAAAGAAATTTTGATATCCATTTTATAATAATATCTTAGCTCGGTCCTGATACATCTTTGTACTTCTAGAGTGGAACGTGTAAGAAGTATTGTGAGCTTCCGTCATAATATCTTTCAAAATTTTCTTGTCACGGGGAACACACAGGCGGTTTTTCCACAGCAGGCCCCCGTCTGAAGAGATTAAGTACCCCATTGGTTTTTTTGTCTCTATCTGATTCCACACTTTCCCAAGGTGTTCATTAGACCTCTGAGCGTCAATAATTTGTTTTTGCAAGGTGAGTTGCATGTTCATTTGTGTTATCTGAGCAGTACCACCTCTAATTACAACATCGATTCCAGCCTTATTCATCTCATCTTGTATTCTTTCCTGCTTAGTGATCAACACGGAAGTATGAACCGCCTTTTTGCTCAATGTGTTCGCCATGACATTGGCCTTGCTTGGATGATACAGGATCTCGATGTCATAATCCTTTACTAGTTCCAACCATCTCCTCTATCTCGTGTTAAGCTCCTTCTGCGTAAATAGGTACTTGAGACTCTTGTGATCAGTGAATACTTGAATTTTCTCTCCATACAGATAATGTCGCCATGATTTCAGTGCAAATACCACCGCTGCTAAGTCGAGGTCATGAGTGGGATAATTTCGTTCATATTCCTTCAGTTGTCTAGAAGCGTAAGCTATCACTTTACCCTTCTGCATGAGCACGCATCCTAGACCTTTTCCCGATGCGTCGCTGTACACCACTAGATTCCCTGAACCATCTGGAACTGTGAGGACTGGTGCTGTCACCAACCTCTCCTTGAGTTTCTGGAAGCTCTGTTCGCAAGCTGATGTCCACACAAAGGGCTTTCCCTTCTTGGTCAACTGAGTTAGCGCCGAAGATATTTTGAGAAATCCTAGACAAACCTCATGTAATATCTAGCTAGTCCTAGAAAACTCCATACTTCAGTGACTGTGGTCGGCCTTGGCCACTTCATCACTGTCTCTATCTTAGCTGGGTCCACTGTGATTCCTCTGCTTGACACCACATGGCCGAAAAACGCTACTTCAGATAGCCAAAACTCACACTTGGAAAACTTGGCGTACAGTCGCTGTGTTCTCAGTATGGTTAGAACTTTTCTCAAATGCCCTTCATGCTCTACTTCTGACTTGGAGTAGACCAGAATGTCATCAATAAACACTATAACAAAAGTGTCTAAGAATTTCTAAAACACCCTGTTCATTGGCTCCATGAAGACGGCTAGTGCATTGGTAAGTCCAAAGGACATGACAAGAAATTTATAATGTCCGTAGCGACTTCTAAAAGTTGTTTTGGGTATATCTTCTTCTCTTATTCTCAATTGATGATATCCTGACCTCAAGTCAATTTTGGAGAATACCATTGCTCTCTGCAATTGATCAAACAAGTCGTCAATCCTCGGGAGGGGTACTTATTCTTTATGGTGACCTTATTTAGTTTTCTATAGTCTATACACAGGCGCAGGGATCCATCCTTTGTCTTGACAAACAGAACAGGGGCTCCCCAAGGCAATACACTGGGTTGTATGAAACCCTTATTCAATAGCTCTGGTAACTTTTCCTTCAATTCCCTGAGTTCTGCAGGTGCCATTATGTAGGGTGCGTTGGAGATCGACACAGTTCCTGGTTCTAAGTCGATCTCGAAGTCAATTTTCCTAACAGGGGGCAAACTTGGCAAATCCTCAAGAAAAGCATCAATGAATTCTCTAACAATGTGTACTGACGGGACTGTCTGTTCATTTCTGTTGTCTAGGGTCACACTGGCTAAAAATGCGCTTGCACCACTACGGATCATCTTTCTAGCCTTTAATGCAGTTACGATGCTTGGGGTTATTTTGAAAGTGGCTCCATTATATGTAAAACTATCCCCTGATGGGAGTCTGAGAGTAACTATTCAAGTTTCACAATCTATTAGAGCACGATTCTCGCCTAGTCTATCCATACCCAAAATGACATCGAAATCATGCATGCTTAATACTATTAAAGTAGCTTCTATGACACGTCCCGACACTATCACACTACCTCTCTTAACTCTATGAGTAGCCATTAATAACTCGTGTGCAGGGGTGGACACTGATAGAATGGTCTCTAAGGGTTCTTTTTCTAGGTGCGCTAAGTCAACGAATTCCTCAGACACAAACAAGTGTGTGGATCCTGAATCAAATAGTACCAAAGCCAAATGACCAAAGACGGGTAGGGTACTTGTAACAACTGCGTCAGGCGCGTCGGCTTGCCTTCCTGTCGTTGCATGGGCTACAGCTCGCCCCTGCTGCTTTTGGGCACCCCGACCCCTTTGATTCTTTACTACAGGTCGGTTAGTATTATGATCTCTCTTATGAGGACAGTTTGTTACAAAGTGTCCTGTCTGGCCACAACTGTAGGTGAGGGCACTGACACTTTGTTCATGGGTCCCTATTCTGTGCTGGGGCTCTTCCACGATTAGCAGTGCCACCACGGGGTGGTCTACCAGTCTTGGGATAGTTCCAGTTTATCTGTTTCCTTTGAACTGCTATATGGGATTCTTGGGCTGAACCTGACTGTAATTTGTCAGTACGAGGCGCATCAATGAGGGTCGCCATTTTGAGGGCTGCTGTGTAATCTGTTGATGCCTGAGAGGCCACATAATCTCTAATGTTCTCTCTTAGACCGGCGATAAAACGTTCAACTTTAAGCTCTTCAGTACTAACATATATAGGGGAGAATCTTGCCAATCTATTGAATTTCAGATCATAATCCTCCATAGATTGGTCACCCTGCTGACATATATAGGGGATAATCTTGTCAATCTATTGAATTCTAGATCATAATCCTCCACAGATTGGTCACCCTGCTTCATTTCATGAAATGTTGCATGCAGCTTCATTCTACCAGCGACTGGATAGTATGTGCGAAGGTAGACCTCTTTTAACTGACACCAAGAAATAGGCTCTCCAAGTCGTGCAATCATTTTTTTAGCACCATTCCATCAGAAATGAGCCTCTCCTTTCAAATATAAGTTCTGCAATGAACCTGATATTCCAGCGGACAGTTTATGTAAAAGAAGGCTATTTTCATAGACTCAAGCCAGTTTTCAGCTGCAATGGGGTCTATTTCGCCACCTTCAAAGGAAGGCGGGTTTTGCCTCTGGAAGTCTTTAAGATAACAAGACTCCACAGTCATAGTCCCAGAGTATCTGGTCTGTTGCAATGTTGTCTGTTGCATTGCTGTCTGTTGTAATATTGTTTGTTGCATCATTGCCTGTTGTATTGCCTGTTGCATTGTAGCCTAGTTAGTGACCAGTGTCTGCATCATTTGAGTCATCTGAGCCTGTTTTCCATAGAGGTTAACATGAATGCCTATAGTACATATGTAGTGAGGTTAGTTGTTGGCTGCCTAGGTGGAACCTTTACATTATTGGTGGGCACCAGTGGGACCACTTTAGGAGGAGGTGCAGTAGAGTGTACATCGAGTAATTCTTGAGTCATTGCTCTCCTTTGACTCATATCTGACCTTGGTGCCCGTGGTATAGGACACTCAAACCATTGGGGCATTTCATCAACCTCCTCTTGAGGTTCAGGTACAGGTTGTTTCGCCTCAAGTGACGGGACATTAGTGTCATGAGAGACTCTTCTTCTTCCCCTTCTAGGTCCAGGCCCGAGATAGGTTCTACACCTCTTTGGTGCCATTTCACTACCACAGTAGAAAATTTGTGGTTACAATTCATTCAAGGTTCAACCTCTAGGAAGTGTGCAGTACAATACAAGAAAACAGTTATGAAAAATTCTCTACTTAACAACTCAGCTCTTAATTTCGTAATTCAAATTCATGAGATGTCTAGTCGCGAGCGACACGTGATTGATGGCCGCGTCACAGAGGATATGACTCTCTAACCTAAATGTCTACAGGACCTATGTCTTGGTGCTCTGATACCAAATTTGTCACGACCCAAAAATTTTTTTTTTACCACAAGTCGTGACTCACAATGACTATGACGTGTAGCGTGTATGTAAGAATTTCAAGGGAGACATTATTTCAAAAGTATTTCATTTATTTCGTACGGAAAACGTTTCATTACCAAGAGGACATATGTGTCTAGGTAAAAACAAGAAGAGAAACACGAAAGACAAAATTATACTAATCCATAAGAACAAACTGACGCCCCGGGACACGCTCCCTGTGTGACAATCCACATCGTTCAAGGTGTCCTCTCTTGACCCATTGCCTCACGTACCTGAAAAAGAAAGGTATAGCAAGAATGAGTATAAAATTATACTCAATAAGCCACCTACTTGTAGGCTCTTATCGCATCCCAATTACGACAAACTTCCACGGTCTTATTCTTTGGCTTTAGAACATCTAGTTCAGGTCTTAGCTCCTTGGGATTTATTTGGTACTTCGTCCTATCATTTATACCTTAAGAGTTCTCTTACGCCATCCTGTGTTTGACTGGTACTTTGCGAGTAGCTACCTCGGCATGGCTATGAGACTACCTGGTGTCATATCTAGGAAGTGAGCTACAACCCCTTAGTCCCATGATAATCCCCCATCATTCGGGGAGGGCTACCTCCCCCATTCCCATCCAGCTAAATGGTTCGTTTCAACGTGGGTCTCCTGTTTCCGTGTGGTGACTTACCTGGATTATGCGTGCCCTTACGTAGCGTTTCCACACAATTGGCGTATCGAAAGGTAGTGATTTTTCCTAAATTAAGTCCTATTTCATATAAAATGGAGTTAGGATTGGAATCAGGAGGAAAATAGGGAAAACAGAAGTCGAACGGGTTAAAAACGGAATTACACGTGCTTCCACGGGCTAGCCACGCGCTGGGGTGCAATCACTCGCAGGTTCCTCGCGCGAGTGTCACAGGTCGTCGGTTTGGTTCGGAAGCAGTGGTTCAAGTGGACCGCGGGTCGTCATTTTGGTTTGTTTCGCCGCGCGGGTACCGGGTCAGCCGAGGGACGCGGGTCGGGTTGCGTTGCTGGGGACGCATGTCGCAGGGAGGTTGGAGTTACATTTTCCTAGGCGGCATTTGACGCATGTCCAAAGGTGGTTGGCGCACGAGGTCCTCTAGCCGGTTCCCATTTTTCTATCTCTTGATTCTTAATCCAGACCGTAGTGACTTCTTCAACAAAGTTATAGATCATACTTCAACCTACATGCCAATATTTTTATTTTTATTTTTACTTAACCATACGACGAGTTATGAGCGTCGAAAAGAAGTCCGATAACACCCTTACCGTTCTTGGAAAGATTCTCAAATCTCAACGTTTTGTTCAATTTCCTCACAAGATCAGTGGCGGATCTTCCCTAAATGAAGATGGTAGACTTTAGCACTCCATTTCCAAATGAAGATCTCAGATCTGAAGAGTAACATTCGAGATCTTACCTTGCGGATTTCTTCCGGATCTTGACGAAAGAAGGAACCTCAGCAACACGAGTCTTTCTTCTCTCCAAGAAGGAACTCTAGAGTGTAAGTCTCAATAGGGATGAATTTCGTTGGTGATTCTCCGACGAGGATTCTGGCGATTCACTTTTCAATCTTAAGCTTTCTCTCAACCTTCTTTCTCACACTTCTTTCTTTTGCAGGTATTCTGTGGAGAACCCTCAAGACCCCTATAATGGGCTGAGGGGGTAAAATGCCCATTTTGCCCCTTTGACTTTGACCAACTTTTTTTTTTTTAAAGCATTACAAACTCTCCCCGAAAGTTGGTATCTCTTGGAAGAGTTCGGGATAGGCTCTCCTTACATCATCTTCTTGTTCCCAGGTTGCCTCCTCGTTTCGATGGTTACCCCATGCGACTTTCACCAAGGGGATAACTTTGTTGCATAGTCGCCTAGTGTCTCGAGCCAGAATTTTACTCGATCTTTCCTTGTAGGACAAATCTTCCCAAAGAGGATGGGTTTCGTGTTCAGTCACATGAGTAGGTTCTGGGGTGTACTTTCGCAGCATAGACACGTGGAACACGTTGTGAACGACGACAAGGTTTGGAGGTAGAGCAATCCTATAAGTCACGGCCCCAACTCTCTCTAGAATTTCGAAAGGGCCTATAAACCTTGGGCTTAACTTTCTCTTCATTCCAAACCTCATCACCTCCCTCATAGGGGCTACCTTCAAGAACACATAGTCACCCACTTCGAACTTGAAGTCCCTTCTACGCAAATCTACGTAGCTCTTTTGTCGGCTCTGTGCAGTGAGAATTCTTTGCTTAATTTTCTGCACTTCTGCATTGGTTACCTGAACCAACTCTGGTCCCAGTAGTTGTTGTGTGTCTACTTCTTCCTAAAATACCCGCAACACCTATGCCAGTGCCTCAAAAGGGGGCCAACTGGATGGTCGCTTGATAAATATTATTGTAAGCAAACTCTATCAGTGGAAGATGTTCGTCCCAGCACCTTGCGAAATCCATGACATAGGCACGCAACATATCTTCTAAGATTTGGTTTAGTCTTTCGATCTGTCCATCCGTCTGAGGATGAAACGTTGTACTAAATCTTAGCTGAGTCCCCAATGCTTTTTGGAGGCTTTTCCAAAACTGAGAGGTGAACCTAATGTCTCGATCAGATACTATGGACATCGGTACGCCATGCAGGCGTACTATCTCTCTGATATACAAGTGAGCCCACCGATCCACACGATAAGTGGTTTTTCCTCGAATGAAGTGAGCCATTTTGGTAAGTCTATCAACAACTACCCAGATTACGTTGAAGCTCTGTTTGGTCTTGGGCAAGCCCGAGATAAAATCCATGGAAACTGCTTTCCATTTCCACTGAGGGATCTTTAAAGGTTGTAACAGTCCTGCTGGGCATTGTCTCGGGGCCTTCACTTGTTGACAGGTCAAGCATCGGCTTACGAAATCTACTATTTTCTTCTTCATCTCTGGTCATCAATAACATCCCTTAAGATCCTGATACATCTTTGTACTTCCAGGGTGGAACGTGTAAGAAGTATCGTGGCTTCCGTCATAATATCCTTCAGAATTTTCTTGTCACGGGGAACACACAAGCGGTTTTTCCACAGTAGACCCCCGTTTAAAGAGATTGAGTACCCCACTGGTCTTTTTGTCTCTGTCTGATTCCACACTTTCCCAAGGTGTTTATCAGACCTCTGAGCGTCAATAATTCGTTTTCGCAAGGTGGGTTGCATGATCATTTGTGTTATCTGAGTAATACCACCTCTGATTGCAACATCGATTCCAGCCCTCTTCATCTCATCCTGTATTCTTTCCTGCTTAGTGATCTTCGCGGAAGTATGAACTGCCTTTCTGCTCAATGCGTTCGCCACGACATTGGCCTTGCCTGGATGATACAGGATCTCGATGTCATAATCCTTTACTAGTTTCAACCATCTCCTCTATCTCATGTTAAGCTCCTTCTACGTAAATAGGTTACTTGGGACTCTTGTGATCAGTGAATACTTGAATTTTCTCTCCATACAGATAATGTCGCCATCCTTACCGTTCTTGGAAAGATTCTCATAATCCTTACCGTCAGAAAGAGGTCCGATAACATCCTCTAGCCGGTTGACACGTGGCCCGCCGACGGCTTCTCTCTCCTTCTATCAGAAAAACAAGGTTTCCAATTAGTTTTGTGACGTTCTTCCCATTTTTCTATCTCTCGATTCTTAATCCAGACTGTAATGACTTCTTCAACAAAGTTTTAGATCATACTTCAACCTACGTGCCAATATTTTTTTCTTGATTTTTACTTAACCATACGACGAGTTATGAGCGTCAGAAAGAGGTCGATAACATCCTTACCGTTCTTGGAAAGATTCTCATATCTCGACGTTTTGTCCGATTTTCTCACAAGATCAGTGGCGGATCTTCCCTAGATGAAGATGGTAGACTTTAACACTCCATTTCCAAACGAAGTTCTCATATCTCGAGATCTTACCTTGCGGATTTCTTCCGATCTTGACGAAAGAAGGAACCTCAGCAACACGAGTCTTTCTTCTCTCCAAGAAGGAACTCTAGAGTGTAAGTCTCAGCAGGGGATGAATTTTGTTGGCGATTCTTCGACTCGTTGGCGATTCTCCGACGAGGATTCCGGTGATTTACTTTTCTCCCTCAAGCTTTCTCTCAACCTTCTTTCTCACACTTCTCTCTTTTGCAGGAATTCTGTGGAGAACCCTTCAGACCGGGGTGGAGGGATAAAATGCCCATTTTGCCCCTTTGACTTTGACCGATTTTTTTTTTTTTAAGAGCATTATAGTTGACACACCTCCTAGACCCCTTTTCAGTTAGGCGAGCATTCTCTAGTAGCTGTTGATGTAGAATTCCCATTCAGTTTGAGATACCCATTCAGTTTCATATGTAATATACCTATGATCGATCCGTTCAGTTTCCAAGACTTCCCAAACCTTTGTACCTTGCCAGAATTCTTGCACCTTTTTTGGCAATGAGTATTTTTAAAATTTTTTTAATTGAAGTCCGTTGCAATTATAGTGTTATTGTTAGTTTTAAAAATTTATGAGTATTATTTTAAAACATGATACTAGGGGTAGATTATTTTTAAAATTTTTTAAAACAGTGGAAAGATATTTTTTTAAAGATAAATTACTATTTGTTTCTTACTAAAATGAATGAAAATTATATATTTTTTTTTTTTAAAGTTTAAGTCTATTATTGTTTAAGCATCTTTTATTGCTTTATTCTTTTTATTCTTGAAACGTGAAATCTTTATAAAATTTTAAAAATAAAAATAAAAAATAAATAAAAATAAAAATACATGCAATTAGTAGATAACAAAAGAAGAAAAATAATATGTGATAGTGGTATTTATTTCATTAATTTAAAAATAAAATTACAAACTTATTTTTACTCACAAAATTACAACCTAAAATAAAAATAATAATAATAAAAAAAAAAAAAAACCAAGAAAAATAGCGAGGAGAAGACGCCCTTTCATAACAAATAAAATACATTTTCATTAAAGAAAAATAGCGAGGAGACGACGCCTTTTCATATCGCCACTCTCTTTCATGGCGTAAGGTCAATATATAATGAAGCCTTTTCTCATCACTTCCCTTCACCAACAACCCTTCATTAAACCTTCTTCTCATTCCTGTGGCGACTCACCGGAAAGATGAACCCAGATCAGGGCACCCACCGGCCTCTGTCCTTCATCGCAGCCTGCGTCTTGTTGGTTGCAACGGCAGGGGAGGCTCAAAATGTGAGCGTGGGGGTGGTGTTGGATATGGAGACCTGGGTCGGCAAGGTGGGGCTGAGCTGCATCCACATGTCGCTGTCGGAATTCTATGAAGCTAACCCTCACTATAAAACTAGGATCGTTCTCCACCCCAAGGACTCCGCCGGCGATGTCGTTGGTGCGGCGGCCACAGGTTCCAGATCTCTGCCTTTTCTTTTTATTACTGCCGTTTAAAGCTATGCAAAAATCCAACTTTTCTAATGTTTAATCATCAAGCAATTTCAACCCCTTGATGGAACAGCTCTTGACCTCATAAACAACCATAAAGTTGAAGCAATTTTGGGGCCAACAACTTCGATGCAGACCAACTTTGTGATCAAGCTCGCCCACAAAGCTCATGTCCCCATCCTTACCTTTACTGCCTCCAGCCCCGCTCTCGCCTCCCACCGCAGCCCCTACTTCTTTCGTCTCACCCAGAATGACTCTGCCCAAGTCACCGCTATCAGCGCTCTGGTCAAAGCCTACAATTGGAGACAGGTACGTTTTTAAATCTCCGTTCAATTACAGAACTTGGCTGCCCTGCATTTTAATCTTTTTTTTTTTTTTTTTTTTTTTTTCTATCTAATCAGGTGGTTTTGATCTACCAAGACGATGAGTTTGGAGACGGGATGTCACCCTACTTGATCCACGCATTGCAGGGTGTGAATACGCGCGTCCCATATCAGAGCGTCATTGATCCAACGGCTACCGAGGATCAGATCGAGGAAGAGCTTTACAAATTGATGACAATGCCGACCAGAGTGTTCTTGGTGCACATGTTGCCGTCTCTGGCGATTCGCTTATTTGCTAAGACCAATGAAATTGGAATGATGAGGGAAGGTTACGTTTGGATTTTGACTGATGCCACCGCGAATTTGCTCGATTCTATGAGCTCCCCTGTTCTAAACTCCATGGAAGGAGCCTTGGGAGTGAAGACATACGTCCCAAAATCAATGGAGCTCGACCGTTTCAAAATTAAATGGAAACGGGAATTGATAATGGAAAATTCTGTCCTCAATGATCCACATTTAGACATCTTCGGACTGTGGGCCTATGATGCAGCTCGAGCACTGGCAATTGCAGTAGAGAAAACAGGGGCCAAAAACTTCACATTCGAAAACCCAAATGGATCTGAAAATCTAACCGATCTTCAAACTCTGGGGGTTTCTCAAAACGGGGAGAAAATTGTTGAGGCGTTGTCGAAGACGAAGTTCATGGGGCTGACTGGAAATTACGAGATCGTGAATGGGCAGCTGCAATCGGCGGAATTTGAGATAGTGAATGTGAAAAGTAATGGGGGAAACAGAGTTGGATTTTGGAATCCTGAAAAGGGGTTGTTGAGTAACAATATGACAGTGATCTGGCCGGGGAACACGGCGGCGGCGCCGAAAGGGTGGGAGTTTCCGACGGAAGGGAAAAGGTTGAGAATTGGGGTTCCGGTGAAGGAAGGGTATAGTGAGTTCGTGAGAGTGAATGGAAAGAAGGTGGAAGGGTATTGTAGGGACGTATTCGATGCGGTAATAGAAGCGATTCCATACGCCCTTCCGTTTGATTACATTCCATTTGCACTTCCGAATGGATCTAGAGCCGGTTCCTACGATGATCTCATCATGCAAGTTTACGAAGGGGTCAGTATGTTTGTATTCATTTGATTAATTCAACTCTGTGGACTAAAAAAAAGTATCGATGAATGTGTGGTTTATGGACAGGTATACGACGGTGCAGTAGGAGACATAACCATCGTAGCAAACAGATCCAAGTACGTTGATTTCACCTTGCCATTCACAGAGTCCGGAGTTTCAATGGTGGTTCCAACAAAAGCCGACTCCAAGAACAGAGCATGGCTTTTTCTGAAGCCTCTCACTTTAGACCTTTGGATCACAAGCTTATGCTTCTTTGTGTTCATGGGGTTTGTGGTTTGGATTCTTGAACATCGAATCAACCCAGACTTTCGTGGTCCTCCCTCTCATCAGATCAGTACCAGCCTCTGGTACTCCTTTTGCACTATGGTCTTCACCCAAAGTAACCACATTTACCTTTTGATGAACTAAATTTATAATTTTCGAATATATTTAACTATTTATTCATATTTTTCGATCCATTTGTACTTTCAGGGGAGAATTTGATAAGCAATTTGGCAAGATTCGTGGGGGTGATATGGTTCTTCGTGGTGTTCGTTCTAACTCAAAGCTACACAGCAAGCTTGACTTCTTTGTTGACAGTGCAACAGTTACAGCCTACCATTACAAATATAAATGAGCTATTGATGAAGCAGTCATCAGTGGGATATCTAGACGGTTCATTTGTTGGGGAGCTGTTGACCTCGGTGGGGATTAAGAATCTCAAGTCTTATAGGTCTCCTGAGGAACTCGACAAGTTGTTCAAACTAGGAGGCTCCAATGGCGGCATTGATGCTGCTTTTGATGAAACCCCTTACATTAAGCTCTTCCTTTCCAAGTTTCGTGATGAGTACACTATGGTTGGCCCCAACTACAAAACTGATGGATTTGGATTTGTAAGTCTTTGTCTCTCTTCGTGATATTAGAACACACAATTATTTTAGGGTGATTATTTTAATGTCTATAATGATGATGCCAACAGGCATTTTCCATTGGCTCACCATTGGTGGTAGACATATCAAGAGCGGTGTTAAATGTGACAGAGAGTAAGAGGATGAACCAGCTACAAATGAAATGGTTTGGTGATCAAGGCAATTCATGGTCTTCCATACCAAAAGTTACTTCTTCCGGACTGAACCTAGGCAGCTTTTGGGGCCTATTCCTCATTACCGGTATTGCCTCCATCATCTCCCTCCTCATCTACTTCATCATTTTCCTTCACAAAGAACAACACACGCTCCGTCACACCGCCAATGAAAGCTCCAACTCCTCCATTAAGAGTAAAATTCGAGCACTACTCAAAATCTACGACAAAAGAGACTTGACTTCATACACATTTAGAAAGAGTAATCCTCCACAAGTAGTAGACAACAAGATTCAAGCAAATCACGNTGCCGACCAGAGTGTTCTTGGTGCACATGTTGCCGTCTCTGGCGATTCGCTTATTTGCTAAGACCAATGAAATTGGAATGATGAGGGAAGGTTACGTTTGGATTTTGACTGATGCCACCGCGAATTTGCTCGATTCTATGAGCTCCCCTGTTCTAAACTCCATGGAAGGAGCCTTGGGAGTGAAGACATACGTCCCAAAATCAATGGAGCTCGACCGTTTCAAAATTAAATGGAAACGGGAATTGATAATGGAAAATTCTGTCCTCAATGATCCACATTTAGACATCTTCGGACTGTGGGCCTATGATGCAGCTCGAGCACTGGCAATTGCAGTAGAGAAAACAGGGGCCAAAAACTTCACATTCGAAAACCCAAATGGATCTGAAAATCTAACCGATCTTCAAACTCTGGGGGTTTCTCAAAACGGGGAGAAAATTGTTGAGGCGTTGTCGAAGACGAAGTTCATGGGGCTGACTGGAAATTACGAGATCGTGAATGGGCAGCTGCAATCGGCGGAATTTGAGATAGTGAATGTGAAAAGTAATGGGGGAAACAGAGTTGGATTTTGGAATCCTGAAAAGGGGTTGTTGAGTAACAATATGACAGTGATCTGGCCGGGGAACACGGCGGCGGCGCCGAAAGGGTGGGAGTTTCCGACGGAAGGGAAAAGGTTGAGAATTGGGGTTCCGGTGAAGGAAGGGTATAGTGAGTTCGTGAGAGTGAATGGAAAGAAGGTGGAAGGGTATTGTAGGGACGTATTCGATGCGGTAATAGAAGCGATTCCATACGCCCTTCCGTTTGATTACATTCCATTTGCACTTCCGAATGGATCTAGAGCCGGTTCCTACGATGATCTCATCATGCAAGTTTACGAAGGGGTCAGTATGTTTGTATTCATTTGATTAATTCAACTCTGTGGACTAAAAAAAAGTATCGATGAATGTGTGGTTTATGGACAGGTATACGACGGTGCAGTAGGAGACATAACCATCGTAGCAAACAGATCCAAGTACGTTGATTTCACCTTGCCATTCACAGAGTCCGGAGTTTCAATGGTGGTTCCAACAAAAGCCGACTCCAAGAACAGAGCATGGCTTTTTCTGAAGCCTCTCACTTTAGACCTTTGGATCACAAGCTTATGCTTCTTTGTGTTCATGGGGTTTGTGGTTTGGATTCTTGAACATCGAATCAACCCAGACTTTCGTGGTCCTCCCTCTCATCAGATCAGTACCAGCCTCTGGTACTCCTTTTGCACTATGGTCTTCACCCAAAGTAACCACATTTACCTTTTGATGAACTAAATTTATAATTTTCGAATATATTTAACTATTTATTCATATTTTTCGATCCATTTGTACTTTCAGGGGAGAATTTGATAAGCAATTTGGCAAGATTCGTGGGGGTGATATGGTTCTTCGTGGTGTTCGTTCTAACTCAAAGCTACACAGCAAGCTTGACTTCTTTGTTGACAGTGCAACAGTTACAGCCTACCATTACAAATATAAATGAGCTATTGATGAAGCAGTCATCAGTGGGATATCTAGACGGTTCATTTGTTGGGGAGCTGTTGACCTCGGTGGGGATTAAGAATCTCAAGTCTTATAGGTCTCCTGAGGAACTCGACAAGTTGTTCAAACTAGGAGGCTCCAATGGCGGCATTGATGCTGCTTTTGATGAAACCCCTTACATTAAGCTCTTCCTTTCCAAGTTTCGTGATGAGTACACTATGGTTGGCCCCAACTACAAAACTGATGGATTTGGATTTGTAAGTCTTTGTCTCTCTTCGTGATATTAGAACACACAATTATTTTAGGGTGATTATTTTAATGTCTATAATGATGATGCCAACAGGCATTTTCCATTGGCTCACCATTGGTGGTAGACATATCAAGAGCGGTGTTAAATGTGACAGAGAGTAAGAGGATGAACCAGCTACAAATGAAATGGTTTGGTGATCAAGGCAATTCATGGTCTTCCATACCAAAAGTTACTTCTTCCGGACTGAACCTAGGCAGCTTTTGGGGCCTATTCCTCATTACCGGTATTGCCTCCATCATCTCCCTCCTCATCTACTTCATCATTTTCCTTCACAAAGAACAACACACGCTCCGTCACACCGCCAATGAAAGCTCCAACTCCTCCATTAAGAGTAAAATTCGAGCACTACTCAAAATCTACGACAAAAGAGACTTGACTTCATACACATTTAGAAAGAGTAATCCTCCACAAGTAGTAGACAACAAGATTCAAGCAAATCACGGGAACCCTGTTGGCACCTCACCAAACTCGAATTACTTGCTAAGTCCATCGAATGTTTCGATCCAGGACACGAACCATGAGTTCTCTAGGTCGGAAGACGGTAACCCTGTTGGCACCTCACCAAACTTGAATTACTTGCTAAGTCCATCGAATCATTCGATCCATGACACGAACCATGAATTCTCTAGGTCGGAAGATTTGAATCCAAGTAATCACGGTGGTCTGGAAATAGTTCCTCAGAGTTAGAAGTACTGTTTTGGATTTTATAAAGTTTTTTTAATGTTTTTTTTTTTTAAAGATAATTTGACTTTTCTTGAGCATGGCAAAAATTCCCTTTTGTAATTTAATGCTCAAAATGGTGTGAAGCATTTTTTTTTTGGTTTTGTGGAATTTGAAGCAGCAAAAGATGTAGTTAATTTGTTTAATTTAATTAAGATTAATCTATTATTAATTTAGATTGCTACTTTTAATAAATCATTGTCGTGTAGTTTTTTTTTTTTTTAAGTTAATATTGATTGAAATTAGTTAAATAATAATAATAATTTTTATACAATAAAAAAATTGAAAAGGGAAGATATTTCTACTATTTATAAAATAAAAATTAATAAGTTTGATTTTAAAAAAAAAAAACCACAACCCAACCTAACCCACTTGGATTGGGTTGTCAGGTTTTTTAAAAAAAATTAGTAAATTTTATTTGTCCTCATTTGAATATGATGGGACACAATCTTAAATAAAAAATTTTAAAAATTCAGGAACCAACAGAAATCAATTTATAATAACTCAAAAAACAAATTCATCAATAACAACATACAAAAATTGTAACGTTGTAATATAATTCAACATTATCATAGAACGTAAGATAACTAACTACAGCACTTAAGAATTGGTTAAAAAAATATAACATCATGAAATTAAAAAACAATAAAAAAAATTAATTTAAATAACTATATCTAACAAAAATATATATATATATATATATTAAAAAAATCTATTTTAATGTAAGTAAAATATTTTTATAATATAATATATATATATATATATATATATATATATATATATATATATATAAATATTTATTTATTTATTTATTTATTTATTGGGACATAATAATGGTGTAACAATAGATAAAAAGGATATTAAAATTTAAAATTATTGGTCTTAGTTATAGAACAAAATTTTTGAATTTATTGAAATTAATTTTATCAATTTTAGGAGTTTTTAGATTTTAAAGAACTCCTAACATAATTAAGAATCTACATTAAACAGTAGAATATTAAACGATCAAATATTTTGAATAACTTATAAAACTCGACATTTAAAATCATCACTTTTCTACCCAGACTTATGAGAAAAATGATGGATCGAAAATAAAAGAATTCTAAAAAAATTTTATGTCTTTTTCCTACCCACACAAATATAGAAATTCCTAATTTCAAAAATGGTAAAAAAAAATATTCATATATATGTATAATTCATCGAACATAATATACTTTTGTTTTAAAATAAATGTATAATTCATAATCAATAAATCTATCGTAAATTATATTTTAAAAATTAAACCAAAACTTATGGATGGTTGTTTATTAGCTTATTCATATTATAAACTATATATTTAAAAATAATATAAAGTGTATGAATAATTGTTTGTTAATTTATTCTTATTATAAATAATGTGTTTAAAAATAATAGGAATAGGTATTTTTATAAAAATATCTCAAAGAACCTAAATAAAATAATATAAAAAAATTAAACAAAATAATAAAAAAAGAAATAAATTTTCAACTTTTAAGTCAAACTTGTGCCTTTGAAAACAAAGTATCACTTTGACCGAACATATTAGAATTCTTAATATATTCTATAAATTTTGCTTGATTCGGGTCAACTTGAAACTTGTCCTATGAATCCAACCCAATCCAATCTCTATAATTCGAGTTGGGTCGGTGTGGGTTGTCAAGTTGAATGTACACTCTTAATTATATGTGATTCTAAAATGGTAAAACTAACCAGAATGCAGTAAATAAGCTTGACTTTGATTCATAATTCATACACATTCTACCATTCAATTAACACGTTCGAACTTTCAAGTTTATATATTAAATAGTTATTTTTTAAATAATTTAATCAAATAATTTAATCATATTGTGTGCGAAGTTTGCCAACGATAACAAGTTCTCGAAGGAAATGATAATCTAGTTCAACATGTTTGGCTCGCTTGTGAGAAACGAGATTAGAGCTAAAAAAAGTAGCACTTTTGTTGTCACATAAGAGTAAGGGCTGTTGTGAAATTGGGACCTTGAGGTCATGCAAAAGATGTGTAACTCAAAGAAGTTCAGCAGCAGTTGTGGCAAGAGCACGATACTCAGATTCACAGCTGGAGCGTGAGACAGTAGGTTGCTTTTTGGCACTCCAAGAAACGAGATTGTTACCAAGATAAATAGAATAGCCGAATGTAAAACGACGAGTATCGAGACAACCGAATAAGACCAAAGTGGAGTGTTCCTTTGACATAGCGAAAAATACATTTGACAGAAAGAAAGTGATCTGCAGTAGGGGCATGCAAGAATTGACTGACATAATTGACAGAATAGACAATAATTGACAGAATAGACAATATCTAGACGCATAATAGTCAAGTACTGAAGGGCGCCAACAAGAGATCTATAGAGAGTTGGATCAGAGAAAGGAGAACCATCAGCAGTCAGGTGTTGAGAAACAACCATGGGAGTGTGGACTGGTTTGCTATCGAGCAATTGAGAACGAGTGAGAATATCTCGAGCATATTTTAACTGACTAATAAAAAGACCATCAGGAGTGAGTGAAGCTTCAAGATCAAGAAAGTAACTGAGAGAACCCAACTTTTTGGTAGTAAACTCATAATGAAGCTTGCGAGTAAAGCTGTCAATAAAAGATGAGTTGTTGCCGGTAACAATAATGTCATCAACATAAAGAAACAAATAGATAAGGTTAGATTGCTGATGAAAGACAAAAAGGGAGGTGTCACCGCGACTGCAAAGAAAACCCAAGTGTGAGAAGAAATGAGCCAAAACACTGAAACCAGGCACAAGGAGTTTGCTTTAAGCCATAGAGGGCTTTCTTTAATAGACAAACATTAGTGGGAAATCGAGGATCAATATACCTAGGAGGTTGTTCCATATGAACACGTTCAATAAGAGTTCCATTGAGAAAAGCATTCTTGACATTAAGTTGTCGAAGAGGCCATTTATTTGTGACTGCAATAGAAAGCACAACACGGACAGTGGTAGCTTTGACAACCGGACTGAAAGTGTCGGTGTAGTCAAGACCAGGAACCTGAGTATAACCTTTAGCAACAAGACGAGTCTTGAAAGGCTCGATAGATCCATCAGGTAAATATTTAATACGAAACACCCATTTAGAGCCCACGATGTTGGTGTTGGCGGGGCGAGGAACCAAAGTCCAAGTATTATTTTGTTGTAACGCTCGAATTTCTTCATCCATGGTAGCAACCCAAGCAGGATTCTTAGCCACAGATTTGAATTCTTTTGGCTCAGTGAATGCAAGAAGAGCATAAAGAAGTCCAGATGAGCCCAAAATACCAAGATTTGCTGAATGTCGAGTCTTGAATATACCAGCTTTGGCTCGTGTTATCATAGGATGAGTGCCCAAAGAAGAGGAATCAACAGTAGGTTTAATAGAGGTCGAATTAGAAGTCGAGGGTGGCAAAGTGGAACCTGCAAGAGAAGTATCAACCTGCACAGACTCATCCACAAGGTCAGAACAAATATCACACGGGGATGAACTGGATCAAGGAATGTGCGATGATGAAGTGGTAGGGGGATGAATCAATATGATAAAGATGTGGTTCCAAGAAATTTGAAATAGAAATAGAGGAAAGAGGTTGGGCCTGGGAGCTAGGGATAACAGGAAAGTGAGTTTCATCCAATTGAGCATGGTGGGTGATATATAGCTTAGTGGTGGTAGGATCAAAACAGCGGAACCCTTTATGAGTAGAACTATAACCCCAAAAAGATACAAGGAATGTCGCGGGGATAAAGCTTGTTAGACATATAATCACGCAAATAAGGATAAACACGACAACCAAAGGAATGAAAATTCTCATAATGTGGAGTGTAGCCATAAAGGAGTTCAAAGGGTGACTTACCTCTAAGAAGTGGAGTAGGCAATCGGTTGATAATATAAGATGTAGTGTTGAAGGCGTCAACCCAAAAACGAGGAGAAAGATGAGAGTGAAAGAGAAGGGTCAAGCCAGTCTCAGTCACATGACGATGTTTTCTCTCAGCACGACCATTTTGAGCAGGTGTATATGGACAAGAGAGTTGATGGTGGATGCCAGAATTACGTAAATGAGTTTTGAAACAAGTGCTAGTAAATTCGGTACCTCCATCGCTTTGAAATACCTTGATACAAGAAGAATATTGATTTTCCACAAATTTTTTAAATTGAAGAAAAATATCAAAGAAATTAGATTTAAATTTTAAAGGGTAAAGCCAAGTGAATCGAGAATAATCATCAGTAAAAATAACATAATAAAGAAAAATCGAATTTGATTTGACGGGAGAAAGACCCCAAAGATCACAATGAATAAGATCTAACACATGAGATGACCTACGTTCATTGTGGAAATAAGGCAATCGATGACTTTTCGCAAGCTGACAAGTATTACATAATGATGGAGAAGACAATAAAGACGTAAGAGAAATATGACCTTTTCTATTTAAAAAAGAAATAACAGAATGATTCACATGATCCAGGCTAACATGCCATAAATCATATGAAGCACGTAAAGATTTGTTTCTAAGGATTGAAATAAAAGCAGAGTTGCCGCGCTCCCGCACATATAGTCCTCCATCTTCCATCTCTTTTACCGGATGCCACCACCCTTCCTGTTTGACGATTCTGGATAATAATAAGATTATTAGTAAATGTAACGGAGAGAGTAAAATCAGACGTTAATTTACTTATGGAAAGAAGATTTTTAGTGAGATGAGGGACAACCAAGACATCTAATAAGTGAATATTTGGAACAAGAGAAAGAGTACTGGTGTGGATAGTGGGTAGGGATGCACCGTTTCCTACGATCAAAGAGTCCTTACACGTGTAATTTTTAGACTGATCCAAAATAGATGGATCGGCAGTCATATGAGCCGAAGCCCCAGTGTCCAGAAACCAATCAGCAGCATCAGGTTCAGCAATAGAACATGACGTGTTAAAGGCTTCAGCAAGGTGAGCATGAGAAGAATCAAGTCGAACATACCGTTGGTTGCAGCGGTCAGCATAATGGCCCTCTTTGCGACATATTTGGCAGTGAGGTGGTCGACAACCTTGACCTGAGTGAGTTCGTCCTTGATTGGAAGAGTTGTTTTTGTGGGAATAAGAACGACCCCGCTGGTTGCTAAAGGAAGCAGGTGGCTTCCATGGATGCGACCACGATTAGTGGCTGTGAATGTTGTAGGAGTGGAGTCAGAGGACTCAAGGGAGCGCTGGAACAACTCAAAACTTTCAGCTTTAGAGACTAAATTTGCAAAACAGGGGATAGGGGTGAGAGCCATCTGAGTAGTAGAAAAGTTGAAAATTTTGTGTCGAGTCCATGAAGGAACCAATGCACTTTATCAATGTCCTCAACGGGTCTACTAATGACATGAAATTGGTCACAAATTGTTTTGAAGGCACGGGCATACTCAGCAACAGGTTTGGTGCTACGTTTCATCAACTACAAGTCATCCTTGAGTCTCAGTTCACAAGCTTTCGAATGATGGCTGAATGTAGTTTTCAACGCAAGCCAAACATCACGTGCAATAGAGAAACCAACGACAACAGCCATTGCTTCCTCGGTGAGAGAGGAGAGCAGGAGACAGAGAAGTCGTTGATCGGCTGCTCTCCACGCCAAATATTTGGAGTTGAGTGTTGAGGAGGTTTATGGTTCAAAGCGGGGTAGCGGAACCATAGTTCCATCAACATAGCCCAGCATGTCTTGACTCTCAAGGAGAGGGAGAAGTTGGCTTTTCCAAAGAAGATAATTGGAGGAAGAAAGTTTGATAATGATCATATGAATTAGAGTATTGAAAGAAAGAAGATGATAGGAGGATTCAGAAGTCATAGAGAAGAAAGGATCAGGGTTATTAAATCGAAAGAGCTCTGATACCATGTGAATGTTTGCTGAATCCACCACACCTCAATTGAGGTGGTGAGAGTTCTCTTATTTATAATCATTTACAGAATACAGAAATATGATAAATTACAAATAATATGGAAATAACAATAAAAAGAAAGAATAATGAATGAATACAATATAGGATGTCTGTCCTGACCTGTACGTGCACATGTTCAGACAATGAAGAGTATTAAAAACTGGTGGTCGGAACCTTTTCTGTTGGAGGAAAAAAAACATTTAAAAACACAAAGATACAGACACACATGAACTAAAATGAGCTGAAGTTTAAAATATACTTAGTCAAATAGCAATACCAATTACAACACGATGATAGTGTTCAAATTTTATACGGACGGAAACAGGTTTTGGATATATTTACAAATAAAATCTAAAAGATTGAAAATGTAAAGACAAACTTACACTCTGGAAGGATTTCTATGTAACCATACTTTGATTTGTTGAGAGTATACTTCACCAGCAATATATTTGTAAGCTCTCATCTTATCCGGTAATCACAAGATGTAAAAGCTACGACACTGTTACTCGAAAATTTGATATGCCTGAACTAAACGATTTCTTGGTTCAAAATGTCTTGCTTAAATTTCAGCATCTAGTTGATGCGAGACGTGCTCTGGGGTTCTTTCACGGGTTGGCTAAGAGGAAGAATTTTAATCATGGGTTGATTTTATAGTATTATGATTCATATTTTAGTGAAAGCACGACTAATAAATTGATGTTCGAGCTTTGATCGAGTCAATTTTTGAAGAAAAATGAGGACAACTCTATCGCTTTCTCAATTTATGAGTTATTTGATCGAGAAAAAAAAAATTTACCCACATACGAATCATGATTAGGTAAATTGTAAGAATCTTCTAATATGTTGAATAGAATCCATGAGAGTTGTTGCTTTGCTTCTTTGATTGTCAATGCTCGTTTTATTTATAGGATTTTGGAGGAAGGGAGAATTGAAGACGATGCAACGAGATCGCGACGTCAACCTTGTCCTAACCCTACATTCAATAGTAACTCAAGTAGCTTCGGAGCTTTGTTAAGCTTCCTTAATCATTTTTAGATGACATGGAGGCTTACTAGGTTCTTAGGGGCATGTAGGCTGTTTAAATCTCATCTCTTGTAACTAGAAAGTTCGGGGTTATCTCTTCAGGCTAAACCAATCTCTGGGTGCACACAAGTTTAAACCTTTGATAACTCACCATCTTAGGGTGCAAGGTCTACTAGAAACATATTAACTTAGGTCAACATATAAAGCACACTCGCTATAGCACCCTAATCTTAATAGAGTTCCGTTCCCTCATGCATGTTTTGCTAGGAAGATATACCTAAAAATTTTAAGAGTATCCAACCTTTTTTTGCATTCTTAATTCTTGAGGCAAGTTTCTCCATTAGGACCGGTAAAACTACTTTGTTCTATTAATTATTATTATTTTTTTAAGTATCATAATTAGAAAAAATTTGCAGCTTAAATACTTTTAGTTAAAACCCTAATTCACCCATTTAGGGATGCCATACCGAGTCCAACAATTCATTCACAATCAAGTTAATTACGTGGGCACAACATATCAAATATAATATTTTTCTATCTAAGACAAGCCAATTATATTCCAATAAACAACTCTCAATAATCTTGCAACTAGTCTCTCACTCATTAACAACTTGATGATGTTTAGAATTTTTTTTATCCAAATTCTATTTTTAATTAATGAAATGTGTGGTGATTACATGTAGTTAATATTTTGCAACAAAATCCACATACTACAGTGGTAAGACAAACTCTCTTAGAATGACTACATTCATTTTCTACATATTTAAATGACAACTTGTTCATAATTATCATCTTGACACATGTTACTGTACTGTTGTTTGACTAAATTAACAATATTATTACCCATCATCTATTGAAGGTTGAAAATTTAGGGTGGTTTGTACTTTGTCTTCCATCTTATAGGGTTAATAAGTGCTTCCATAGTGCAGTTCCACAAAAATTAATATCACAAACATACTCTTTACAACAATAGTTGCACTTGCCTCTCCTATTATTGTTCTCCAACCTTGTAAAATGATCTCAAACAATTGACTTGTTAGGTTTGTTCTTCCTAAATTCAGATTGTGCAGGCAATGGTGACTTCGATACATTATAATTACTAGAGCTCCTTGACTATTATTTTTCATCTATAAAAAGTAAAATAAAACTACTATGATTCAAACATTCAACCCAATATGAACCATTACCACGATATACATCAAAGTCCACAAAGTTAAAATAAACAATATCATAATCTAAACTATTAAGTATTTGCCTAATGGATCTTGATTAAAGAAAATGGTAGAACCATCTTTGATCTTCCTCTTTTTGCTTTTATCTTTTTTATTTGGGTAGGAAAGTTTTTTTTTTCTCTAGTTCTTATTAACAACACCCACATAAAATAGACTCATTATATTTATCAAAATTCACACATCCACATTTTTTAATGTACAAATTCTAATAAAGACTTAAGGTACCACATGTGTTAATTTAAACTACAAAAAAAGTTTATCGGTTACCAGCCTACTCGAAGAATGAGAGAGAGTCGGTGCAAGAGAGAAACAAAGACAAAAAGCGTGAGAGTGAGAGATTTGAGAGTGCGAGAGAGAAACGAAGACAAAGAGACCAAGAGAGAGAGAGCAATGTGACGACAAAGAGAGAGAGAGAGACCAACGCGATAACGAGAGGGAGAGAGACGTTGTTAGGGTGACAGTTGTACAATGTTGAGAGAGAGTATAGTGTTGAGGATTATTGGGAGTGAGCCTCACATTGGTTAATTGAGTGGAAGATCATGGATTTATAAGTGAGGAATACTATCTCCATTGGCGTGAGGTCTTTTTGGGAAACTCAAAGCAAAGCCATGAGATATCATAAGCATTGTGGAGAGTCGTGGTTTCTAACATGCAGAAGTCAATTGAGTTTTTTTTTCCCAATGTTTTCAAGTTTAGTCAGGTTGACCGAAACTCAATCCAACCGGACCCAACCCTTATATTTCGGTTTAGGTCGAATTGGGTTCTCAAATTTTCAAATTAGGTGCACACCCTAGCAAATAGTGGAATTAATTTTTTTATTTTTTTTATTTTAAACTTGGCTATTACACTACATCTAAAATTTTATTTCAATTAAAATAAACCCTTTAGTTGTTTTAAATGAATATATGTAGCTTTCCTTGGTCTTTAACTCTTTTAAAAAAAAAATTAAATGGAGAAATTGGATGGAAGGTGAGTGTGTCAATTTCTTGAACAGAAAAAGAATTGAATTGTTGGAGATAAATGTGTGACATTTTCCTTTCTCCATTTTATAATAATGTCTTTACCATACTCTAAAACCAAATTAATTCTTTCGTCTAAATATTATATTTATAAACTCAACCTTCATTATTAAAAATAAACTCTATTTTTATTATTAAAATAAAGTTGTTACCTCTGTCATTGTCAAAACCCTTAACTCAGTCGCCGTTTTGTTAACAACACTTCCAATTCTGACACGTGGGTGTGGGCTCCACCCCTTGTGAACTTTCCTTCCACGTGGCTCCAATCCAAGCCTTTAATATATTTCCATCTGCCGTGACATGGACGGTTCAAATTGAAGGACAACAAGGGTTTGATTTGGTCCAATAGAATCAGGAAGCTTTCATTACTAATTTTGCATGATACTGAAATATTGCGTCTTTGATTTGGTCAACGTTGACTTCCCTTGATTAAACAAGTATTATCCCCAAATAAAGACTTCCAATACTGTTATATATTTAGTCAAATATTATATATTTTTTTTTAAATCTTTATTTTTGTACGCAATGCTTCTATTATTTTTAACCTAATTTCTTCTCAGTTTTTATAAAAATAAATAAAATCTATTGAAGTATAGATTTTAATATATAATTAAGTTTCAAAAATAAAAATCAAATAGTGAGGAGAAGAGTCATTTTCATCTTCACAGTTGCTTTCATGGGGTAAGGTCAACGGTAACGGCCAGACCCAATGGAAATAAAATTCGTTAATAATCAAAATATATAACAACACCAACCGCCATATTCTCATCACTGCCCTTCACCAACAAATTAGCCTTCATTAAACGTTATTCTGATTCGTGTAGCGAGTCACCGGAGAAATGAAGCCAAATCAGGGCAGCCGTCGGGCTCTGTGGTTCGTCGCAGGCTGCGTGTTGTTGGTTGCGACGGCGGGGGAGGCTCAGAATGTGAGCGTGGGGGTGGTGTTGGATATGGAGAGCTGGGTTGGGAAGATGGGGCTGAGCTGTATCCACATGTCGTTGTCGGAATTCTATGAAGCTAATTCTCACTACAAGACTAGGATTGTTCTTCACCCCAAGGACTCCGCCGGCGATGTCGTTGGTGCGGCGGCTGCAGGTTCCAAATCTTTTGTTTTGAGAATTATATGTTTTAATTGTCAGATGAACACAACTTACCACTTTCAACAATGGTATGATATTGTCCACTTTAAGTATAAGCTCTAGTGACTTTGCTCTTTCCCAAAAGGCTTCAGACCAATGGAGATGTATTTATTTACTTATAAACCATGATCATCCCCTAAATGAGTCGATGTGGGACTTTCATCATCCAACACCTCACCTCGAACAAAGTACGCCTCCTCCTAATAGAATCTTTAAATGTCGAATAAATGACTCTAAAAGAAAAAGAAGTCGAGCCTCCAGCCTCGAAGGCATAGTAAAAAATGACTAGACTCCAAAATAAAAAAGAGTAGAGGCGTACTTTGTTCGAGGGAAGGCGTACTTTGTTCGTTCGATGGGAGGTGTTAGATGTTGGATGAAAGTCCCATCTTAGCTAATTTAGGCAATGATCATGAGTTTATAATCAAATAATACTCTCTTTGTTGGTTGAGACCTTTTGGGAAGCCCAACTCAAAGCTCTTAAAGTGGACAATATTGGGTTATATGTTACTTGTCCTGTTCTTCTAACATTTCACTTTTGATATAATAGCTGTTGACCTGATAAAGAACAATGGAGTTAAAGCAATTTTAGGGCCAACTACTTCGATGCAGACCAACTTTGTGATCAAGCTCGGCCACAAAGCTCATGTCCCCATCCTTACCTTCACCGCCTCCACCCCCCCTCTCGCCTCCTACCGCAGCCCCTACTTCTTTCGTCTCACCCAGACTGACTCTGCCCAAGTTGCCGCTATTACCGCCCTGGTCAAAGCCTACAATTGGAGACAAGTACGTGTTAAATTATTGTTCAATTACAGGACTTGGCTGCCCTGCAATTTAATCTTTATTTTTTTGTGTCTATCCAGGTCGTTTTGATCTACCAAGACGACGAGTTTGGAGACGGGATGTTACCGTACTTGATCGACGCATTGCAGGATGTGAATGCACGCGTCCCATATCGGAGCGTCATCGATCCAACAGCCACCGAGGATCAGATCGGGGAAGAGCTTTACAAATTGATGACAATGCCGACCAGAGTGTTCTTGGTGCACATGCAGCCGTCTCTAGCGATTCGCTTATTCGCTAAGGCCAACAAAATTGGAATGATGAGGGAAGGTTACGCTTGGATTTTGACTGACGCCATCGCGAATTTACTCGATTCCATGACTTCCTCTGTTCTAAACTCCATGGAAGGAGCTTTGGGAGTGAAGCCATATGTCCCAAAATCAATGGAGCTCGACCGTTTCAAAATTAAATGGAAACGGGAATTCGTAATGGAAAATTCTGTCCTCACCGATCCACATTTAGACATCTTTGGACTGTGGGCCTATGATGCAGCTCGAGCACTGGCAATGGCAATTGAGAAAACAGGGGCCAGAAACTTCACATTCGAAAACCCGAATGGATCTGAAAATCTAACAGATCTTGAAACGTTGGGGGTTTCTCGAAATGGGGAGAAAATTGGGGAGGCCTTGTCGAAGACGAAGTTCATAGGGCTGACTGGAAACTACGAGATCGTGAATGGGCAGCTGCAATCGGCGGCATTTGAGATTGTGAATGTGAATAGTAATGGGGGAAACAGAGTTGGGTTTTGGAATCCTGAAAAGGGGTTGTTGAGTAACAATATGACAGTGATCTGGCCGGGGAATACGGCGGCGGCGCCGAAAGGGTGGGAGATTCCAACGGCGGGGAAAAGGTTGAGAATTGGGGTTCCGGTGAAGGAAGGGTATAGTGAGTTCGTGAAAGTGAATGGAAAGAAGGTGGAAGGGTATTGTACGGACGTGTTCAATGCGGTAATAGAAGCGCTTCCATACGCCCTTCCGTTTGATTACATTCCCTTTGCACTTCCAAATGGATCTAGCGCCGGTTCCTACAATGACCTCGTCATGCAAGTTAACAGAGGGGTCAGTATGTTTGTATTCATTTGATTACTTCAACTACTCTGAGGACTAAAATAAAGTATTGGTGAATGTGTGGTTTATGGGCAGGTCTACGACGGTGCAGTAGGAGACTTAACCATCGTAGAAAATAGATCTAAGTACGTTGATTTCACCTTGCCATTCACAGAGTCCGGAGTTTCAATGATCGTCCCAACACAAGCCAACTCCAAGAACAAAGCCTGGCTTTTTCTCAAGCCTCTCACTTTAGACCTTTGGATCACAAGCTTCTGCTTCTTCGTCTTCATGGGGTTTGTCGTTTGGATTCTCGAACATCGAATCAACCAAGACTTTCGTGGTCCTCCCACTCATCAGATCGGTACCAGCCTCTGGTACTCCTTTTGCACCATGGTCTTCGCCCAAAGTAACCACCTTTACCGACCCATATGTTATGATGGACTAAATTTATAATTCATCTTATTCATTCATATTTTTTTGACCCGTACTCTTAGGGGAGACTTTGATAAGCAATTTGGCGAGGTTCGTAGTAGTGATATGGTTCTTCGTGGTATTCGTTCTGACTCAAAGCTACACGGCAAGCTTGACTTCTCTGTTGACAGTGCAACAATTACAACCCACCATTACAAATATAAATGAGTTGTTGAAGACGCAGCCACGGGTGGGATATCAAGATGGTTCATTTGTTGGGGGGCTGTTGACCTCTTGGGGATTAAGAATCTCAAGTCTTATGGGTCTCCTGAGGAACTCGACGAGTTGCTCAAACTAGGAAGCTCTAATGGCGGCATTGATGCTGCTTTTGATGAAATGCCTTACGTTAAGCTCTTCCTTTCCATGTTTGGTGATAAGTACACCATGGGTGATCCCAACTACAAAACGGATGGATTTGGATTTGTAAGTCTCTATCTCCTTCCATGAGATTACGGTGTTCTCTGTTTTTAATCTTCATAGAAAGTTCAGCATGTGCTAGAGTAGACAATTATTTTGGGTGATTATTGTAATGTCTATAATGATAATTATGTCGGTAGGCATTTCCCATTGGCTCGCCATTGGTAGCAGACATATCAAGAGCGGTGTTGAATGTGACAGAGAGTGAAAAGATGAACCAATTACAAAGGAAATGGTTTAAGAATGAAGACAACTCGTGGTCTTCCATCTCCAAGATCACTTCTTCGAGGCTCAACTTAAGCAGCTTTTGGGGCCTATTTCTCATTGCCGGCACTGCCGCTATCATCGCCCTCCTTATCTACTTCATCATTTTCTTTTACAAAGAACAACACAAGCTTTCTCACGCCGCCAACGAACCCTCCAACTCATCTATTGGCAGTAAAATTCGAGCGTTGCTTAGAATCTATGACAAAATAGACTTGACTTCACACACGTTCAGAAAGAGTAATCATCCTCAAATAGCAAACAACAAGATTCATGCGATCCATGGTGACTCCGTTGGCGCCTCACCGAGCTCGAATTACCCGTCTAGTCCATCGAATAATTCGGTCCATGACACGAGCTGTGAGTTCTTCTCTGAGTCGGGAGATGTGACTCCGAATAATCGAGTAATGGAAATGGTGATCCATTCAACAATGGAGGTCACTCCTCAAAACTAGAAGTAGCCTTTTGTAGATAAATTTGATTTTTCTTGCATGGTGCAAAAACTCCCTTTGTAAATTATATGTCTATTACTCTTTATAATTGTTCTTGACAACATCTAGATTATCCTAACCGTGAACTACAAGTGCCATGTTTATAATAAGTTCAACAGGCCCCTCAGCACATATATGTATTTACAAACAAAACCCAATTGAGGTTGTTTAGAAATGTGAGGATCAGTTTCCCGATAGACTTGACATATATCATTCAAGGACACAAAACAACAACAACAAAAAACTAAGTCAACCATTTTTCTTTTGCATTTGTTGGGAGTCAAACCCGGGTCTATTGCTTGGAAGGCAATTATCCTAACCATTGGACTACAAATGCCATGTTTATAATAATCTCAACAGACCCCTCAGCACATACATGTTACAGGAGATCCAATTGACTCTAGATTTTCAGTAGACTTGGCATTTATCATTAAAAGACACAAAACAACCAGAGTTGAACCAAGGTCTATTGGTTGGAAGACAATTATCCTACTCAATGGACTACAAACGCCATGTTTATAATAAGCTCAACAGACCCTTCAATATATACATGTGTTACAGACGTAACCCTTAGCACATACATGTGTTATAGACCATGCTTATAATAAGCTCAACTGGCCATATTTTTCTTCTTTGATCCTAACCATTCGACTATAGACCATGCTTATAATAAGCACAACTGGCCATTCAACACATACATGTATTACATGATCTAGTACATACACGATCCAGTTGATTCTGTCCATAATTGTGATGTTCAATTCTCAATAGACTTGACAAAAACAAAAGACCATGTCATACATTTTTACTTTGCATTTGTCGAGAGTTGAACCTAAGTCTATAGTCTTGGAAGGCAATTATCCTAATCGTTGGACTACAAACACCATGTTTATAAGCCCAACAGGCTCCTCAACACATACGTGTGTTACAAGCATTCTGACAAGATCGAGAAATGTGATGTTCAATTTCTCAGTCTCTCAACGAGTGTTCAATTTCTTACTATCTAGAAATGTATTGTTCAATTTCTCTCAATAGACTTGCTAATAGACTCGGCTTGGAGTGCTTCAAAGGCGAGGGGACTGCATTAAAGCCAACTAATCCCTTTAGTGGTTGACCGTTGATTTGAGCACTCTCAATCTCAAAGGAATTATTAATGGGAATCTTACTAAACCGTAAATACTATTTATTAAAAAATAAAATCGAAGAGACTAAATTCTAATTTTCTCAAAAGAGACTAAAATTGTAATTTAACTATTAAAAAGATTTCACAATTATTAATATTAGATTAAATTACAAATTTAGTCCCTGTATTTTAAAAAAAATAAAATTTAGAACATAGGATATAAAGATAAGAATTAATTTCTATAGTTTGATAAAAGTTTCATAAATCCTTCGTACCTATGAAATATTTATGATAAAACTATGTTATAAGGTTTTATACATCGAAAATATACCAATTTTGTACTTTAAAACTTATGATTATCTTATTTATAATTTACTTAATTATTCTTAGTCCAATAATTTACACTTTTTTTATTTTCTCTGAAAAAAAAAAAAACATTAAAGGGGCATAGGGTATTATAGGTATACCACTAGGAGTGTTGTACCCGCGCCACTTTCAAGTTTCATGATCATCGACCTCTAACTTACCGAATTGAGCCCTAACCGCAACTGCAAGCTTGCCGTTTAGATTCTGATATTAGGAATAATCTCTTCTCCTTTTAGAATTGAAATTCTCCCAACTCCAAAATGATCTGAGTTCCCTGCGATCCATCCCCGTGTTTTGTCCATGGCGATCCAATTTAAGTTCAGGAGCTCGGTGATCTTCGACTCGGTGGATATCGATGGCCGACCCTCCATATCAATTGGCGATCTTAAATCCAAAATTATTCGGATGAAGAACCTCGATACCTGCCAAAACTTTGATCTCGTTTTCTCCGATGCCCGTACCGGCCAAGGTATTCCATTATCTCTCTGCCACTTACTGGTTGCATGGTAATTGGACTCAAGTGGAAGAGTCCTTGGATTTACCATATCGTTCAGTTCGTAGTAATGGATGATCCTTGAGATTTTACCTTTTGTGAAACGACGTTTTGACGTAGTCAGTGCATATTGGAATTAGGCAGCTCAAACGCATTTGCCTTTGTGTATAATTCCATATATATTGAAGGTATTTAGCTTAAAATTTTATCTTGATACTCCTTATTTTGCAGATTTGGTTGACGAGAAATTTGAAATTCCTAGTGGTTCATGCGTGATCATAAAGAGAGTTCCTGCGGGATCAGTTCCTTCCAATGTGTAAGATGCCCTGTTTTTCTTAATTCAGTTGTTTATGACAATAGTTGTAGTTTCGGAATTTACAGAACCGTTATGTGCATGCTTCTGCACCTATATTTATATTTTTGTTGTTGCAAAATCAACTGTGTTTTGAGTATTCTCTTACTTTTACTGAAAATTTTGGGCAAAAACAGTGTTCACTTTGTGTTACTGCTACAGAGAGCCTTACACAACTCAATTCGAATCACCAACTTCCAATTAATTTTAATTATTCAATCCTAACTGAAAATTACCGGCGGTTTTCCATATAATGATACTGTAATGCAGTGTACATCACGACTTGTTTGGGAAATTTCAAGTCAAAGACACTGACATGGTTAATTCATCTCGTCCAGTGGTATGTTGATTATTACTTTATTTGTTAGTTGCTTTTTTTTTTTTTTTTTTTTTTTTTTGTCTATAAATAAGGAAC
>NW_019268532.1:3732839-3744516 GCF_002738365.1 Cucurbita moschata
TTTTTTTTTTTTTTTTTTTCTTTTTCTTGTCTATAAATAAGGAACTGGGTGTTGCTATATTATGATGGTTGACAATATGGTTAACAACGGCAGCTGTTTCAGAGTAATTTTGTGACAATCTCATTTGATGTTTCTATGCTTATGCCCTATTCTTTGAGTTAGTTCTAGATGAAGGAAAATGATTCTTTTAATTATTATTTTATTTTTTACATATGAATATCTGTATAATTCTGATCTTGACCATGGTTTTAATGGATGTCTTATTAGGTTAAAAGTTAAGAGGAGTATATGAAGTTGTGTGTTTTATTCTATCAACTGCATTTAGAACTGCAGGCTCTATGTCAACAGTCGGCTGACTAATATTTCAGCCTGAATGTTTTTTGTTCTGATAGCCGTTGCATATTTCTTGAAGTCCAACCTGGGGTCCCATCCACTAATTGACCATGTTGGTGTTGTCGAATTTTTAACAATGCTTCTTTAGTTGGTTTATAGTTAGCACATTCACTTTTATGTGTGGGAGTCAATCTCATCATTTCTTGAAATGATTTAGTTGTATTGTTTCATGGGGTCCTATCCACTAACTGACCATGTTGATGTCGTCAAGTTTTTAACAATGCTTCTTTGGTTGGGTTATAGTTTGCACATTCACGTTTATGTGGGGGGAGTCACTCACATCAAGTTTTTAAATGATTTATTTGTATTATTTATATTATGATTTCCCTCTCTGAATAATTCTTTTGGACAATGTACAGAAGGCTGAGACGGACAATTTTGATGATTTTGGTGTAGACTTATACCCTATTCGCAAAAAAACATCATCAATTTCTCTCCATCATAAAAAATATGATGCTGTTAGGTTGTTTGTTTTCCCTATCATTCTTCCCCTTTTGCTATCAAATATACCTGCAGTCCTATTAACTCAAACGGAAATCTTTTATTATGTTTTCAGACATTATAAGGAGACCGAAAGAGGATATATTGAGCCTGAAAGAAGTGGCATTAGTGAGGCTATTCAAAGAGGTCTTACTTGAATTTTGTTATGGTGTTTTTGGTTTCTAATCCCATTCTTATCTAAATATCACTATGTTCAGATTCAAGTCATGGTACAACAATTGGAGGAACTGAGCTGCAAACAAACATAAAAGTTCATATTGGCGAGGGAATTGGTTTGGAGAAGTAAGATGCGTAGTTACCCTCTTTCACTCTAATAGTTTGGTTGTCATTTGCTTTGATAATCTAACTTGTCGTACCTGTTGGAATTTGTAGACCAGTTGTTGCAATGGCTTCAGTGAATCATGATTGTGAAACACCGCCAGAACTGAAGTGTACTCTTTGCAAATCACTCTTTGTGGATGCCGTTATTATTGGTTGCTGTAAGCATAGCTTTTGTGAGAAATGTAAGTTTCTGGAGCCCATTGTTCGGTTCTCTAACAATCTGCATTTGGAAATATTTTGTGAACTTGGTTTTTGTGAGAAATGCAAGTTTATGGAACCCATTGCCTAAATTCTTATTGTTTCTGCATTTGGAAATATTTGTGAACTTGAGTGATACACCCCATGACATTGTAAGCATCGTTTCTGTAAATTCTATGATGCCATGTTCTAAAAGTATGGTTTTTAATATAAATTTTCTCATAGCCTTAAGACTTGGTTGTAGTGGTTTTAGTGGTAAACGGTCTTAAATCATACAGACCTTCAAATGCAGTGGGATTAGACCATAGTCTTAACTTTAAACTAATGCACTATCTTTAGTATATGAATAGAACTTTGTACACATCTGCGTCACATGTTCTTGAATAGCATGGTGTCGTTACTTTACAAAGTAGAAATAATTTTTACAACCAGCCAGACTCGTGGACTACCCTGTTAATTCTTAAATCATGAGCATTAACACTGGACGCGATCATTATTACTTTTTGTCCAGATTTGAGAAACACTAGGCTTGCGGGCAGGGGAGTGTGAGGGGGAAACAAAAATTAGAAGAGTATTGTTTATCTGTCAAAAATTAGTCCTCCCTTGAGAAAATTGCTATATTTATTAGGCAAATATTATCGACTCTGATACCGACTGCTGGATGACCTTCTACTTAACCTGGTAGTAAGAAAGCTAGTAATACCATCAACCATTGACATCTTACATTTTCAAACTTAATCTTTGCAAAATTCATTAATCATCACCAGTCCATAACAACATCCTACACTCAGAGAAGCAATATAATGGAGAACTTAAGTTTGTGGAAGAGAAGATGATTGAATGGGCATCTTCTTGATTGGTTCAGGGATGGGTTTAATAATAAGTCTTTTATATGTTTTACTTTATCCTTCCTCCTTTAAATTAACTGAGAAGTACATTTCATGACCTGTCATATGTTACGAATAATGTGCTTCCTTTGTGGTTATAATTTGACTTGCTATTAACATACTTCATGTAATCTTTTGATTGCTGGTACAGGCATTCATCATGTTCTACTGCGAAAGGCAAAGTGCCCTAATTGTGCCTCTACTAAAAGTAGACTAGAAGATTTGTTGCCGAATTTATCTCTTAGGCAAAATGTTGCTGATTTCCTTGAGTCTCAGATCCTGATGGGCAACCCAGACAATGCCATTCATCATGATGCACCAGGTAGGATGATTATATTTGCATGTTCTTTTAATGATAGGTTTTAGTGTGTAATCATATATTTTATCCTCCTAAAACAGATGAAGAATCAAGAATTGAAGGAGAGGACATGCCATTTCTGTCTTATGCTACCAGTAGGGGTTGTAATCAAGAAGTGGAGGAAGACATCAATGACTCATCATTAAAAAGAAATATGGTAAATCACATTTGACTTTCTTCTTATTATTTCTGAGTATGGCACTCATCATAATAATCCACTTTGCCTCGGATGGTTAAGGTTGATGGAGCACTATTTGGATCGGGCCACCCTGAAAAATTTGGTGGTATGCCACAAGACCTTCCTCCTTTTGATGATTGCCAAGGGGAAAGTCAGCCTGTTTTTGGGGATTTTAAGCATGGGTTGCTGATCAACGCCTCTGGTAGGATATTCATTCAACTGGAACTTTTTTTTATAAGCCTGGTCCGACAATTTTATTTATAATCAGATAACAAGGTGCCAATGGAAGGTTAGAGAGCCAGCTCGCCCAATTCTCTCTGGAAATACCCAAAAGCAGAATAGCCAAAAGACACCCTCACAAAACCAGTCTATATATTCACTCTCACTATTACAAATTTAACTAACAACAAACTTAGGGTCCCACACAATTTTCATACACAATCATTCCCCCATACCTGCACGCTTCCCTCTCGCTTACGTGTATACACCTTTGTAATTGGCGGCCTATCATTTTTTTCACTGCCAAAAAGAATATTCTCATTATTGCCATTTTGTGCTTGTAGATATACCAGGAAAAATCCAAAACCTTGCACATTTTAGAAGACAAAAAAAGGTAAATATTTTTCTTTCTTTCACATTTTTGGTTTATGTATGGGCTCGCATTAAGTTGATGTCGAACTTTGCCCTTGAATTACTCAGCGTTGCCGTGCTTGTTACATGTGTGGTTCTCTGGACCATCTCATTAGAGACTGTCCAGTTGCTTCAAAGCCACATCCCATGCCTCTAATGGGTAAAGAGTTGACTCTCCACTCATATCTTGTACATTTGGTGGAGCCTTTCCTATAAGTTGTTTAAGTTAATGTGTTGAATGTTATATTTTCAGGAGCTACGCCATATTATGCATCACCTTGGCATCATGTCAGTTCCTTTTCAAACCTGTATGGTTGTACCATGCCTTTCAATACATCAACGGTACCTGAAGCAAATTCTTACTGGGCATCTCTTTATGGTGGATATCCAGCCCCAAGGTAAATTTCAATGTTTGTGGGTTTTTAACGTTGCATATAAGAATACATTTTTGGTTAGAGAGAAATAGAATAATCTTCCAATGTGTTCAAGATTATTATGCATAATTTTGGGGTAGCATTTCTTTTTTAGCTTCTCTTTGAGGCTCTGGTTCAAAAGTTTTTTGGAACTGTTGCTTCTATATTTGTTCCAATTTGAATGCCGTTTTATATACCCCCCCATCTGTTTGTAAACTTATTCAATTAATGAATTTACTTCTCATAAATAAGTCTGAGAAACAATATATATTGGTCACTACGTTTCAATGACATTTACCTACGAAGCTTGAGAAATTGTTTAAATTGGTCCCTAAAACAAGTGTTTTATTAGTTACACGCAGAGAAATCTAACTGGATGTGTTAAATATGGTATAACTTTGCTTCATATTGTCAATTTTAAATGAAGTGGCCGGGTAATTAGTTTGAGTAAATTGGACTCTATGTTAAATGAAGTGTCTGAGAACATGATTATCTGTTTGTTTTATAATAATAGTTGAATAAGTAAAAATTAACAAAGTCACGTGATAGAATGTGCCCAACCAGAGTTCTGGTAGTGTTAGAAGCTCATTTGAACGAATTTAGTGGTTAGAACGTTGATTTTTGAAAATTGGAGAACAATTAACCCAAACATGTCTTCACTTTTGACCTTGCAGTGGATATGTGGGCATGAGAGACATGACTGCTCCACCACTCCGGAAGATTGAAGAGTTCTGCGGTGGTTATTCACAATCCATAGACGTCAGTGACACTAATAAAAGAGGGATGATACCTGATAATCGTACCAGGAGGTAATCCTTTTACTATTTTGTGATACCAAACAACGTGTGATAAATAATTCTGTATCCTCTTCTCTTAGGCCTATATATTGGCTAGCACTCGTAACATATCACTGCCATGGAAAAACAGAAAGTTCATGGAAGTTTATTATCCTTTTCGAGAGGGCAGTATTCGTTTTTTATATTTCTAATTCATTGATGATGAGATAGATTATTAGCTGAATACACGTGGAACTTTTTTTTTCTTAGTTTCCCTATCTAATTTTGTGATTGGAAATGACTCAACACTGCACTTGTGCGGCTTTGTAGTTCCACGTGCACATTGAGTCTGCTGAAATCAGAAGAAAGAACTAAAATCTTGAACTCACAAAATAAATAGGTAGAAAATATTTTAACATTGAAAATATTTTCGTTGTGCATATTTAAATTCCACTTCTAGGCTTTTTCGGAAAGCTTTCGAAATTTTCCAAAACACATTATTTTCAATTTTGAGCATTTCTTTTGTTTGGTTATTATCAACGTCCTCTAATCCCTTGCTGAAAGCCTAGTCCTCTAGGCTTTCCCAAAACACCTGAAACTTTTTCAGAACACATTGTTTTGAATTTTAGCATTTCTTTTGTTTGGTAATCAGGAACATCCCTTGCTGAAAACCTAGCCCTATGTTGGGATTTGGAGCATGTTTAGAGGAGTTGAGAATTCTTTTCATTGCTAATTATCATTGTTTCTATTTCTTTAACGTGAGTTTTTTTAACTCTTCAGGGCAATGACTTTCATCAATGAGGATGGGTGCGAGGGAGAAGATAATGTTGCTAAGAATAGAGGTCTACATGAGTGGGATGGAAGATCAAGAGACTATAGAATGCTCGAAGAAAAGGAACACCCGCATCGAGAAACTGCCAACGACGAAATAAATTGGCTGTATGACGAAAAAAGGAAGAGTTCCCGTTCTTCTAAAGATGCTATGATCAATCAATTCAACGGGAGATTTGGCCTGGACACAGAAGGCTTGCCTTGCAACACCAAATTACTGACTAAGGAGAGGTCTGAACATCACCATAGAAGCTTCCGGGAGGTTGGTGGGAGGACAGATGAATGTTGCAGTCATTTTAGCTCGAATCACCACAAAAAATGCAAATTGAAAGAAGATAAAACCAATATGGTCGAGTTCGACTTAAAGCGACAAACAAAGAAGCATCCTACCGACTCAAAGTTTGATTTAGAACAAAGCTTTCCCAGATCGAGAGGTTACTTATCGAGAGGTTCTAAGCACAATGCGCTCACTCAAGATCATCATCGGCAAATGGTTTGCGAGCCAAACGATAATCGTGTCCATAAATATAAACAACGAAGGCAGTGAAAAACTACAGATCTGAATTCCAAGGTACAAATGTATATTTAGCATCTTACATATCTTTGGCAATCCGTGTTGTTACCTTCTTGGTTACATGATTACAATGGTTTTCTATTTTAATTTATTATACATTTTGTTCAACCTTCTTAGACTAGCCAGACTCGGATTGGGTGCAGGTTTTATTACGACTATTATGAACATAATGATTCTAATGTGAAATTGTTGGATACAGATATTGGTTTCTGGGTGGGCTTTTGACAGGTAATTTAGTTACGTAACTAACTTTGTTTACCTTTTTAGTTTGAAGCGTGGGAGCAAGCAAGCAAGCAAACGAGTTCTTAGTTCATGGATGTAAGCTTATGGTATGCCAGATTTTTGTAAGCAAAGGTTCTTGAAGAAGCAGTTGAAGGTACGTTTCTTTCGGATGCGTGATCACCCGGGTTTAACGCGTAAGTAATGATTTATTAATTTTTTTTGAAAAATTAATATAATTTTAATATTTAGGAATAGGAGACATTTTGAACAAAACTGACTTCTGGGGAATAGTTGATTTTAATTAGTCAAAATCAAAATAATAATTTGATTAATTAAAATTTGGCGTAGTTAAATTAATGGTTTTATTGTAAATAATTTGATTAACTTAATTTAGATAATACTAAATGCCTTGTTTTTAAGTTATTTATAAAAAAAAATTTTAAAATTACGTGTTTTAAATTTCATCTATTTCAATTGAATTTAATAAGCCTTTAAACGGTAAAAGTGTCTAATGACTTTTTTATTTTTATTTTTTTAATGAAATAAATTCATAAATTTTAAGTGTTTGATTAATATATTGAATTCCAATGGTTATTTCTTGTTATTAATATCAACAGTTCAATATCTAGCAAGTTTTTAGCATAGTGGTGGTAGGAGAACTGAAAAAAAAAAATACATTTATATGAAAAACGCCATTTATAAATAAAATGCATAATATATATATATATATATCTAAACTATATACTATAAATTTAAATTTAGTGTTTAAACTTTTAGTTTTGTATGTATTTGGTATTTAAACATTAAAATGTGTGTAGTAAATTTCTAAATTTTTAATCTTGTGTCTTGCACATTTTTTTCGGTCATTAAACTTTTAATTGATTATATCTATAATTTGGGTTTGACACTTGATAGCTTCGACATTCTCAACGACATGATCATATTGCTTTTCGCTTTTACAAGTGAAAATTATCCCTACAACTTTTAAAAGTGAAAATTATCCTTACAAAAAGAAAAACATTGGTACATGGGTCAGTATGCAAGATAAGCTTTGGCTCAAGTTAAGTGTGTTTAGCTTGAAAGAATTTTATGTTGGGTGACCTCCTTAAATTCTTTTTAGGATGCACATGAGTGAGGACAAATCATGGTAGAAGGACTCGTATGAATCTGTGGAGATAGTCTTCACTTTTAGAAGAGAGTAAGTAACGTGTCATGTCGGAAGTTTTGAATCCATATTTTGAATTCAGGGCACGAGTCATTACAAATAATATTAAAGTGGTATCTCTCCCTGTAGTTTGGGGATGAACCAAGGCAAAAATTTGTGGACATGTAACGCCAAGTAAAGGAGTAGTACATGAATGAATTCAGACCACCACATTTGGATAAGAGTGATATTAAGGATAAAAGGACTAGGAAAAACTTAAAAGGATCGTAATAAAAACTAAAAAAATGTGAAAGTTACTATCCATACTATCTAGAGTAATTATAAATGATGACTTCTTGGAAAAATTTGTAGAAAACATGTAAGTAGAGACAAAGCATGTTGAAAGACCTTTGTTGAGATAGTCTTTACTCTTAAAAACAAAGTACTGTTTGTGGGGATAGTCTTCACTCTTAGAAACAAAAGACGATTTGTGGAGATAGTATTCACTCTTAGAAACAAAAGACGGTTTGTGGGGATAGTCTTCACTCTTAGAAACAAAAGACGGTTTGTGGGGATAGTCTTCACTCTTAGAAACAAAAGACGGTTTGTGGGGATAGTCTTCACTCTTAGAAACAAAAGACGGTTTGTGGGCGGTTTGTGGGGATAGTCTTCACTCTTAGAAACAAAAGACGGTTTGTGGGCGGTTTGTGGAGATAGTCTTCACTCTTTAGAAACAAAAGACGGTTTGTGGGGATAGTCTTCACCCTTAGAAACAAAAGACGGTTTGTGGGGATAGTCTTCACACTTAGAAACAAAAGACAGTCTATGGGGATAAGAAAATATCGGTGCTATTAAGTGTCAAATCTAGATTTCGAATGTTAGGCATGAATTATTACACTCAATATTTTGTCATTTCATATATTTTTTCCTTCCTCCATTTTCTTTCTTATTAAATATTATAATTTTAAATAAAAATGAAGAGCTTTCTCATTTTTGGAAAATGAGTCATTTGTTGAAATGGGAGAGGAGAAAAAAAAATGAAAAATGATATGGGGATGTGGATAATAATAACATAAAATTTGAGTAAAGCTTTTAAAATATGACAGATATTTTAAAAACATTTAAAAGATAATTTTGAAATAAAATGATAACAATTTTCCTAAAAAAAAACAGAGTAAAGGAAAGTTAATGAGTATTTTTATTTATCAATGATAGATCTCTTTTTTTAAAAAAAATACATTTTTAGTATCTTGAAATAATAATTTCTAAAGTTTAAAAATAGATATAAATGGTTTTTGGTTGAGAAAATTAATCTAAAAAAATTTTAAAAATAATTCTAAATAATTAGAAATAAAGGTATTTTTGAGTTTTTTTAGTTTAAAGATATTATTAAAAATTTGAAAGTTTGAACAATATTTATAAAAAATAAAAAATAAAATTAAAATTAAAAAAAGTTTCCTTTTCTGGTAGAGAAATACGCTAGGGTTTTACGGTCTTATTTAGTACGCGAGGCCTACTTATTCTTCTCCATTCCATGAACGGCGGTGAAGGTTAGGGAGCAGCCGCGTGCCTTCGACTCTAAACATTTGAATACTTTTTGTGTATCTTCGTTATCGAGGGAGGTTCCAGTTTCGAATATCATATCATTATACTAATCAGTCATTGGGCGATCCGGCTGCGTGCGGGATCGCATTCGGTAGCCGATTGGGCTCTATCGGCGTTTGCAGTGGAGATTCCAGTCGCCGTCCAATGATCTGGCCGTTGGATCAGTACATTTGTGTTGGTGCAATTGAATCTTCAACCTCCGTCGAACTTGACTGGCTCAGGGTGAGTTCTAATGGTAGTGCTGATTTTCATGGTTCTCAGGAAATCTATCATTTATTGATTCCGTATTATTTTCCAAGTGCGATATGATTAAATCCTCTGTATTTGAGTAGGTACAATAATTCTCTTTTTTCTTAGTTTTTTTTAATGTTCCTTTAAGAGTTAAAAACGAGTATTGATCTGTGGCATTGGTAGTGAATTTTTATCCTGAAATTGTGAATCCAAGTAGAATTCAAAGCAATGCTGCTCTGCCATTTTATAATTGACATCACCCATGAGCATATGTATGTCTCCCATTGTCTTGCCCGGTGGACCTTGGGGAATTGTGTACTTAATTAATGCTCACATAAATACCATTGGGAGTTTGTCAGGCTTCTTGTGCTTCTTATAATGTGCTTGGAGTTTGGAATATTCTCCAACATCAGTTCTAAGGCAGCTGCAACATATCTGAATGTATTATTACGTTATTTGTACTTGTTTGTTTTTTCTTTCATGCCGGATCACTTTTTCCTCATAGTTTGTTGAATGGATTTATTTGTTTTCTGCTGTACTGTATGGTTTATGCTGATATTTTCAACCTTTACTTTTCACATTTCCCCTTATGTTTTTGTTGAGAATGGAAAACTTTGACTTTTGATCTATGCTTAGGTTTAGGTTGACAAGTGGTGTAAGATCCTATCTCGGTTGGAGAGGGGAACAAAGTAGTCCTGGTAAGGGTTTGGAAACCTCTCCTTAATAGACACGTTTTAACAATCTTGAAGGAAGCCCGAAAGGGGAATCTCAAATAAGACAATATTTGTCTGGGTTTTGGCTGTTACAAATAGTATCAAAGCTAGACACCGGGCGGTGTACCAGTGAGAGCATTGGGCCCCCGAGGGGGGTGGATTATGAGATCTCACATCAATCAAAGAGGACAATATCTGCTGGCGAGTTTGGGCCGTTATAAATGGTATCAAAGCTAGACACCGGGTGGTGTACTAGCGAGGATGCTGGTCTTGAAGCGCGTGGATTATGAGATGTCACACTTGAAGCGAGTGGATTATGAGATGTCACACTTGAAGCGAGTGGATTATGAGATGTCACACTTGAAGCGAGTGGATTATGAGATGTCACACTTGAAGCGAGTGGATTATGAGATGTCACATCAATTAGAGAGAGAAGAATGTGAAATCCCATAGGGGAATGAATTTTTTTAAAAAGGTGTTGAAATCTAAAACAATATCTGTTAGTGGTAAGTTTGAGCGGCGCGGTTATTAGTATCCATAAGGTTTTGTTTATTTTATTTAATTTATGTCATTTTTTTAATTTCTGTATAGTAACCCTTAGGTTAGTGTAGGTTTTGTTTATTTTATTTAATATATGTCATTTATTTTTAATTTTGTTATTTATGATTACTACGTTTTAAAGAATTTACTTTTAAACATTAAATTCATGACACTTTTTATGAAACATTTTTAATGAATGTTTGTCACATCAGTAGTGACTTTATTATAGTAACAAAAATAGTTTGTTATATCATGTATTTTTATCCAAGTTTATAAAATAATAATAATTTTTTTTTGGAAAAATTTTGTATGAATATATTTTAAAAATCTATAAAGAAAGATCAATAGAGAATTTTTTTTGCTAAGAACTAATAATGTTATTTATAGAACTAATAATATTATTTATAGAACTAAAAATACATTAAGACTAAAATAGAATAATACTTAGAATAGATATTAAACAATATTTTAACTTTTTAATTTAATTTTTGTCCTAAAGTATTACACTTTGTTGGTTAACATCTTTTGTGTTTTTCGGTAAGATTTTGATTGTTTTTATTTATTTATTTATTAATAGGATACCTAAACCCCAAGAGTTTTCTTTATTATTATTATTAAATTTTAATTACAATTATAAATTTTTTATTTTTTAATTACTGTTTTTGTTTTTATTAGTTTACATAACAATCTGTGACCTCTCTTCAGATAGATGTCATTTAAAGAGAAATGAAAAAATGAAAAGAAACAAAAGGTTTTTTTTTTTAAAACAAACATGATAAAAACAATATTTAGGGACCGGACGAAATTACATTTAATAAAAACTGGAAGGTTGCAAATACATTACAACTAAAATTTTGGTATGAAAAAACGATGCTATAAAATATAATAATGACACAACGAAAATTTTTGAGTTTACTCTAGACTCTAACCTAACAGGTTCTATAGCCAACTAACTCTTTCACACTAGTAGCGGATACTCAAGTCTCACCTGCAAAAGGAAAAAAAGTACATATAGTAACTATTAAATTTTTTTTTGACCGTGCTTACCAAACTGAAATAATCTCTCATTTGGATATTTATTTATATCTAAATTATTAAAATTGCGATAGAAAGAATGAGAAAAAAAAAAAAAAAAAAAAAAAAAAAAAAAAAAAAAAAAAAA
>NW_019268532.1:3744898-3755645 GCF_002738365.1 Cucurbita moschata
AAAAAAAAAAAAAAAAAGGCAATAAAATGGAACAATGAAACACAATTAATCCCAAGGTTCCTGTAATATTAGTCCCCTGTGTTGCTCACCTGGGAGAAAAGTAAGATGAAATATACTGTAATCTATCCATTAAATTCTTGGATTTAGCATGCAGCATGTGCTCGTTTAGACAAGGTTGCCTCGTTTCAACAGAATATATGCAGATGCTAAATGTAAATGTAGTCCCAGTAATAATTTGGTGTAAAGGACGTCTTCCTAAGGATGGCAATATAGATATGCAGATGCTAAATGTAAGGGTGTGGGGGAAAGAGGGAGAGAGGAGAAGAAAGGAGGAAAAAAGAAAACAATAAAAAACAGCAGTCCCAGTAATAATTTTACAGAAACTAAAGGTAAATGTAGTTGAAAATGCTCGTTGCTCTTACTTACTATTTTATTTGTAAAGCTTTTCATTTGGTGTAAAGGACGTCTTCCCAAGGATGGCGGTATAGAGGCTGTTTCAGTCTCTTCTGATCAAATGTATGTCTGTAAAAACATCAATTGAATTATTTAGAGATACAATTAAAAGTTGAAAAGTTGAAAATTTGAAGAATTTATTAGAATTGGCATCTATTTTGCTTACCCGATGAGACCAATGGAGCGAGCGAGCACAAAGAGACCATTCAAATAGCCAATCTGGACGATCTCATCAATCTCTTGTTTGCTGAACATTCCACTGCCGGCAAGAAGATCCAAGAAAAGAGACCCAATTGCACCATCTACGTTAAGAACCAAGTTGTTTGCCTTTGAGAGTGTGTAATTTTCAACCTCCACAGCGTATTCCATGTACTTCACTGATGGAAAATGTGTTCGTGCAAACCGCTGTAGCAGCTCCACTCTCTTATCTCTGTTGTCGCCTCTCTTGATCCTTTATTTTACAACCAAACCAATCCCAGAAACAACAAAGATTATAAATTTACTTCATTGTTTTTGCATTTAAATTTTCGATTTGTCTTTTTGGTATAAAAAATATACACTGAAGCAAAGATAAGTTTTTAAAATAGAACTAAGAAACTACAAGTGTGCATACCTGTGACCAATTCCAGGCACCCGAATGCCTTTCTTTTTCATGCTTTCGACAAACTCGTAAGGCGTGAGACCCTGCAAGAAGGCCGGAAAAATCATAGAAACTTACCGACCATAGATTCTAAGATACCATGTGAATTCAGAGTTTCAGCAACAGATAAATTCTTACTCTGTCATAAGCATCCTTGAAGTACCGAGCAGCGTCATCAATGGCACCACCAAATCGGGGGCCGATAGTAAGCAAGCCTATTTCAGTAAGTTATGAGGCAAAAACCAGACTCATTTAATTAAAAAAACATACCGTGTGAAGAAAATCCAAATTACAGTGGAAGGGAAATGAAATGACAGTTACCACATACCTGAGACAAGGCTGGACACGAGGTCTTTTCCAGCCCTTGCTGTTACAATAGTGTTGTGCGCTCCAGATACACAAGGACCATGGTCCGCACAGAGCATAATACATATCTGAAGAGATCATGAAATGTTTACAACCCCAACTCAAGACTGTCATTTAAACTTTCACAAGAGTGTTCATGAAAGTGGAAAGCCAGAAATCAAAGAATATGGAATTTGATTGGCCTTGTACAGTTTCAAGCTTCCTCCCCTCACTACTTTTTCTTAGGTTGTGAAGAGGAATCGTACAAGAACTGGGCTATGAGAAAATTAGCTAGAAACTTAAAAGGGTGGTGTTGAAATGGTTTTTCAAGTTCTTAAAGTTCCTTTTCCAAGTATTTAGAAAGTCATTCAAAACCGCCTCTCTGAAACTAAAAAACTAAACCGAAATAGAAAATCAGTTTCATAGTATGAGCTATAAACCTCGATGAAATGGGTACAGTATCGAGGAAGGCTGCGTTTGAACCATAATAGTGAGATAACATCCCCAACACCATAGCCTTGCTCAACAATTGAAGACATTGGAATTCCAGCATAGCTTGGCTCCTCACCTTTTGTTTGAAAAGTTAGTAACTAAAATCTGAAGTGTAACATATCAAACACTACAGTTATTCTCAAAGAAAATCAGGTCATTAGGTTCAAAGCATGCATACCTCTGTCATCAGAGATGGTGGAAATAATGTGGGTTGGGGCCCGAACTTTCCCACTCTTAATTGCTGAGCTAAGATCCTCAGGAATTTGTGGAGGCTTCACTTCCTTTACTGGGGTAACTTTTCCGTCTCCAACCTATCGAGTAAATTAGATGGTCAAACAAATTACATGGTAATTGCAACGAATAAAATCAAGGAGCATTTATCCCTCCCCTTGAAACATGAGGACACTGTGATCGAAAATAGCCCCTTGATATCATAGAAGAAAGTCGTAGTGCAAATTTACCAATTTTTCAAATGTTTTCGCAATGGCAGCTTCAAGGGCCTCGTATGATGTAGGAACAATAGCTCCCGCATCCCTTAAAGCTTGATTTTTTGCTTGTGCAGACTCCATCTCACCGCCACTTTTTGCTCCCTATAGTGAAGGCAAAGGAGAAAATAATGTGTTAGCCAAGTATATCATACAACAACAATACAATTAAGCGGAGTAACTCAAGTATGAACTTACAGCATGACCAAATTGAACTTCAGATTTAAACAATGTGGCACAAGTGCCGCTAACCCAGGCAACCACTGGTTTGTTAACTTTTCCTTGTTTCAAGGCTTCAACCAAAGAATACTCATCTCGGCCACCAAGTTCTCCAAGCACAACCATCATTTTAACCTAAGAATATGCCAACGAGAAAAAAACACGTTGAATGCAAATGACAAAATGCAGAAACAGGCAACAAGATACTAACTTGATTAAAAATGTTAGAACAAGTCCCTAAAATTCATGACTTGAATGGCCAACGGAGATGACTAGCTAAATTGAAAGATATTTTGAGGATATATCAGTCAGAATACCTGTGGAATGTTGTTAAACCGCAAAATGTGATCAGAAAGAGTTGAACCCGGAAACACATCCCCTCCAATTGCAATACCTGTGCAGTACAAGAAATGATCAAATATTGTTTCAAACGGAACTAAAATAACACAGTGTGTGACTGTGGACTTTACCTTCATAAATTCCGTCAGTGACACGGGCAATAGTATTGTACATCTCATTAGACATTCCTCCCTGCAGGATTTATAACATATTATTACACTAGCGTCATTGATGAGTAGGTCAACTATTTTGAAGAGGGCAAAATAAGGTCTGACAGTTCAAAAAGAAAAACGTGATGTAATCTTGAGAAAGTCGATCAATGTGGAGAAAACGCTGATTGGATAGCCAACACTTCAACATTGAAATAACATCTACAATGCCATAAAAATTACTTTGTGCACGATAGGTCTACCAAATTTTCATGCCCAAAAGAAGTTTGGTTGAAAGAAGTAAGTTGACAACAAGAAATAAGGAAAAGAATAGCTGAAGAGTTATGTTTAAGTTACTTACTGATTTAGAGACAAAACCAACAGATCCAGGTCTGTATAGCTTGCATTGTATAATATTGTCAATCGTTCCAGCAGTGTCACCAATTTTAAATGCTCCAGCTTGTATGCCACCAACGGTAGCTGGGCCAATAACAACCTGCAGATTAAGCAAAGAGAAATCATTCAAGTTCGATGAAGATCCCACGACTTGTTGACCTTGATCTTCTTGTTTTCCTTACGTCACTCATCATTTGGGTTATGCAGGTGGCTATTTGAGCCGATAATATTTACTTTTGGGTTACCAAAGCTAGGAGAGCCCAATATCGCTGGAACAAAACATTTCTTACCTTATTGTTTGCCCGTGCATATGTAATCAACTGTTTGGTGTCTGACTCTGGGACACCCTCAGCTATGATAGCTATAACTCTGATGGTAGGCTGTTTCAAAGCAGCCATTGATGATGCAGCAGCACTACACGATAGTACGAACTGATTATGAGCTGGAACAGAAAATTTCTGTACATCACACTATCAGTAAACAACGATTACTAACCTTCTGAAGGATGCAAAGTTAATGAAAACATCAGCAGTGGGGTGTGCTGCACAGGCTGCTTCAATCCTGAAAACGAATAAAAAAGGAGTTGGGATGATAATTCAATTATTCTGATGTCTAAACCGATACAGCTTTAACAACTTCTGTAGATGAGATATATATATAACTTTAACAACTTCTGGAGAAGAATTAAATGAACATATAGATTGCATAGAAAAGTAGCACCGATTAATGATCCTTCAACTTAAAGTCATTTAAATCTACAACTTAGAAGTTATTATCTGTTGTCGTTTCCAAAGATAATGTAATGCTGTTGCTGAAAAGGCATGAGATACTGTAGCAATTAATTTATAAGCAGTTTCACCGCAGTAGAAGCCATTGAAAAATAGTGAGCAAGTATTATGTATCAATAAAGGTGAGACATTAAAAATAGTTATTACAAAAGAATGAGGAATATATTACGCACGTAGAATGCACTGGGATGGCAATTTCCTCTTGACCAAAAAATAGTTTCTGAAATCCCTCAGAACCCGGATTGATGACTCCAGCAACTGATGGTGTTTCCCTCCCTAAAAAGTGAGTCAGACAGATAAGTTAAGAGTACATAAACCAGAGCCACGTTAATGTGACAATCTATTGCTTGTATTGAACTATACTTTCTGTAGATAATAACAGACATAAAGAAGAGGGAGACAAAAGGCGGAGTTACAAGAAGTAATACACACCGCAGAGGAAGTCAAAATCAAGCATCCGTTGGATGGGAAGTTGCTTGTAGTTATAGAATAATGCTTGTGTCGTGCGAGAAAATATTTGTCCGGTAGCCATGGTGAGGACCTGCGAATAGCAACGTGATTTTCTTATATTTTTTTTTCCAACAAAAAGCCTTATCATAGCAAAGATTTAAATCAAAGTACAGAAACAATTAAATAAATAGATGTTTAAATTTATACACAAATTCGAGCAACTACTGAGATCAGGTCGGCATTAATGTACTTCCCCTAACATGTGTTGCCCCTAATCACAAAAGTCGATTATCTAGTCAAGAACAATACATTCGTAACCTAACTCATAATGAAATTGATCGATCTCTTTGATTACGAAGTTATCAAAAGCTCGCATTAAAGATACTAGCCCAGAAACTAGAAAGTACAAACCAAGGCGATCAAAGGTTTTAAGCGTAGGAGGTGGGCAAAAAAGAAATCGTGGTTGCTACATCATTCAATAAATTGATTCAGGACTTGCATCATTGAAGGACAGGAGGAGATAGGGAGCATAGTAATTCAAAACGGACAAATTTGAATCATCGCAGTGTAACCGAATTTATCAATAAGCTTGAATAAGATGGCATGGAAAGAAGGTAAAGCAACTCAACTACTTTAGTTAGCTAGCCTAATTTCTTGTTTTTCCCGATTTTCTATTGTCTAACTCGCATCATAGCCTTTCCTTCTCACTTTGACAGCACTCTTTAACGTCTTTTCTACCTGCTCTCTCAGTAGATTGATTAATCCTTGTACGCATACACAATCTCTCAATTAGAAAATCCGAATTGGTAACATAATTTGAGTTGTTCTCTAACACAGTCTTACTGAACTCTTACTGCTAGAACAATAGAACTCCCTCAAAGATCCGGCAGAAACACAGAAGGCCAATCCAGTCGATTAGCAGATCAAACGCTCATATACACAAAGTTTAATTCAAAAACAAAAAAAAAGTTCAATCAATTTCAACAATACTTAACAATTAGCTTCCAAGAGATCAACAAACGCACCGTCTCGAAGATCAGCAGGAACTCAAAACCAAAGAGTAAAAGAGATCAAGAAAACACAATGCTTAAGAGCCAAACAGAAATTCAAATCCAACAGACGCAAGAAGCAGATCTAAAAACGCGCCGTAATCCATACCGAAGTAAATAAACAAAAAGAAAAAGAACAACAAAGGCGAGAATCAGTATCGGAGACAGAAATGCAACTAGCAAACATACCTGATAGCACACTCAGAGTGAGCTAGTGGAATCCGGCGGAGAAATGCGACGGAAGAAGAAATTGAATGCTGGAAGTTAGAGGAAATTGAATTGGGATTTAAATAAGGAAGGTGAGCGTAGTCAGATTAGAACCGGAGAGCTAACCATGAGAAAGAAGAGGATGATCCAGCATCCACCACGTGGCCCCGGTTAGTTGGCTCACAACCTTGATTCACAAAGAGTTTTAATAAATACGACCACTAATTTTTAAAAAAAAATTAATTAATTAATTTTTTTAATTATCAACCAAATCTATAATTTAATCCTTTTATTATTTTCTTAATTTTCTTTTAAAATAAAAATTCAACTATATTCTTATATTCTCAATTTGGTAGTAGTTAAAAGCTACCTTAAATTAAATAAATATGGTAATATATCGTATTTATCAACCATTTATCTTTTAATTTAATATATATAAAAATTTAAAAAATCACAAATTTTGTCCTCCTGCCAGTCTTCTATCACTAAACTGTTAGTATCCATTAATGGTATATGTAGTAATTTAATTGCTTCTTAACGAGCATCATTCGTTTACTCAAGTGTCAGATGCTCATCAACTTCTAATTTGATTCGTCCTTGAATCACAGTCAATATTAAAAAGATTCTACTATGACAACACCCGATCCAAGATTCCGACAAAGATTTGAGTTAGAACATAAAATAATAAGCTTTATTTTATTTTTTATATATGGAGTGGACAATGCGTAGCTGGTGGACGGTAGGTAGATCTGACGGTTAGCGTCAAATTAAAGAATTACCTAAAATTCTTTTGGTTCACGCAATTGACATGTTTTTTTTTTTTTTTTAATTTCTTAAATAGATCTATTTTCCTACGTGGACTTCCTCTCATCATGCGCCCACATTATAACCACCTCCAACCAACTAAAATCTTCAACTACCCTAAATTACCTTTTATTTTATTTTAATTGACTGCCGTAATTTTAAATCTAAATTCAGTAATATTTTTGTTTTTAATTTTTTGGGGGAAAAAATTTGTTTCATAAATTATTATTTTTTTTTTTTTTTTGTAATATTGTTTTTTTTTATTAAATAATATTAAATTTATATTTATAAATTTTAAATTAAGGTATAATATTTTATAGATGAGACGTTATTATTTAAAGATAGCATATATGGTGAGTTAGGTAAAATATGTTGAGTTATAGAAATGTAGTTACTTTTGTATTTATTATCATAATAATGCAATTATAATTTATAGTTGGTAGGTTGGCGCTAGGCATGTTCAACATTCAATTTATTGGTATTGAAGGATTTCTAGGATGATGTGCGACAAAATATTACACATTTAAGGCTAAATTAATAAAAAAAGAAAAGTACGAGTTCGAGGAAAATCAAACCTTTTTACTTACATACGGACGGTATCAAAGGATTTCTAGGATGATGTGTGACAAAATATTACACATTTAAGGCTAAATTAATTAAAAAAAAGTACGAGTTCGAGGAAAATTAGACCTTTTTACTTACCTACCAATACTCTATACAGGTGGATTTGGAGTTATCTCATTATATTTTTTGTTTTTATTTTTTTTTTTAATAATATTCTTAAACTTTAAAAAGAAATTCAAAAATATTCTTAGTTAGTTTTGGATAGAAACCGTTAATATTTTGTTTCAAAAATATATTTAAATGTTTTAAAATGTTTCAAAAATACCATTAAATTTTAAAAAAATTCATTAATATCCTTAAACTTATTTAAGAATTTAAAAAATTGAGTGTAATAAATTTCAACACTCAAAAAGTAGAAATTTTATATAGTTTAAAAATATTATTTAAACTTTTGAAATTAAAGATATTTTGTTAGACAGAGAACAAAGTTTAGAGGTATTTTTATCAATTTAACCTTGATTTAATAAATGTTCACATTGACAATCATGGGATGATTTTTCACTTCGTGTTTATAATCCTCACATGTTTTAATTTTTTAAAGAATATATTTTTTAAAAGAATTTATATATGTTCACGGTCGAGTTTATATAGAAAAGGGGGATTAATATTTTTTGGAAACATTTTGAAAACTTTGAATGACATGGTAGCACTCGATTCGAATAGGTATGAAAATTTTCCTTTATTCACTTTTTAGCTTATGGAATTTTATTAAGTGCTTTAGAGGTTGAATCTTTAACCACTGCATATGAGAAAAGTGTTCGGACACCTCGAGAGACCTAGAAAAAAAATAATAAAAAAATCAGAAAATTGAGTGAAAGTCAACGGGGGCAAAATGGTCCATTTTGCCCCACTTACGATTTGAGGGGTCTGGCCATCCTCTTGGTCAACAAGGAGAGAAAGAAAGAAAATAAATAAAAATATAAAGAAACTCGAGAATGGAAATTAGGGTTTAGTAAAATAAGGAAAAGAAGGGAAGAACATCTCAAAATCTGGCGATTGAGGGATAAGATCGATCGGCAAGTGATATGGAATCAACACAAGGAAGAGGTACGATACCAAATGATAAGAAATCACTATAAGGGAAGTAAGATTCAGATTACCTTGTTGATCGAATATCTCAAAGTAAGAATATTTGTTCGAGATTCGAATTACTCCACAAGCAAGATCAATCATGTCTAGCTTGAATGATTCCTTTAGCCCTAATAATAAAGAATCACCATTTTCTGCTTCAATATGGTACCGTTGAGCTAAGCCTGAGATCAGTTAGGGTTGTGTGCCTTGAGTGATAGAGTTTAACTAGACTACCCTAAATAGAGGATCCGTCCTATGAGAGGCTTTGACCATGTCAGTAGTCAACAAAGCTTGTATGTATAGGGGGTAGCGCCCCTAACCTTGGGCAACTCCATAGCCTGTGGGATGGGTTTGCCAACTACCTCCCACGTTTGATAAGCAGGCTAGCACTCACCATGTTGCCTCCACCTAATTTACAAGAGTATTTTTGAGGTAGCGCCTCAACTCCAGGCACCGAACACCACTGTAAAGCCTAACGTGATACAAAGTCGACGAATCTAAATCCTAGAAATAACTTGTGGTCGTTTGTTAGGTCAAATAAGTGATGAGAGCCTACAAGTAAGTTTCTTACTGGGTATATTTTTATATACTCACTTTGTTCTACTTTTCCTTTTCATATCCATGAGTGCGCTGGTCGGAACGAGGGTGTGCCTAGGAGCTCAGCAATCATGGAGGATTGTCGACTCGGGAAGTTTGTAGGGTCTATATGAGTTCATCGATTCAACTTTGTGTCGACCATCAAGGGCCCCTTTTCGTTAAGGGCTAGAGAAATAGTTGGTTTTCTTTTTTTTTTCAGTAGTGAGTATTTCGTCGTTGTGGGTCAATTTTTAAAATTTAACCAAGTTTAGGATGATGAGCAGACACTTGCTCCCTTACTTGATACTCGTTCTTGTTTCTTTTTGCAGTTGAGATGAGACATCAAGTATCTTAAAAGATACCCGCACTCTACCAAATTTTTACTATGATTCATCTACTTTGTCGTTAAAGTTTTACTGAACTCTCATCGTCATCTAATAACACTCATTTACTACGGTTAAATATAACTCTAAAAAAACAAGTTTATTGATTAGAATACAAGTATTTATTTATTGCACTAATTTTAATAATTGGGCCGTCCACTAATTTCTGTCGGCCCATAGTACAACGTTGGGCTTCATAAATGCACCTTGTCTAAAACTTTTCTTTTTCTTTTTTCTTTTTATCTTTTTTTCTTTTATACTTTTCATCTTTATCTCATCATTCATAATTAACATCGCTCCTTTTATTCCTAACAAAAATGTAATTATGGTCTAAAAAGACAACGTTTTAAACAACTTAATCATTAACTTATTTAATTTTCATTTTACTTTTTAAACCTAAAAACGGATAAAAAGGGACAGGAGTGTTCATATAACCTAATAACCCGATCAACTCAGACTACTCAACTCAAACCATAAACGTTGGGCTGAGTTCGATCTTATATTGAATTGAATTTTTGAAAAACTGAAAATATTGGTTGGTTCGCCTGCTGACATATTTTTTGTGATGTCCCACATTGATCGCAGGAGAGAACAAAACACTTGTTATAAGGGTGTGAAAATCTTCGCATGTGTTTTAAAGCCGGGAGGGAAAGTCTAGAAAGGACAATATTTGCTAATGGATCTGGGTGGTTACATTTTTGTTGGGTTGCTTATAAGATCACGATCAAGATTAAAAATATTTGACATTTGTAACCGATATTAGCGATGGATTGTAATTTGTAAATGTTTGATATTTGAGTTTTATAAGAATTTACTATTGACCTAAAAATAGAAGGTTTGGTTGTGAACTATATTGGAGTGGTGGGCGAGTCAACATCTGAATTAACTCGAGATTTCGAATTAATCTAAAAGATTTTTCTAATGCAACTCGAGTGATGACGGTGGAGGAATTTAACTATTAACGTAACATTTACGATGACCCAAAAATAGAAGGTTTAGTTGTGAACTCTATTCAGATTGTACGAATCGACCATCTAAATTAACTCAGGATTTCGAATTAATCTAAAAGGTTTTTCTAATGCAACTCGGATAAAGACGGTGGAGGGTAGTTTTGGGATTTGAGAAAGTAGAAGGAAGAATGGGAGACGATCCCAAAGCAACAGAGATGTGTATTAGTTTTCTTTCACTTAACCATTTCATTTTCAGCTTTCCCTTTTCCCCACAAAGTGAAATATTCTCTCTTCAAGATTTGTTTTTTTTTTTTTTTTTTTTTTTTT
>NW_019268532.1:3756874-3775674 GCF_002738365.1 Cucurbita moschata
AAAATTTTTTTTTTTTTTTTTTTTTTTTTCACTTTTAAAAAACGTTTTTCAATTTTTATCTGAATTTGGAACGTTAAAAAATTTTAAAAAAAAATTAAAAAAATTAATTTATTTATAATTGTAAATTGGCTTTTGACTAACATTTTGTCTTTCTAAATGAGTCTCAAAAACATTCTTGAAATTTTGGTACATTGGTTTGATTTCAAAAGTGTTTTGTTTTAAAATAAAATTATTTCTAACGGATCTAAAAAGACGTGCTAAAATTGAGCGAAACTAGCTTATTATTGCCTCGTTTTAGTTTATATGCTCTTTCAACCTACGAAGGTCCAAACTTAAATCATATGAGTCGGGTTTAGAATAGTTGTTCGAATTTTTTAGTAGTCAACTTGTTCGAGCACCTTTAACTACAAAGTGTAATGTTACGTTGCTCACCCAACAAATTTAAAGTGAAATTTTTAATATAATTTTTGGAGTTCAGGTTTGGGTTATTGAATTTATGGAAATACAAATTAATTTCACATCTCAATAATTGAATCAAAATAAAAATGGATGAATGGTCCTTCCAATCAATTATTTCAAATTTATTATAATTAATTAATTAAATCTCTCCTAAATAGAATTTAGCATGGATCTGTGTACCCTCATGCTTAGGTTAGGGGTCATTTTAGCGATCTATTTTTTAAGGATATTGGGTGTTTCGTCTTTTATTTTTTTTATCAAAGAATCTACAAGGAAAAGACCACCGCTTAGATTAGATTCGAGCCATACATAAGTAAGAAGAACTGGAAGTCCGGGTAACTTTACAGCTCCAGCAATCTAAAAAGCTCCAAATCCAATTGAAAGGACAAGAGCTCTCTACCGAAATACCTTATGTCGAATTTCCAAGCCACTGGATGCAGGTTGTAGGCAAGCTTCCGACTCTCTAAGTTTCAATCCACGGGCCCATATAAAAAAGAATCTTTTTTAATGGATATCTACCTATCATAAAAATCTAATTTTCTATTTAACCTAATTTTTATGGGTTACATGATGTCTCTTTAATTTTTTTTTTGTTAAAAATCATAATTTTTTTTTCTTATTTATATCATTATTTATGAATTTGGATATGGGTCACCAAGCACGTGTGTGTTTTGAATGAATTATAATAATTTTAGTCGGAAAAAAATAGAATGAATTATTAAAAAATAGGATAATTCAGATTTATTTTTCAATATTTGTTTTAACATAAAGTATGGGTAGCATGATGATGAAGTAGTAATGTAGTGCATTATGATATGGAATAAAATTATATATGAATTTTATTAACTTATTTATTTATTATTTGGTAAAAAAATGAGGTGATGGTAATAACTTAGAAGGTAACTCAGAGTTGTAAGCTCGGACTCCTTCTCTCTCTACCTCTCTCTCTCCTTCTCTCTATCTCTCTCTCTCTCATTCTCTCTCTCTCTCTCTCTCTCTCTCTACTTCTCTCTCTATCTCCCTCTCCTCTCTCTTCTTCTCTCTCTACCTCTCTCTCTACCTCTCTCTCTCCTTCTCTCTATCTCTCTCTCTCTACTTCTCTCCCTACCTCTCTCCTTTTTTCTCTCTCTCTCTCTCCTCTCCTTTCTCTCTCTACTCTCTCTTTCTCCTTCTCTCCCTATCTCTCTCCTCTCTTTCTCTCCCCCCTTTTCTCTCTTTCTCTCATATTCTCTCTCTCCTATATTTCTCTCTTTCTCTCATATTCTCTCTCTCCTATATTTCTCTCTTCTCTCTTTCTCTCTCTCCTATCTTTCTCTTCCCTTCTCTCCTCTATATCTCCTTCTGTCTCTCTCTTCCCTTCTCTATCTCTCTATCTCTCTCTCTCTTCCCTTCTCTCTCTCACATTTTGCTTGTGATTAGGATCTCGAATCTTCCTTTATTTCTTTCTTTCTTTCTTTCTTTCTTTTGATGGGTTCTTCTCTGTTTCTCCTCTGTTTCTGTGATTCCTTAACCCTTTAGTTGATGATCAGAAACGAATCCCCTTTTCCTCTCTATTATAAAATTTTAAATCGATCGATCTCAACTTTTTCCCCTTTTATCTCCCTAAATAAACCCTCCTCAAAAGATGAGAACTTCTTTTCTTTCACCCATTTCGCCATTTTTACACCTTCCTTGCTTCTTCTTCTTCTTCCATACCCACTTCTCAAATATCCCCAAATACCCTCAAATATCCCCAAATATCCCCAAATATCCCCAAAATCCAACATTTCATTAACGTTAATCAATGCTAATACATCAATTTCATCCAACAATTTCAAACTCAAACTTATAACCGCTTTGAAATCGCGCGATTTTTCTCTACATCAGTTGTTTCGTACACTGGCAGTTCTTCACTGTACCCTCTCTGCCCCATCATTTCCAAATGATCTAACTCGAAAAGATCTGAACTTGCACAGCTACACTTCTCGTCCTCGTAATCCTCTTCTTCGCCGCCGTCGTCCTCGTTGCTTTTGTTGCTTTTCTGTACGAACTCTGTGTAATTTCTGGTGTTCATGTTCTTTATAAGAACCTCTCTGGCTGCGGCTTCCACTTTCCAGCTCTTCTCTGTAATTTGGGATTTTGAGTCCTTTCCCTCTGATTTTCCGGCCGGCGACCGGCCGATTTTCCAGGCGGTGGGTATCGACACCGGCATTAGACTCGAACTATCTTCTCTGCAATCTTTGTCGACGATCACGCTAATTGGGCAAAAATCAACTGATCTTTTTGCCCTGTTTCCCGATTTTTCTCTTGAAGATGCAGAACTTTTGCTTAGACACGATCTTGCGAATGAAGATGCCGACGAACAAGTCGATTCTTCCCCTGTTTTATCTTTCCTCTCTGTCGCTGGAGAGTTCTTCGACTTTCTGGTATTTAAGAGCGAGGTAATTAATCCAGCCAGTCGAACTCCCGGAGAAATTGGTTGCTTCATTTTCTTCAACCCATTCGATTTCGACTTAGGAATTTCGTCGAACACTTGGCGTTCACTAATCCCATGAAACAGAGTCTTTCTTCTCTCTGTTTCCGCCGGCCTGACGCCGCTGCCGGTACGAATTGCCTTGAGTCTCGACTTGGAAAAACACGAGGATGGGATTAAGGATCTGGAAACGAACATCGATTCGGAGTCGGAGGAGGAGAGTCCGCCGGAGCTGGAATCGGAAGAACAGGAAGTCGAGGTGAAAAGCAGAGTATCGCGATCGTGGTCGAAATGATCGATAGGCGATTTTCTGTAAGGTTCTTGTCTTCTGCAAACTTTAGCCTTTTCACCGACTTCCTTTTCCATCCATTTCTCAACCAAACGAGCTCGCCGGAGATTCGCCATTTCTTTGTCTTCAAAAACTCTGGTTTTGCTCTGTTTTATCGCCGTCGACGTTTGTCTGAAGAACTTCGTCTCTCCGGCAGGTTTTATCTCTCCGTCATCAAAGGATCGGTAAATCTCGTCGAGGAGAGTGGAGGAAAAAGAAGGATTTTTGTGTTCGAGCTTTTTTTCCCACTGCTTCATCGTTAAATGAACAGAGCTTCTTTGGAGAAGGAGGGGGAAAATGGCGTGCGTTGGAAAAGAAGAGGGCGGGCAGAGGGTTTTTATAGAGGGTAGTATGGCGCGTGCATAATACGCACTATTGCCAGCTTGTCATTGTTGACGTGGCAGTTGAATTCACTTTTTTTTTCATGTTCCCAAAATGTCCCTCCGTATTTCGAATTTGGAGCCGTTGATTGATTCTGTCGGATGGAAGATAGGGTAAGGGGTAGTATTTGGTGTGGACATATATACAGTAGGGTTGGTACGACAACGGTAACTGATTAATAATTTTATTGGATTAAATAAATATTTGTTAAATTAAAAATAACATAATAATAATAAAGGCATCTAGAAATTTGTAGGAAGAACTAAATACTATTCGTTTGTAAATATTTTAATAAATTTATAAGAAATATATGTAAATATTATTGTATTCTAAGAAAATGGGTATTTTAAAAAAATTAACAATAATTCTGACTAGTTTGATTCAACTCAAGCTAATTTTAGGGACGTTCGTTGATTAATAAAATCTATAAAAATAACCCAACCAAAATCAAATTGAATTGAGTTAATCGAGTTTTTTAGGCCACTGAAATTTTTGAACACCCCTTGATAACCAAGTCTATATCATGTTTTCAGATTTAGCACCGGATGATCCCGACATTCCTATCGACAGGGCTACGTTGTTTGCTTATCGCTTCTAAGAGAGGAGAGAGAAGACTAATCATAGACCAACACAAGATTTTTTTAGTATACTTTGTTCTCGCTTGCATGCTTCCAACCCAATATAGAATTGCTGTAAGCAAAACACACTTAATTTTGAAGTTCTTATAATTGAATCACCAAAACTGAGAATGCAATTAGTTGATATAGTTGGTATAAGTAGTTATCATATCCTCGGGATCAGTCTCATTTCGATGTGGTCTTCTAGGTGGAATTGCCACAACATGGGCGTTTTTCTTAGCAAGAATTATTGCAGTTGGATAATGGCTAGGAGGATTTGAAAGACATTACGACACTAAGATTTGTAAGGTTTAGCCAAGGCTTAACTCAAGACCCCACTACTCGTCGTATTTGGTTTGATATTACTACCGCGCATGACTTCGAAAGTCATGATGATATTACTGAAGAACGTCTTTATCAGAATATTTTTGCTTCGCATTCCGGGCAATTACCAATAATTTTTCATGTAGTCTGGCAAGGCAATTTTGAAGCATGAGTACAAAACCCTTTACCTGTAAGACCTATTGCTCCTCGATTCAATTCTGTACTCTTTCTTTTCTCGAGTGTCACATGTCCACCAACTCCGCCTATTGTTCGTCCTCGAACCACGTCAGATTTAAAGAGAGAGATGCGTCCATTATAGTTACCAAGAGCACATGGTTTCCAATTGCTGTTGATGATCGAGAGGACATTGGTTATGATGGGCGTATCCTCCAGCGGCCCTATGTGCGCCGCCATGTCTCTGAGCTAAACAACACACCCAACTCTTCCTGGAACCAAATCGTAGGTGGCTTCCACTGAACCTGTTTAAACAAATGGTTCTCTTTATGTGCTTTCAACTCTCAACCTTCTCTGAAGCTTGGAACCAACATGTAGGACCATCACCAACCCTTCCCATTTAGTGTTGTTCACAGATTTGATTCTTATTTATGTGTTCAAAAAAGTGGTTAATACGAGTTGGTGTTCGAGCAAATGTGTTCGATATGGTCCAACTTTATCGAACAAGTAATATAGCATCATACAAATATTTAGATCTCGTTATAATGACATATTAAAAGTAGTAATGATGTTTTTATGTTGACTGCTCAATTAAACCCAAAAATCTTTAAAAAAATTGATCGATTCAATCCAATCGGTATGATTTGAGTTATATTGGTTGATTCATGAATTTCTCTGAAATTAAATTGAGTTGAATCCGACACCCTGTTAATTTTAAAATATACATTTTTATTCATTATATTATATTTTATTTTATAATTATTTTTGGTAATTTATTCTCCAATAACATTTAAAAATAATTTTTTTTAAATATTAAAATAGAGTTATAAATCAGAATATTTCATCAAATTAAAAATAATTTTTTAAAAATATAATTAAAATAGAGTTATAAATAGAGATATTTCATAAAATTATTTTTTATTAAAAAAATTTAGAATCACGACTCTCCACACTAACATGATGTTACTCACTCTGAGTACTCTTGTAATTTTGTTTTGGACTTCCCAAAAGGACTTAATATTGCTCACTTATAAACCCATTTCTCTACCAATAGGTATATACGATGAGCCGTTGTTGTTACTCTCTTGCTTGTATATATAAAGTATCTTTCAAAATCTTTCTTTCAAAAATCTCTCTCTGCCCTCGTTTTAAAACCTTTTTCTTAAACCGAGGCTAGAGGCTCAAGCATACGTCGCTCGGCCGTAGGCGACGTAAGAACGAATTGGCTTAGCTCACTTGTCGTTGGAAAGTGAATGCTGCACAATCGCAAGTCTCACTTGTCGTTGGAAAGTGAATGCTTGTACATTTTCAAGTCCGCTGCCATCGTAACAAATGCACTAAACTAGCCTGGGACTCACTCTCAATAATCTTCAACAAAATTAAGTTGGATCTAAAAAATATTTAACTCTTCGGTCCATCCACAAACACAGAGTAAAAAAAAAAAAAAAAAAAAAAAACTATATTTAATTGAGTGGAGGCCGTTTGAAATCAAGGGTGGATGTCGCATCGGACGGTTATGGGGTGGGTCCAAAACCGTATAGTTATGGTCCGAGTGGAAGCGGCGAGATTTGGGTCAGACGGTTATGTGCGATGATGAGATCTCACACGGTTACGTCGTATGCAATCGTGCTAGTTGGTACGTGTGGAAGATTCGGCGGCAATGAATTGTTGAAAGCGAAACCCGACAAACGTCCAAAATTAAAGCCCCCATCCATGTGTTTTTGTGTCTTTTCAGTGTCTTGCCGCATGCCGCATGGCGCCTGCGCCTCCACGTGAACTGGCATTACGCATATCATCATGCCTCTCTCTCCCTTTCATTTTTCATTCACGTCGCTCTCTCCCCCATCTCTATTTCCCTTTCTCACCGTGCCATCATTTTAAGTGTCACATTGATTAATTTAAGAAATGGTTATAGATTTATAATTTAAGAATACACTCTCCATTGGTACGAAGTCTTTTAGGGAAGCCCAAAACAAAGCCGTAAGAGGTTATGCTCAAAGCGGACAATATCATACCATTGTAGAGAGTCGTGTTCGTCTAACACTTACGACTTTACTTTCAGTTTCTCCAAAATGTCCGTTGCATTGAGAGACCTTGACCCATATATCTTGATGTCATCCTGAATCTCAAGGTGTCGTCGGCCATCGAAAGTAAAAACCCATGAAGAATATCTACCCGATGGAGTAACCCATCAATATTCATTAATATGGAAGTGACATGTGAGTTATTGTTATTTATTTTGGATGGTTGAATTTTAGTACGAATATTACTAGGATCATCCAAGAATTTTCATTGCTATCGGTCTCTTAAAAGTTAAAACCTTACTTTATTTTTATCCCCAATATTAATATAACCGACAATTTTAGAGTATTGAGTCTAGATTCAGTGATTGTCGAATAGAGTTTGGTAGCTATACCTGTCATAATTAATAAGAATTTTGGTGACTTGATAGAATTGAACATCTTCATCTTTAGTAACTTTGACCCATCACCAATTAATATGGGAATGGTGTGTGGGTTCTCACCATTTTAGAGACTTGAATTGGGCTACACATTTCGTCGAACACTTGGTGTGCATGTACCACAGGTTTCTCATTTCGCCCTGAGAAAGCAAAAGGACCTGAGAGATAAAAACAGCGTCGTTTTCTTGTCGCCCTCTTTGTACTTCGGATGTCGGAGTCGGTAGCGGCCATTACCCAATCACCGATATCGGATCAACCATGCTGCCGGACTATCTTCAATTTTGTCCCATTTTTTCTCCCCTTCCCATCGCCTTAATGCCACGTTTTTTTTTTATTTTGGTATATTTTTCAAATATTAATGAAATTTTGGACGGGGCTAAATTGTTAATCAAACACAACTCTATAGATATTATCCACTTTCAATGTAAGCTCTCACCTCTTTGCTTTGGGCTTCCTAGGAGGCTTAATGCCAATGGACATAGTATTCTTTGATTATAAACTCATGATCATTTATTAAATTAGTCGATGTGAGACTTTTATCCAACATCTCCTCTAGAATAAAGTACGTCTCCCCTTAATCGAGGCTCGACTCCTTTCCTTTTACACAACTCTCCACATTTGTATTAGGCCTTTTGGGTAGCCCAAAGCAAAATTACGAGAGTTGATGCTCAAAGTGGACAATATCATATCATTGTGGAGAGTCGTGTTCATTTAACAAATATGACGTCCTGAGCAACTTGAATAGAGTACACAACCCAATCCAATCCAACCCAACTCAATCCAACCTTCTATTTTCAAATTGGGTTCAATTGAGCTTCGGGTTATTTTTTTATTATTATTTAAAAAAATCATATTTATCTAGAATACATATCACATCAAAAACTAAAATCTCGTAAATCTCAAACATTAAACATTCACAAGTTACTACGCATAGTTAACGTCGATTATAAATCTCAAACCATCTTAATTTTCATAATACTATTAGGGGTAAAATAGGTTTGAGTTGGGTTCTAACACGGTTAAGTTGACCCAATAAAAACGAACTAATACAAATTTTTTTGATCAAATTATCTCGAAAATCTCAAAAGTTCGACTTTAAAAAGAAAAATCTGGCCTCGGTCGGCATGAAGTGTTACATATGATTTATTAAAAGTAGAGACTAAACCATCTAAATTAATAAATAAACTAAATAAATTATCTACATCTTTTGCTTCTTCAAATTCTACCATTTTTGTGAATTAGATTACAAAGGGATAATTTATCTTAAAATATACATTAAAAAGACTTCACAAAATTCCAAATGTTACTCCTCGTTTTCGGGAGTGACCTCTGTTATTGTATGGATCACCATTTCGACAATTTGATTACTCGGACTCAAATCTCCAGACTCAGAGGACTCATAGATCGTGTCATGGACCGAATAATTCGATGGACTCGACGGATAATTTGAGTTCGATGAGATGCCAACGGAGTCATCGTGGATTGGATAAATCTTGTTGTCTACTACCTTAGGAGGATTACCCTTTCTAAACGTGTGCGAAGTTAAGTCTCTTTCATCATAGATTTTGAGTAGTGCTCGTATCTTATTTCCAATCGAGAGGTTGGAGCCTTCATTGGCGGTGTGACGAAGTGTGTGTTTTTCTTTGTAAAGAAAAATGACAAAGTAGACGAGGAGAACAGTTATGGCGACAACTCCAACAATGAGGAACAGACCCCAAAAGTTGTTCATGCTGAGCTCGGAAGAAGTAACCTTTGGGATGGAAGACCACGAGTTGCCTTGATCACTAAACCATTCCTTATGTAATTGGTTGATCTTCTCACTCTCTGTCACGTGCAAAATCGCTCTTGATATGTCTGCCACCAACAGTGATTCAATGGGAAATGCCTGTCGGCATAATCATCATTAAGACGATGAAAAAAAAAAAAACATTGTTGATTCAAAAAACTTTATACATGATAACTTGATCATAGTTACGTCTTAAATTTTGATTCTCGTTTGAAAAATCATCTTCACAATGATCTAAAATGACGTGACAACCTTTGTTTCATTTAAGTTCGAAAACGTTGTAGCCGTTTTTCTACTATAATATTAGCTTGAGATAGAGACTTACAAATCCAAATCCATCCGTTTTATAGTTGGGATCAACCATGGTGTACTTATTAGGAAACTTGCGACGGAAGAGCTTAATATAAGGGATTTCATCAAAAGCAACATCAATTCCACCATCGGAGCTTCCGAGTTTGAACAACTTGTCGAGTTCCTCAAGAGACCTATAAGACTTGAGATTCTTAAGCCCCAAAGAAGTCAATAGCTCCCAAACAAACGAGCCGTGTTGATACCCCACTGATGATTGCTTCTTCAACAGCTGATTTATATTTGTAATGGTCGGTTGCAATTGTTGCAACGTCAAAAGAGAAGTCAAGCTCCCCATGTAGCTCTCAGTTAGAATGAACACCACAAAGAACCATATTACCACCACAAACCTCGCCAAATTACTTATCAAAGTCTCCCCTGAGAGTAAAAAACATGTGGGTCGGTAAAAATATGAATAAACGATTAAATTATAAATTTAGTCCATCATAACAAATGGATCGGTAAAGGTGGTTACTTTGGGTGAAGACCATGGTACAAAAGGAGAACCAGAGGCTAGTGCCGATATGATGAGAGGGAGGGCCACGAAAGTCTTGGTTGATTCGATGTTCGAGAATCCAAACGACAAAGCCCGTGAAGACAAAGAAGCATAAGCTTGTGATCCAAAGGTCTAAAGTGAGAGGCTTGAGAAAGAGCCAGGCTTTGTTCTTGGAGTTGGGTTGTGTTGGAACCACCATTGAAACTCCCGGCTCTGTGAATGGCAAGGTGAAATCAACGTACTTGGATCTGTTTGCTATGATGGTTATGTCTCCCACTGCACCGTCGTAGACCTGTCCATAAACCACACATTCACAGATACTTTATCTTAGTCCTCAGAGTTGAAGTAATGAAATGAATACAAACGTACTGACCCCTTTGTGAACTTGCATGATGAGGTCGTCGTAGGAACCGGCGCTAGATCCATTTGGAAGTGCAAAGGGAATGTAATCAAATGGAACATCATATGGAAGTGTTGCTATTACCGCATTGAACACGTCCGTACAATATCCTTTCACCTCCTTTCCTTTCACTTTCACGAACTCACTGTACCCTTCTTTCATCGGAACCCCAATTCTCAACCTTTTCCCCGCCGTTGGAAACTCCCACCCTTTCGGCACCGCCGCCGTATTCCCCGGCCAAATCACTGTCATATTGTTACTCAACAACCCCTTTTCAGGATTCCAAAACCCAACTCTGTTTCCCCCATTACTGTTCACATTCACTATCTCAAATTCCGCCGATTGCAGCTGCCCATTCACGATCTCGTAATTTCCAGTCAGCCCCATGAACTTCGTCTTCGACAACGCCTCCACAATTTTCTCCCCATTTCGAGAAACCCCCAAAGTTTGAAGATCGGTTAGATTTTCAGATCCATTTGGGTTTTCGAATGTGAAGTTTTTGGCCCCTGTTTTCTCAACTGCGATTGCCAGTGCTCGAGCAGCATCATAGGCCCACAGTCCGAAGATGTCTAAATATGGGTCGTTGGGGACAGAATTTTCCATTACGAATTCCCGTTTCCATTTAATTTTGAAACGGTCGAGCTCCATTGATTTTGGGACGTACGTCTTCACTCCCAAGGCTCCTTCCATGGAGTTTAGAACAGGGGAGCTCATAGAATCGAGCAAATTCGCGGTGGCATCAGTCAAAATCCAAACGTAACCTTCCCTCATCATTCCAATTTCGTTGGTCTTAGCAAATAAGCGAATCGCCAGAGACGGCAACATGTGCACCAAGAACACTCTGGTCGGCATTGTCATCAATTTGTAAAGCTCTTCCTCGATCTGATCCTCGGTAGCCGTTGGATCAATGACGCTCTGATATGGGACGCGCGTATTCACACCCTGCAATGCGTGGATCAAGTAGGGTGACATCCCGTCTCCAAACTCATCGTCTTGGTAGATCAAAACCACCTGAATAGATAGAAAAAAAAAAGAAAAGAAAAAAAAAGATTAAAATGCAGGGCAGCCAAGTTCTGTAATTGAACGGAGATTTAAAAACGTACCTGTCTCCAATTGTAGGCTTTGACCAGAGCGCTGATAGCGGTGACTTGGGCAGAGTCATTCTGGGTGAGACGAAAGAAGTAGGGGCTGCGGTGGGAGGCGAGAGCGGGGCTGGAGGCAGTAAAGGTAAGGATGGGGACATGAGCTTTGTGGGCGAGCTTGATCACAAAGTTGGTCTGCATCGATGTTGTTGGCCCCAAAATTGCTTCAACTTTATGGTTGTTTATCAGGTCAACAGCTGTTCCACCAAAGGATTGAAATGGTTTGATGATTAAACATTAGAAAAGTTGGATTTTGTTAGCTTCACAGATTTAGTTGATTTTTGAAGAAATGAATAAAAATTCAAATTTATTTAGTTTTACTTGATTTTTTTTTCTTCCGGACTGTTAATCAATTTTAATATTTACCAAAGATCATAAATAAAAATTTTAAAAATCAAACCTAAGAGAATCCGACAACATATTAAAAGACTTTAAACGATACTCATATATATATATATATATATTATGATAATGATCCTGTAAGAAGATCCCTGTAATTTTTAAATGCAAATCCGACAAGGTATGTAGAATTAAATAATAAACTAAACCTTTCATAGTAGTTTTAGATAGAAATGTCTAATATAATAGACAATTTTTTTAAAATTTTATTATTTTAATCTTTTAAAAAATTTTTAAAATATTCACTATACATTTCAAATATAATCATAAACTTCAAAAAAAAAAAAAAATAATAATAATAATAATAAAATTTCAGAGAAATCTATTAAGGGTATCCCTTATTAAAACTTTATTGAACTTTCTTTATAAAATTAAAAAGAGTTAATATTATTTTTTAAAATTTCAGGGATATTTTTAATAAGTTACTTTTTAAATTTTTAAATTTTTTAAAAAAGAAGTTTAAAATTAATTTTTAAACAAAATAATATTAATTTCCCACGAAAATATATTTTTTAAAATAAAATACAAAATTTAAGAATATTTTTATTAATTTACCTTAAATAAATTCTAACTACCCTACAAAAGAGTGAAAAAAAAAAAAAAAATCTTAAAAGGCAGTAATAAAAAGAAAAGGAAAAGAGTTGGAACCTGCAGCCGCCGCGCCAACGACATCGCCGGCAGAGTCGTTGGGGTGGAGAACAATCCTAGTGTTGTAGTGAGGGTTAGCTTCATAGAATTCCGACAACGACATGTGGATACAGCTCAGCCCCATCTTCCCGACCCAGGTCTCCATGTCCAACACCACCCCCACGCTCACATTCTGAGCCTCCCCCGCCGTCGCAACCAACAACACGCAGGCTGCGATGAAGCACAGAGCCCGGCGGCTGCCCTGATTTGGGTTCATTTTTGCAGTGATGTTCTATGGCGGTGGTGGTGTTATATATATATATATATATATTGATTATTAGTGGATTGTAATTCTATTTCTATTGGATGTGGGCTTTACAGTTGACCTTACTGAAACAGACTGAACATATAAAAATACATCTTTTCCTCACTGTTTTTTTTTTTTGAAAATGTATTTATCTGTTGTGCAAATTATATGAGCAAACAAATTACCTACGAAGTTGCATTGCAAAAATCATAATATGAACACCCATATAAAAAAATTTTAAAAAATACCCCATGGTTTTTTATTTTATATTTTAATTTTGTGAACAAAAATAAGTTTTGTAATTTGATTTTTATTTTTTCAAATTAGGTCAATAAATACCACTTTTTCGGATTGATTTTATTGTTTTGTTATCTAATAATTACATATATTTTAAAAAATAAATCCATTTTTTTTGTTTTTGTTTTTTAAATTTGATTTAGAGTAAAAAAAAACTAAATTAATAAAAAAAAATCATAATTTTTGTATAAGAAACCTAAAAAATTTTAAAAATATTCATTAGTATTAACCTTCTTAACCTTTATAAATAAGTTTTTATTGTCAATATATGAATGAAAACTATCTACACTTTATAGATCGTCCCCTTTAAACTTAAAAGTATCAGTAAATTAATTTCAAAGGTATTAATGTTACTTTTGAAAATTTATCTCTATTTTTTAAACACTTTCTTAAAGTTTGAAAGCTATTTTTGAAACAAAATGCGAACATTTTCTATCCAAAATTAATGATAAAAGTATTTTAAAAACTTTTTCAATAGTTTAAAAATATTATTGAAACTTTTGGAAGTGAGCATTCTCAGGGTATTGATATAAGAAATAGGGCATAATGCACATTTTATGGTAACGAAATGGGTCTGCGGGCGGCCAAGAAAATCTTAGGGATGAGACATCCGTGAGCGCTCTTGCATCGAAGATGAACAGAGCTAAGCCATTTGCCAAAGTTGGGGATGTAAAAATGCATTGGTATAGAAGCGTTCCGCTTTAGAGAAAAGCACCCACGCGAGCAATGGTGAATGAAGCGAAAGTGTCTGCACTACCCTAATTTGGCACTTGACTTAATCTGCCTTTGACGGAAACTCCTCTATTTGTTTCAGTGGGTGAAGATGTCTCGGCCAAAGTTTCGATAAAATACAAAATTAAGAGATATTTTTATTAATTTAGCGAAAATAAAGTTTATTAGCAATAAATGACAAGAAAATAAACCTAATATTTCCAAAATAAAAAATCAAATGATTATAAAATAATACCAAAATGGTCCAATTGAAAACTTTCAAACCTAAAACATAGGATTATCTAATGCGCATGAACATTAAATAAATTTCTTATGGAAATTCAAGTATGCATACATTTTGACTAAGCATATATTAAAAATATATATATACTTCAATACATTATATTTATGTAAATAAAGTACATAATATTAAAAATTCATACGAAGTTGGCTTAAAAATAATTCAAGCGTTACGTACTCAAATCAAGATTTTAAATATATATTATTTGACCAAATAATTAATTATATTTCATTAAGGGAGGTTGACGTTGATCCAATCAAAGACGCAATATTTCAGTAGCATGCAAATTATAATGACGCGTCATGATCCTATTGGACCAAATCAAATCACTGTGGTCTAATTATCAAGTTATTTTTAATTTTTAACATTATTATCTCATCAATTTTAATATTAAAATAAAAAATATTTACACCTACCCTTTTATTAATTTTGTGGAAAAATAATTTAATATTGGTGGGTTGACATTTTATTAATGTAGAGTATGGTAAAGACATTATTATAAAATGGAGAGTAGAAAATGTCACACATTCGTCTCCAACAATTGAATTCTTCTTCCATTCAAGAAATTGTCACACTAACCTAATATTTTAGTATTAATATCAAAGTCAAAGTCAAAGTCAATTAATATTCGGTATTTTTACTATACGTTTATTAATTACTTGAATATAATCTTTACATATAGTTTTAAAAATAATGATGGGTGATTTAAGAAGCTTTCGTTATTCTATTTTATTATTATTTTATTATTTTATTATTCAAGTTCACATTGTAACAACCATAAATTAAAAGTCAATTAGAATGAAAAAAAGTGGAAAGTTGGACTCTAACACAAAAAAAGCGGTCCCTAGGGTTAGTGAGTGATAACAATTGCTGGTTTATCTCACCTTCGTGATTTAAAGTCAGTGGGAGAGTCCATGTTTTGACTACTTCAATTTGGTTTTTTGGTTGATTCGGCCTGGGTATGATACGTTCAGGCTTTTTCTAACCATTTTCGACTCTTTGGGAGCTGTTTTTGTCACTTCCGGTTGTGTTTAAGGTTAGTATGACTATTGTTTAATCAATTTAAGTCATTTAGTCATTTTGAGCTAAGCTTAGATTATTTTTTGAAATTAGGTGAGCCAATTTTCATAATAGAATTCTAAATTGTGATTGTAGGACTCCTTAGGTGGAACTAGATTTCGGATGGCATCTTTAAGCTAGTATCAAGTAAGCATAATGACTTTGGCATAGGACAACCAAGTGGTTCTACGGTTGGATTCACATGGGCATGGTTAGATGACTAGCTTTCATGCATCTTGTGACCCCTAAACGTGTCATTTTTGTGATGCTATGATGTTATGATGATGCATGCACCTTCACATATCATGCCATGTATATTATGTTAGCGTGTTCACTCTATGCGTATGAGACATTGATAAGCCATGTTTGTTAACCATGAAAGACATGTCTAGTATATGTATGCATGTTTCATAAGAATACTATGCTACGAAGAGAATGCAGTTATGATTTGCATCATAAGTATATGCCATGATTTGAAATTGCGGAACCTCATGCATTTTCTATGTCACTTGTAACAGGATACTTCCCCATTATGATTAATATGGATGTGTTTACTACGATATTATACATGTCATGATATTATGCGGGCTTCTTTCTCTCTATGGCTTTCGACAGCGTGAGCGTGCACTAGCCCGTAATCAGGCTCGAGTATATGAACCTACACCTTCATTTTTTAGTATGCTTATGTCAACGTGCAACGTACACCTTCATTTTTTTAGTGGCTCAATCATAGAAATTTCAAATTTAAGTGTGCTTACTCGGAGCAATTTCATATTGGATACTGAATCTTGGGCATGAATCATTATAGAAAAATTTCAAACAATACTAGTTACGTTGTGGCCAATAAAACAACGTCGCTTGAATATAATTTCATTTATATTTGGAACTAAAAAAATAAAAACTAAGAAAATAATTAAAATTTAACGATACTTTATAGTTTAGGTTTTATTTATATTTGGAACCAGTCACGTTCACATTTGTTTGAATATAATTTCATTTTGGATCGATAGAGTATTTGTAATACATCATTAATTAGCTTTACTAGCATATGGTATGCGTATATATTATAAGAAATAATGTATATAATAGCTAATGAAAATGTTATCTTAGATCATTTATAGCGTTTTTCTTAGGCCTTGAAAGCCAACATTACTAAAATTATGCGATGTTATAATAGAGTACGAAGGTATAACGCATGTACGTTGCTATGAAAACATTTTATGACGTTTTTCTTTAATAAAACTATAATATGTTAATATTATTAGGATCACACAACTCACGCCCTCGATATTGATTTTGAATACCTATTTGTTCAATAAAACTCTCCTTCACGTACGTAATTCAGTCAACACCCATGTGTTATTATTTTCAAGTGAACTCACTCATCATTTATGGTATGCTCTCACTTAGGCTGAATCCTCCACCTGTGGGGTCTCGTCAAAGAACTTTAGTTCCCTGTATCAGTCAACAACAGACACGGTAATGAAGGTGAATACCTAATCTGGTGCTCTGCAGTGCAACCAAAAGTTATCTAGCATCTTGAATCCGAAGGGTGCGGATACCTCTCTATTGATCAAGTAAGTTGTTGTATTCACAACATTAGCTCAGAATGTCTTCGACGCTCCAAAGTGGATCTTCATACTCTTTGACTCCTCATTCAATGTTCTATCCATTCTTTTAGCAATACCATTTTGTCTTGTATTACTGGGAACTATCCTTATTAATCTAATTCTCTTAATTGCATAAAATGTTTCGAATTTTGACTAATTGAATTATACTTCATTGTCTGTCATGCCTCAGACATTTGATCTTCAAATCAGTCTGATTTTCGCGACAAATACATCTAACTTGTGTTTTAAGAAATAAACTCATACCTTACTGCTGAAATCATCAATAAAAGTGACTAGAACTTGTGAAGCTAATTCCAATCGTACTTTCTTTGATTCTTCATCAACCTTTGTGAAGCTAACTCGTTTCTATTTTTCCATAACTCAACACTCACGAAGACCCATATTAACAAATTTAAAGCCCTATAAAGCTCCTTTTACAACCAACATCTTCGTTCTTTAACACTCATATTTCTAAGTTTATTGTGTCATAGACTTGAACTAAAAGCACTCTCAGCAATTACAGTCATGTTTATATACCCTGTAGCGGTGTATAAGGTTCCAGATTTTGTGCTATGTGCTACCACGGTAGCACCCTTCACAATCTTCCATGAACTCTATTGTGTAACCTAAGTTGTCCAACTAACTAACTGAGGTTAGATTCTTGACTCAAGAAATATATCTAACACATTCCAATGCCACTGATTTATTGCTGGAGTTTGTATACAAACATTCCCAATTCTTCAATTTCCAAGACTTGTTGTCGTAGATAAATCTTTCTAAAATTTTCAAATTTAAAATTTGTGAATCAGGAATCGAGGATTCGACTTAGCTGTCCACCTAAGAATTAGAGCGTCCTAATATCTTTTCTTGAATTTACAGAATCATTATCATCTTTAGAGTAGTGATTCTATTTCTTATTTGGTTTTATGTCATATGTTAGAAAGTTTTTTTCTTGCAATTCTAATACGTTGCATTTGATTTGTTTAGAGATTTTTTTTTATTCTTTGATTTTGATCAATCCGGTTTGTTTGGACCCTTCAATTTATTTCTTCCCCTGCAATCAACACGAACACGAAGAGTACTGCTCAATGATTCTCCAATTTTTCATTTGTATCTACTTACACTGAGAACTACATCTCAAATTTCAACAAATTTAAGTTTCTCAGGTCCCCCAGTATTACCGATCACAACAATATCCCAAGACTTTCGTAAAGATGACATCAAAATCAACACTTTAATTTAATCTTCGAAATTGATTTCCACAAAACTCAATTCATTTATAAAACTCACAACCGATCCACCTTCAAAAATCTGTAAATTGTACCATCTTAGCATCAAATATACCTTATTCATAGCGGTCATCTTAGCATCTAATGTTCTCTTCCACTTGACGATGTTGAATGTCACTTTTTTGGACCAACCTCAATCAAATCAACCCTAGAGCCTGTCGGTCCTTGAGCTTTCATCGCTCTATAGATATGGAATATGGCTTCACCTTAGACAAGGGTTCGTGAAAATCTTTCTAGTAAAAATAATCTTCAACCTACATCTTCTAGAAATCAAAACCAGATGCATCGAAATTTTAGATCCTGATCCTTGAACTTTTTATCTTCATAGATCATGGTAGATGTTTCATAGCTCGCTCTGATAGTAATTGTTGAGATCACGCAACTTACCCACTCGAAGAACATGAAAACGTTTGGAAAAAAAAAATTGAAATAGACACGTGGCTTGAGTCCAAATATAAGGGGAAAAATAGAGGAAATAATGGAAATGTAAATGAGGGGAAGAACAACAAATAAGAGAAGGACCGAATTCAACGCTCCTGCTCTCTCTCTTTCTCTCAATTCCATTTCTCAATTCCTCCTTCACTTCGTCTCTCACTGTTTCAAATCCTCCGATCTCCACCGTCGCCCTACCTCCCCTGAGGCGAAGGAAACAAGGTCTCGGGGCGCTGCCATGATTACTCGGTCGAATCTGGTTGAGCAGTTGAGAGAATACCAGATTCGATCGAAGCACGAGTGGGCTTCCGTCTCCTTATTTTCATCTGCCTCCAACATTACTTCTTCCAGGTATTTCCAACCCCAATCTGTTAATTTCAACCCCCCCCCCCCCCCCCCC
>NW_019268532.1:3776713-3783098 GCF_002738365.1 Cucurbita moschata
ACCCCCCCCCCCCCCCTTTCGTTTCTGCTTTCGATTTCCTCGTCTCCCAGATTCGTAATTCTTTCTTTTATACCTACGTTTCTGATTCTGAGATTTTGATTCTTGGGATTCTGAATTTATGGCGTTGGTTTTGTTTTGCTTTGAATTGGGCTGGTTATGTTCGATGAAATAGGGTTTTGTTCTTTAAACGCTGAATTCATGATGGGATTTGGGATCATTGCAGACGTTGGCAAATTCTGTCCCCAATTTCTTTTATTTTGTATGAATTTATGGTGGTTTCTTCTCTCGATAAGCTTTGGAATTTTGTAAGATCGTTTTGGAAATGTTGGTTTCGTTTGTTCTGGGCAGTAATTTTAGGGAATAATAGTGTTCATGTGGAATTCGGTACTTGAAATGGGACTCTCGTAGATAAATTTCATCACAAGATGCATCATGTCATCCTCTGGATGTCAAGATAATTGCTTTGTCCAACGATGTGCTATGGTAATTGTTCAATTGAAGTTCCTTTATGCAAGTAATTAATTTTTCGTGAGCTTGGTCATGAGTGCCTTCAGCCATAGCCTGTAAATTTCTTGTACTCCTAGCTTAGCATCAAATCAGAAGTTCATGTTATGTAACTGGATATTGACAGATACTCCTGACTTCCGAAATAATTAAAATTATGACTATGAGTTTCTTTTGACAGAGCTCTGTCTTTATATCTTGCATTGATTGCTAATTGCGTTGTTCATGATGAAGGAATGTTGAAAATTGGGCCAAAATTCTCAGATTCTTCTATTAGGATTTCTGGTTCCTAAAAAGAAATCTATTGTATCTTAGTTTTAGCATCCAATTATCTATCTCTCGGGAGTAAAGTTCTAAGTTTCAAATTTCATGATCTTGGATATACGTTTTCTTGTACATTATTGTTAATTTGTCTAGCGAAAATTTGTAGACAAACTCTTGGTATTTTCTTTGGACATTGTTAATCCAACACCATAAAAATCTTGATATATTTTATCTAAGTTCGTAAAGAAAATGTTATGTCAGTGCATAAAATTGGACTTAGTTTGCAGTTTTTCTTTGAGTTAGTTGGTGATTGATTAAGAAGAATTTTCACTCATACCAACTGATGTATCTTTTCATCTTATGTACGATCTATTCAAATAGATATCCACAGGGTGGTCTGTGTGAGTGTCCATTACAACTTTTGTATTGTTCGGTTTATGTACGTTATGTTGGGATTCACTCTCCTGTTAAACGAACATGAATTAGATCCTAATTGTGGTTTATTATGTACGCACGATTTGTCATTTCTGATGATATGCATTTTGGTTCGTCTATTTGTTTATGCAGGGTGGATGTTGTCATTTTTGTAATATGGGAACTCATTATTCTAGCGTTCTTGGTCTTTTCGGCAGTGTCTTTATATTTTCGACATATGCAATTGGCTTCTATTTTAGTGTGCATTACGATGCTGTTACTTATATGCATGAAAGTTACCAAGCAAGTGAGATTGGCTAGGAAGAAGAAAAGAAGGATGCTTCTTCCATTGTCGATGTGAAAAGGTAACAACAGTGCAGAGACATACTAAAGTTTTATATGTTGTTTCCAAATGTCCCAAATTATGTTCACAAAAGTTAGATTTGGTCCTAAATTTGTTCTATTGGGATCTGTAATGAGCAGGAAAGCAGATTATTTGAAAAATGGAATGAGATATGGGTGAGTTGTTTAGGAGTTTGGCTCATCTTCTTCTTCTTCTTCTTCTTCTTCTTCTTCATGGCTTTCCTGTTTTGATAGTAACATATTATTATAGTCTGTGGATTTTGCTGAGGGTTGCAACTGCTAGGGAATGTGTAAATGATGAATGTAAGGAAATGAAAATGGAGATATGCTTACTTTGCTTGGAAATGGTGTTTTGTTTTGATGTAATGTTCTAAAATGATGGAAGGCTTTGGGTAAATGAATAGAGTACTGTTTTAAATAGTGTTTGGGTTGAGAGAAAATTTCAGGTCTCAGCTTGGAAAAGGCACAATTTCTGGGAGGAAAACCATACGAACAAGTGAGTTAAGATTTTGTTTTACAAAAGTTGCTCCTAAATTTGTTTCAACAAATTTACTTTTGGTTATGATGATCTGCAAACATGTTTTTTGTGTTGGAAAAATGATATGTTACTAATTTTGAACAATAACTCATGGTTTTAAATTAGATAAACAATCTACATGATCTAAAATTACATAATGATTTGTAAAAATAATTTAGATTTAAAATTAAATTAATATAGCAACCCGACTTTCTCAAACCCTAAATTGAGTCAGGCTCGTTTTCATATGCATGCCTGTTTACAAGAGGAAGAAAAATATGAGTCGTAAACTCAACCATTTCTAGAAAATTGAAGTAGAAAAGTAATAAGATCCATAAATAGTACAAGTTTGCATAAGTAACTTGTGTCAGGGTTAGTCGTGCATAAATTCACTACAAAATATCACAAAATCACAAAATCAAAGGACCTAAATATGCTTAAAGTCGGTCAATTTTCATGCACAAAGATGAGTAGTTACCACAAATAAAATCACAATATGATGGCATAATCCCCATGAGCAATGTAGCTCTTGCGCCCACCCTCTTCTTAGTCAAAAGGGGGCAACAAATTCGACATCCACTAGAAAAGAAGACCACTCTTTACTTATGTGCACGAGAATTGCAAATAAGTACCCATTTGCTTACATGAAAATGAAAATTATATTAGACTATATATTGTTGAGTTTAATAAGCTATTTGTGTGCATTTAGAATTGTGTTATAATATGGTCTTCTGATGTTAGATATTATACATTAGTTTTTGTACTTCTCTTTGCATGTCCAAATTTTGAGTGCAAAACTCTTCCTTATCATCTATGAGCACTAGTTTTTTTCACTTCTCTTTGAATTATGTGTATCATAGGATTCTTTAGAACTGATAAACAACAACAAAGAATTTATGAATTGACATGAGTGAAAGGGTGGAACATAGAAGATATTGATTTCTATTCAATCTCCTTAGTATTGATAGACAATGGTGTTGGAGTTAAAAACACAATTTAAACTTGGGTTTAGCATAATAACTTTGTTAGCTGACTAATCTCGATTAAGCAAACAAGCACAATTCGAACATAGAAACGCAAAAACAAAATTCCGAAAACACATTTTGCTTGAAAGAAACTATGAAAAAAAAGTATAATAATAGCACGAACAGGCAAAACAATCTCCCTACTACAAAGAAAACAAAGTTGCTCGAGGGATGAACTTCACTTGATCAAATCGACACGGTTGAGCAGAAGACCAAAGTTTTCAATCACTAACAAGAATGTAATATATGCAAGAGAATGTATATACAAGTCAATAAGTGGTTTAGATTTTCCTTTTTTATTGACTAAGCTTAAGTTGCCTTAATGGCTCACACTCACTGCTAGTAGATATTATTCTATTTAGGTTTTCCATCCCAGAGTTTTCTTCAGGGTTTTTAAAACGCGTCCACTAAGGAGAGGTTTTCACACTCTTATAAAGAATGATTCGTTCTCCTCGTTGACACTCGTTCCTCTCTCCAATTGATGTTAGATCTCATAGATAATAACAAAAGTAGTGACACAATTAGCTCACTCAAGAATCTAAATATGTTGTATTAAGCTTATACATGGATAGAACCAATAAATTATTTCCCAATTTTCAAGGTGAAAAAAACACAATTACGAAGAAGACACAAGTTCCTCACTATGTTACAGTTCGATTTCATGACTAGATTTAGTAAATTTCCGTTTTATGTTCCTGTTTCAAAACTATGAACAACAAATGAACAACTAGGAACAATGCAGGAAGGGCACTTACAGGGGTTGGTTCTCAAGATCCCCGTCCACCTTTTTGCCTTTTCTCTTCCAATGCAGCAGCCTCGTTCAACATGTCAGCTGCGTCCTTGTGCATATCTAGCTTGGCTAGTGCAACAGCCTGCATGTAAAATGACGTGGACCAATCGGGATAAACACATTGCGCTTGCATGGCATCTCGAAGAGCAGCATCTGGTTGGTCGGAAAGAAGATAACACAGACTTCTTCGTGCGTAAACAGTGGGAGAAACCATGGTGCCAACATCTATGAACTGCAGATTGAAAGCATATTGTTCGTCATGATACTTATGAGGGAGAATAAATTCAGTAATCGACGTAGCGACACGTCGAAGCTGTTGAGGATTGTTGGGAGGGAGTCCCACATTGGCCTAATTTAGGGAATGATCGTGGGTTTATAACTAAAGAATACATCTCCATTGGTACGAGGCCTTCTGGGGAAGCCCAAAGCAAAGTCATGAGAGCTTATTCTCAAAGTGGACAATATCATACCACCGTGGAGATCCGTGATTCCCAACAGAAGCATGCTAGTCCTATACCATACACAACACGCAGCCGAGATCAACTACTCAAACCAGCTGATGATCTGTCCTAAACAAAAGTGATAAGAGAGGAAATCTGTAACAGCCTAAGCCCACCACCAGCACACCACCGGCGTATATTGTCCTCTTTGGACTTTTCCCTCTAGACTTCCCTCAAGGTTTTAAAACACGTCTATTAGGCGGAGGTTTCTACACCCTTATAATGAATCATTCGTTCCCCTCTCGAACCGATGTGAGATAATCAGTCAAGTAAAATGCATACCTGAGAATAACAGTCAATAGCTGTTTTAAAATCTTTGTCATGAAATGCCAAGTCCCCTCGCTTCCTAGCCTCCAACATGTCTCTCATTTGTTGAGTCCATTCTTGGAAAGACAACTGGAAAAGAGTTCTAGAAATTTAACACACCATACAGCAAATAGGAACATTTATAAAGAGGGGACAATGGTTTAACCTCATTTGATCCTTCATCATCTTTGTAGTGTGACATTACCAATATCTGATGGATAGCAGTGAGATCCATTCTGGAACAAGCATCGCCCATTGGAGTGAGAGGATGTTGTGGAGTTGGAGGAGCTTCCTCGTGCTTTGGAATTCCTAGCATCACAAAAGATGGAACCTGCAATTCCAGGACATGTCATTTCAGGTTAGGCCATGTTGGGGATTGTTGGGAGAGGAGTCGAACATCAGTTAATTAAAGGGTTGATATGGGGTTATAAGTATGGTATGAGGCCATTTGGGGAAACTAAAAGCAAAACCACGAGAGTTTATGCCCAAAGTGGATAATATCATACCATTATGGAGAGTCGTGGTTCCTAACATGGCATCATAGTCGTACCCTTAACTTAACTATGTCAATAAAATCCTCAAATGTCGAACAAAGAAGTTGTGAGCCTCAAAAGTGTAGTAAAAAATGACTCGAGTGTCGAACAAATGGTGTATTTTGTTCAAGGGCTCCAGAGAAGGAGTTGAGCCTCGATTTGGGAAGACTATTCGAGGGTTCCATAGGTGTCAGGGTAGGCTCTATGGTGTACTTTGTTCGATGGGAGGATTATTGGTAGAGGAGTCCCACATCGACTAATTAAAGGATTGATCATGGGTTTATAAGCAAGGAATACATCGTCATTGGTATGAGGCCTTTTGGGGAAACCAAAAGCAAAGTCATGAGAGTTTATCCTCAAAGTGGACAATATCATACCATTATGGAGAGACGTGGTTTCTAACTGGCCACGGGTCAATGTAGGAGTACATGAAAGGAGAATAAGGCCGTAAAACCAAAGAGGGAGGGCATAAACGAACACTCACCAAACCAACATTCTAGCTAAGAAGTTGATAAAGAAACATAGTAGCACCTTGATTAATACGACTATAGCTTGAACTCACTACAAAGCATTGGATTTTTAGTGGTCTTTTTAAGTAATGGACCAGTTCATATCAATGCAAGCTAATATCAAGGTTGCTTACATCCAGCTTATTCTGTAACGGGGCAAGGGCTGCAACAAGACCCTTCGTATTTGGTCGATCTCGAGGCTCATATTGTAAACATTGTGAAGCAAGATCAAAAACCACAGTTGCCTCTGCAGTTGAAAACTTACCCTCCAAATGTGAATCCATTAAGAGAAGAATATTTTTGCCTCGTATCATATCGAGTGCCTGCACATGCCATTATACATATTAAACTCAAGATATGATCCTAAAGTTTATCCTAAATCCAAATGCAACACTTACATGACTAGGAGGGATGTGCTTCCCACTTAGTAGATCCAAAAGGACGGTTCCAAAGCTAAAAATGACACTTTCTGCAGTCACTCTCCCTATAACCGAAGAAATAAGAACAAATGGTATAGATTTGTCAACGCTACACCCATTACCAACTTTGTCAAACAAGAGATCACTAATTTAGGTTAAAGAGGAACCATAAAATTACAAAATTGTCAAAAAAAAAAAAAAAAAAAAAAAAAAAAAAAAAAAAAAAAAAAAAAAAAAAAAA
>NW_019268532.1:3783724-3796724 GCF_002738365.1 Cucurbita moschata
AAAAAAAAAAAAAAAAAAAAAAAAAAAAAAAAAAAAAAAAAAAAAAAAAAAAAAAAAAAAAAGTGAGATCCCACGTCGGTTGGAGAGGAGAACGAAACACCCTTTATAAGCGTGTGGAGACTTCTCCCTAGCAGACGCGTTTCAAAATCTTGAGAGGAAGCCCGAAAGGGAAAGCCCAAAGAGGACAATATCTGCTAGTGGTGGACTTGGATGGTTACAAATGGTATTAGAGCCAGACTCCGGCGATGTGCCAGCGAGGAGGCTGATCCCCGAAGGGGGTGGACATGAGGTGATGTGCCAATAAGGACGCTGGGCCCAAAGCGGGGTGGATTTGGTGGGGGGTCCTATATTTATTGGAGAAAGGAACAAGTGCTAGCGAGGACGCTGGGCCACAAAGGGGGTGAATTGTGAGATCCCACATCGGTTGGGGAGAAGAATGAAACACCATTTATTAAGGCTATGGAAACCTCTCCCTAGCAGATGCGTTTCAAAATCTTGAGGAGAAGCCCGAAAGGGAAAGCCCAAAGAGGACAATATATGCTAGCAGTGGGCATGGACTATTACAAATGGTATTAGAGCCAAACTCCAGCGATGTGCCAGCGAAGAGGCCGAGCCCCAAAGGAGGTGGACATGAGGCTATGTACTAGCAAGGACGCTAGGCCCCAAAGAGGGTGGACTGTGAGATCCCATATCGGTCGGGGAGAAGAATGAAACAAGGGTGCGGAAACCTCTACCTAGCATACGCGTTTTAAAAACCTTGAGGGGAAGCCCAAAAGGAAAAGCCCAAAGAGAACAATATCTACTAGCGGTGGGCGCGCTCTTTTACAAAAAAAAAACACTTAAACGAACAATTTAAGTACAGCAGAAGAAGAACAAATACCATTTCTTAAATATTCAGGAGGAGTATACGCAAGATTGGTGCTATAACTTTTACCATCCCTGCTGTTTTTCATCAATCCAAAACAAGAAAGTCGAGGGTCACCATTCTGTCAAAAACCATCCACAAATTACCACATTGCTCTCAGACACACAAAGGATTCCCAAATGAGAGAATCTAACCAAAATCACCAAAATAAAATATTAGAAAGCCAATAGAAAATGAAGTATATCATATAAATTCCAATAGCATATATATATATATATATAGGTAAGAGAAATTGTGACAGCACCTCATCAAATAGTACTCTATATGCATTCAAGTCGTGGTATAATGGAAGTTCCAGAGAGCTACAATAATCTAATGCCTCAGCAATATATAAAGCAACTCTTAATCTCATAGCCCATTCTATGGTTTGATTCTCCCCTGTCAAGTAAACAAACAGTTTCTTGCCATATTAGAGCAAATTGTTCAAAGAAATAGCACTAAATTAGAGATTTCCAAGAGAAATTGGCAAATATTTTAAATACAAAAGATGAGGAACATCATCAATGCCTTTTAACATCTCATTGATGATAGGATAAGATAGTTAGAAATCACGAATCTCCACCATAGTATGATATTATCAACTTTGAGTATAGACTCTCGTGGCTTAGCTATAGGCTTCCTCAAAAGGCCTCATACCAATGGAGATGTATTAATCCTCCCCTCGAACAAAGTACACTATAGAGCCTCCCCTTAATTGAGGTTCGACTCCTTCTCTGGAGTTTTCGAACAAAGTACACCCTTTGTTCGACACTTGAGGATTCTATTGACATAGCTAAGTTAAGGGCATGGCTCTAATACCAGGTTAGGAATTACGAATCTCTACAATGGTATGATATTGTCCACTTTGAGCATAGACTCTCGTGGTTTTGCTTTGAGTTTCCCTAAAAGACCTCGTACCAATGGAGATGTATTCCTTACTTATAAACTCATGATCATTCCCTAAATTAGCCAACATGGGACTCCCTCTCAACGATCCTCAACAAAGACATCACTATATTACTATATTACTACTTTACAGTGTTTGAGAGCCCAAAACTCCAAAAGAGACAAACCCATAAATAGAAATAATCATCATGACCAAATAAAGAACAAGAAAGATCGAGCTGAAAAAAACTCATTATCCCAACATCAATCAGTAACCATACAGTGGAAGAGATGCTTGGCAAGGGTGTCATTGGGCATAAACTCCGCAACAAGAAGCCTCTCATCGCCTTCACAGCAATACCCAATAAGATTAGCCAATCTTTTATGCCTCAATTTACCGACCCCAGATGCTTCCTCCTGAAGAACACAACCAAAAACACAAATGAATCAACAATCGAATTAAACCCATATCGGAATTCAAACCCCAAACCCCAAACCCCCCAACCCCAATGTAATCAAGAAGGAAGTACAGCGAACTGCTTGGGGTCGGGCCAAGCCAACTTAGTGAACTTCTTAACCGCGATCCAACGGCGGTTGTTCTGATTTTGAAGGCGGCCTTTGTAAACGACATTGGGGGCTTTCTCGCCGCTCTCGGAGACGATGTAATCGGAGCTGAAGTTATTGGTAGCAGCCTTGAGGTCGGCGAAGGAGAACTCGGAGAAAACAGGGATGCCGCCGCCGGCGGGATCGGAAGGGCCATTAGAAGGATGAGATTGGAAACTGTTTTGTGCGTAAGGGACATGATTTTGAGCTCTCTGTAAGGACGATCCACAACAGCCCATAACTCCAGCACTCAGTCCCCCCACCTCCACCAGCTCTGTTTTTACTTTAAAAAAAAAAAAAAAACTCATACAGAAAAGCTGCAGAACAAATCAGAGAATCCCAGAAGCCATGATTTAATCTTTCCTCTTCTCGATGTTCTCATGGGGACAGCTCTCCTTGCTGTATTAAACTTTTTTTTTTTTTTTTTTTGGGGGGGGGGGGCTTATTTTCCATGGCTGAGTACTGACAAGACCTTTGTCTTTCTCTCCGCTTCCTCCTCACATTGCGTTGTCCTTTTTGGAGAGTGAAGGGGTAATTTTGTAATTTCACTTAACATCTCTTTTTGGTTTTTCTTTCTCGCGCTGTACTTTCACGACCTACGATCTTTCTTCCCGTCTGGCTTTTTTTTTTTTTTTTTTTTTCTTTTCTTATTATTATTTTTTCCACGTAATTTTTGAATAAATAAATATAAAACTATAAATAATTTTTAATTTTTATTTTTATCTTTATAAAATATCAAATAAAAATTTCCTAAATTATTTCGAGCATAAATTTTATATGTGAATATAAAATTTTAATTAGGACACTAATGATTAGTTATTTAATTTATAAGCATCTTATTTTTACATATTTTTTTTTTCTTAAATATTTTATTTTCAAATATTTAACGTGAACTTTTAACTGATTTTTAAATTATAAATATTTAATAAAATTTTCAATTTTCAATTTAGTATAAATATAATTTTAAATTATTTGATTATAAATTAAATTTTGAGTTAAAAATAAATAAATTTTATACTATCAAATCAAATAAAAAAGATTTATTTTATTTTTATTTTTATTTTTTCTATATTTTTGTATAGGTAAATATGGAAAACATCAAATTTAGACTATTCAAAATAGGAAAAGATGAGATTTTTTAAATTCAAAATAGGAAAAGATTAATTTTTTAATTTATAAATACACAACCTCGGTTAGTGTATAGCAACTATTATTTTCTTCAATTCAATTCATCTGAAGCTACTAGCTTTCCTCTCCCGTCAATCAAATTCACCCGCTCTTTCTAGTGATGGCTAATGATCAAGACATTATTAGCAACAAAATTCCCAAACTCATACCTGATGTCGTCGAGCTAATACTCAACATACTCCCTTACTATTATTTGCCGAGCTGTAGGTTGGTCTGCAGAACATGGAACGATGTGATCTTAAGTTCTAAATATGATCCTTCAATCTCGGCTGCTTCCAACTTCTTGCTTGCCCATGTTTATTCCAACCGCCGTGATCGTCTCTCGTTTCGTAATCTCCATTGCTTGGAATTGGATTCAGACCACGTGGAAGGGGTGAAGAGTGTTGCCTCATTCAACTTGCGTCGTAAGTATTTCCGACGTTCTTTTATCTCAACTATTAATTCGTGCAATGGACTCTTAGCTTTTGTGGTCACCAAAAACACAAAGAGCTGGCTTAACTCGAATACAGTCGTCATATTAAATCCCATGACGAATGAGTACTTTGAACTTCCCAAGGACGAATTCAAAGGGAATTGGCTTACGTGCTCATATGGATTTGGATTTTGTCCTAAAACAAAGCACTACAAAGTAGTAAGAAACTCCACCGTCGAAGATAGAAACTCCACTGTCAATTACAAATCAGAGATTTTTGCTTTTGGGACCCGGCAGGAATGGACGCGTATTGAGTCACCGTCCTATTCTTTTAATGGATGTCATGGTGTTTACTTGAATGGAGGGTTGCATTGGGTTGGACAAGATGATCTTCATCACGATGTTATTTATCGTCTAAATATGGAAGATGAGAAGTACGAGCACATTCCTTTTCCTAATGATGACGGTTATTTTCCTTGTATTGGAGTNTAAATAAATATAAAACTATAAATAATTATGATCCAATAATAATGGTGGAACCTAAAATTATGTCTATAGTTTTGAGAATTAATTTTATTTTTGGTGGGGTTGGATGCATAGTATTATTCTACACAAGTTCTATGTCACCATCATGCTTGTCGAAGACGTTTAGCATGTGGCCACGTGACGGATGTCCTGGTCATGTTTGTCCAGGATGTATTGTCCATGGTCGCATGCCCATTCCAATCTAATTTTACTTGTTTCCATGCTAGATAGGCCTTTACAATTCTTGGGTGTGTCAATATAGGATGTATGATCAATCACCAAAATCATGTCTACACCTGTTAAAACTAAAATGCCTCAAAATGTACTATAGGGGATGTGATTAGTTGTCAATTCTTGTCATTCGAGGTATATGTTATCAAAAGCGTGGTTGTTGCTTATTTTCTTTTAGCTTATAACATTGATTTTTTTCCATATTATTTCAACGCATTTCCTTGCTTTCGTTTTCTAAAATATTTCTCTCAAATGTGGATCGATGCTCGATCTTACGTCAAAGTTATCCACAAAGTCCGACTTCTATACATGTTGGGTTAGAACAAGTGTCGTACAATCATTGTATCACTGCTACAAAAGTGCAATTGTGACAAGTGGTATTAGAGTCGAGTCGTCTCCTTGAATCGTAGTACAAAAACATGTCCGTTGCAAAACAACTGGACAAATCCCAGGTAGACTGATTAGTAAAGAACGAAGATCAGTTACTCTATCTGAGTGAAGCTCCTGATGGATTGTGGTCTTTGGAGTCTTGCATGAATGAGATTATCGCTAAAGTTGACAGGATAGGCGAGATGGCAAGTTGCCTTGAGGCAATGCTTGTCCGTGAATTAATAGTTAAGGTTAAGGCCCTAGAAGACAAAGACACAACTATTTGTGGCTGCAAACGTTGGGATAGCTCGACGAGCTTTATTGTCCGGATGGAAAAACACATTGAGGGCTTCAATAATGCCCAACAAGCGATGGTTTACATGGTCTCTGAAATGTCTGAGGATTTGAGAGCATCCCTTGGAGTGGTCGGGGATGAAGTGGCAAATCTAAGCATCATACTTAGTCTCACCATGAGAGGGTGGGGAACCAAAACCCAGCTGGTGTGTAGTCCAAGTCAACAAGATAAAGGTCCTAGATCCCAAGCCCTTCTATGGGGTTCAAGATGTCAAGGCTCTATGGAACTTTATCTTTGACTTCGAATAGTACTTTTGAGTCACAAATACCGTGGTAGAAGAAACAAAGGTCACGTTTGCAATAATGCATCTAGTCAACGATGCAAGTTGTGATGGAGATTCAAGGACGTGAATATTCAAGATGGTCGATGTACTGTGGACACTTGGGAGAGCTCAGAACAAGAACTCCGCTCTTAATTTTTCCCAGAGAATGTTGAGATAATTACAAGATGGAAATTAAGGGAGCTGAGGCATACTGGCAATATCCAAGACTACATTAAGCAATTTTCTAGGCTTATGTTAAATATTCTTGATATGTGTGAGAAAGACAAGGTCTTTAGTTTTGTTGAGGGATTGAAGTCGTGGGCGAAGACCAAACTCTACAAACGAATAGTTCAAGACCTTTACATGGCCTATGCTACAGTTGAACAACTGTTTGATCTTAGCATCGAACAACTGTTTGATCTTAGCATCGATCAACCCCAAGATATAAGGTGGAATCAGTCTTTCGCAAGTAGTGGAAATAAGAATTATTGACCCAACTTTCCCAAAGGTAAGGGAAGTGACAGACTTGAAGGCCGATGAGGGGCATGTGAGTCCTCTCAACAAAGAGGTAGAACTCTATGGCGGAGACCTCACAGAAGTCACAGTCAAAATCAAGGTGGGCCTTACTTCATATGCAATGGAGCCCAATGAGAAACCGAATACCCACAAAAAGCAACATTCAATGTCTTCCAAGCAAAATTTGGAATGTACTTAGAAGTTGAGTACGAGATTGCAAAAATTGAAACATCGCTAGTCAAAAGCGTGGAAAACCCCTGAGGCTCCTAAAGTATTTATTTTCCCTCGAGAAGAGAGTGGGTGAGATAGAAAAGCCAGCGGGATGCAGTCATATGTATATCAAGGCTTAGGTCAACCACAATTCGACTAATAACACTATTGTTGACTCTAAAGCCACCCACAATTTCATGACAGAGACTGAAGCAAAACACTTAAACATCCTTTTGCATAGAGATATGCGACCGATGAAAGCTATCAATTTAGCACCCTTACCTATCACAAGGGTTGTAAAGAGAACTCTAATCAAGACATGAACTTGGACGGGACAAACTGATTTTATGATTGTCAAGATGGACAACTTCAACATCGTGTTAGGAATGAATTTCCTGCTTGAACACAAAGTCATTCCCATACTCCCTTGCGAAGTGTTTAGTAGTAACGAGGTCCAACTCGATAACATTCAGACTATCAGCCATCAACCAAAAGGGGTAAAGATGATGTCGGGATACAGTTGAGAATGAATCTTATCAATGATAAATCCATGCTCGCTACCATTGCCATGGTTGAAAGAGGGAAGCTCGAGCAAACTCACTTCAACAAAAATCACATAATACGAATGTATGTAAAGTTTGAAGGAAAAACACAAACGTCCCAACTTCGATTGCTTTGATCATAATTCAATTTTCACTATATTACACTAATAAACTCTTTTATATCCAAAGTATTTGAAGCTTCCTCTCTAATTCGAATCATATTAGTAAGAAAAATATATATTAACACAACCGTATATAAATATGTATGTAACAAAAATAATATTTATGTATGTTTTTTTTTTTTAATCTCGTAATTATTATGCTAATGCGAGATAGCATTTAGTATAGAAACTCTAGTATCAATCAACCTCCGAAACAGTTTCTCCGTGCTACTCTCAATGCAGCGAATCCCTTCCTCCAAATCCCTCATCTTTTCAATCCTCACCGTCAATTCATCCACGTCACCATTTTGACTCACTTCCATAAACTCCAATATCCCATTCTCAACCTTCTTCGTCTTCCCCGTCCACCGGTTCCTCCGTGACCCCAACGACGCCCCAATTCCCTCAAAAACCGCCACCGAAACCATCCCCGTCACTTCCATCACATCCTTAATCGCCGCCTCCAGCTCCTCCTCGGAAACCGCCGTCCCCTCCGCCGCCTTCACTCCCCGGACCACCGATACCAACTGGGTCGTTTCTTTCGCCATACGTTTTCGGGCTTTTGTGTATAAATCCAATTTGGTTTTGTCTTTTCTCCTGATGGCCACATGGGCTGCCACGTGCTCCTCTCTGAACCCCAGGATGAGGCTCTGGAAGATTCCGTAAGCGTCGATGAAACAGAGGAAGTCTTCTAGAACATTCTCCACCCATTTCGATAGCCGACATATCGACTCGCGGGATTGTGGGAGTTGGAGGATGTCGTCGAGATAGTCGTGTACGAGTTTCACGGTGGTAAGTCCACGGCAGAGCCAGACGGCGTCGCGGTGGTCGGTGGACGACCAGGATTTGAGATTGGCGATTTCTTCCTTGAGAGATGAGATCAATGGGTGGGATCTGCAGGGTAAACTGAGGGATCGAAGGTGCCGGGAAATTCGGGGCTTTGTCTGACGGGAAATGGCCGGCGCCTTGTTTGGGAATGATAGAGAGCGCCGGAAAACACCCACCATTTTGGTTGGAATGTTTTGCGGCGGCGGCGGCGGTGGCGGTGGCGGTGGCGGTGAGGGAATTGGATTGGCGTCGAGTTTTATATAGTGGGAAATGGGGAGTGGGGCCCATTCATGTGGAAGGTAGAGAAGTGACAGAAGGCCACGTGGAATGTGTTTGGCTGTTTGTTGCTGTACAGACTGCAACATGTGCGCATTTATTTTCCAAATTTTTCATGTCCGCTTGCAACCTTCTATTATGAACATATGATTTAACAACAACAATAAATATAAAATAATGCAATCTATATAATAATAATTATTGTCGCTATTATTATTATTATTATTAGTATTATTGTCATTATTAATTGTATTAGTATTATTGCAAATGCATTATTATTATTATTATTAATTGCATTATTATTATTATTATTATTATTATTATTATTATTAATTGCATTATTATTATTATTATTATTATTATTATTATTATTATTATTATTATTATTATTATTAGGGGTGAAATTTAGCTAACATGAAAGCAAGTAAAAAAGAAGTGGAATGGGCATCATCCATGTGTAACACGCCTTGGACAAACATGATCGTGACATTCTTCCCACTTAATTGGTTGCATCCTTGTCAACAATGTAGAATGTGGTTGGCTTTAGGTCTTTCGACGAGTTTCCAATCGATTTCAACATCATGAAGTCTCTTTTCGTCCTTAAGGACCTTTCGTATGTCCCTTATTGATTGGTTGACTCGTAACGGTTTCTCAGCCATGATCTCTTATACTTCTTTATTTATAGGATTCTTCGTCGTGACAGGGGGTCGTGTTATCTCATTGTGCTTGGAGTCTTCTTGATTGGGATTGTAATGTTTCAAGTTACTAACGTGGACAACAAGGTTAGTCTTTATTAAAGTTTGTACGATGCATTCCCAACCTTTTGAATGATTTAGTCTAATCCATAGTATTTATGCACTAGTCATTAATACTTGTTGCTTTGGAATTGAAGTTTTATATGATCTCAGATTGATAAGAATTTTGTCTCCAATTTTAAATTTTTCGTAGTCTGTGTTTTCAACTGGCTCCTTTCTTCGTCCGTCTAGATGTTTTTCCAAGTAACCATAGGCTAGTTCATAAGTTTGTCTCCGTACTTTGGTGAAGGTATTGACTTGGGGCCTCTCCCCAATATTCGGGTGACCAAGGACATGAGCCTCGAGTCTAATAAACCTAATATTAACAAATCATTTAGTTGCTTATTAACTTCAACTAATTCAGACTGAGTTGTACGACACATGTCTTTAGCATGCAATAATATTGCCTTACTCACTCAAGCTGTTCTCTTCAATCTCGGGGAGGACAGTGATTGGAGATTTATCATCGGTAAGATCCCATCTCAATTGTAGTGTGTGGGTTAAAAGGACAAAGTAATACGTAAAGATTATTTTATCGCATGTGTTACTTTATGTCTTCTTCTTGATTCAGCGTTGTAGTCAATAGTTCAATCTATTAACATCTTTTTCTATGTATTTCTTAGTCAACATCTTTTTTCATTACGACTAGCTAGATTCCTTAAAGGACTAGGTTCGAGTTTATTTTCAATTATTTTGTAGTATATATGAAATTATTTAGTCTTTTTTATTTATTTTAATTCAAGGTACAAATGAAATTTCATTAACAAAAAAATATATATATATATATATATATATATTAAAAAAATATGACAAAGAAAAAGAAACCTGTTTAGAAAAAGGGCAATTACGACTTTTCATCATTTTTTTTTTCTCCAAAGTGTTTGTAATTTGTAGTGTAGCCCAGCTCTGAATTTGTAGTGTAAGCAACAGCCTTGTATTTTGTAGTGTAGCCTGCTCAGTGTCACGGTCATGCTTGTCCAGGGCATGTTGCCCATGGCCGCATGCCCATGACAAGCCAAACCCTTGTCATGTCTTTTCATTCTAGTGTTTTTCCTTTTGTAATTCTAGAGCGTATGACACCTCAAAAATATCATGTCTAGGCCTGCCAGAACTAAAATGGCCCAGAATGTACTATAGGGGGATATGACTAGTCGTCAACTTCTCCCTACCCAAGGTTATATATGCTAAGCCGTTGTTATCTTTCTCTTGCTTGCTTATATAACGTCTCTTTCTAAAATCTCTCTTTCTAAAATCTCTCTCTCTCCTCGTTTTCTAAAACCTTCTTTTAAAACCGAGGCTAGAGGCTTGACCGTACGTCGCTTGGCCGTAGGCGACGCAAGAACAAATAGGCTGAACTCACTTGTTGCTAGAAAGTGAGTGCCGCACAATCGCTAGTCCGCTGCCTTCGAAAGCGCGATTGTGTCAAGTGGTATCAGAGCTTTGTTAGCTCCGTAACGTCATACAGACCGAGATCATGTCGACGACAAAGTCGACACCCAAAGCACAAGCCGACCGGCTTACGCTAATAGAGGAGGAAATGCTGTTCCTCAAAGAAGTCCCTGACACCCTCCGTTTCCTGGAAACACGGGTGACCGAACTGAGTGAGAAAGTCGTCCAAGTCGACGCAATGGGCAACCGCCTGGATGGGTTGCCAATCGCAGAACTGTTGTTTCGAGTGACCTCGCTCGAAGAAAGAGTTGCTCCTACGAGCAGCCCAAAACCGTCTGATAGTCCGGATAGCTCTGTCGCACACAAAGAGGGACGTGGCGAAGAGTTCGATGTACTACAAAACAAAATGATGAGTTTGTTCAATGGATTGGCTGATGAATTCAGAACAACAGTCGACGACCTCCAAGAAAGGATGGCCGCCATGAGCACTCGAATTGAAATTACCATGAAAGCCGTGGAAGGTGTTGCGGCTAGACAAACTAGTACAGGATCCAACAAACTAAGGTTCCCAGACCCTAGAGCCTTCAAAGGGAATCGGGACGCCAAAGAGTTGGAGAACTTCATCTTTGACGTCGAACAGTACTTCAAAGCCACAACGGCTTGTACCGACGACAAGAAGGTGACTGTAGCCGCGATGTACCTCATAGACGACGCCAAACTGTGGTGGCGTACGAAGGTGCAAGACATCGAGGATGGATTGTGTACCATCGACTCGTGGGAGGACCTCAAGAGAGAGTTGAGGGAACAATTCCTCCCCGAAAACGCAGGGCATATAGCAATGGAGAAAATAGTAGCCCTGAAACACACTGGAAACATACGGGACTACGTCAGACAGTTCTCAACCCTGATGCTGGATATCAGGGGCACAGCAGAGAAGGACAAGGTGTTCTTCTTCATAAATGGTCTACAGCCGTGGGCCAAAACAAAGATACATGAGAACAGGGTCCAAACCCTAGCTGCCGCAATGGCCTGCGCCGAGAGACTCGTAGACTGTGGGAACGAAGCAGGATCCCAAAGAAGAGCGACACCAGCCCCAAACAATGGGGGCAAACCATACAGACCACCAGGCCAGCGAAATGGAAGCCCCAACAGACCGAATGGATGGACGGATAGACCTCCTCAGAACAATCAGGCGGGGACATCTCGAGGGCCTTACCATCAAAGGAACCACCCGACGACGCCTTTGCAATGCATGCTGTGTAAAGGCCCCCACAAGGTATCCTACTGTCCTCACCGGGCCTCTCTCACTGCACTTCAAGTGTCCATTTAAGAGAGCAATGAAGCAAGGGTCGAGACTTTGCTAGACAAGAAGGAAGATCACGACAACCCTCGAATGGGCGCACTCAAATTCTTGTCAGCCCTCCAACGGAAAGTTGAACCGAAGGAGGTAATAGAGAAAGGGCTCATGTTCGTGGATGCCACAATAAACTCTCAACCGAGCAAGAGCACTTTGATAGACTCTGGAGCAACCCACAACTTCATTGCCGATCAAGAAGCCAGAAGATTGGGACTCACCATAGGAAAAGACCCGGGGAAAATGAAAGCTGTCAACTCCGAGGCCTTGCCTATTGTGGGAGTTTCTAAGAGAGTCCCCTTCAAAATAGGGGATTGGACTGGAGAGCTAGACCTTGTCGTGGTTCGCATGGACGACTTCGACGTGGTACTTGGGATGGAGTTCCTCCTAGAACACAAGGTCATCCCAATGCCATTGGCAAAATGCTTGGTGATCACCGACCGCAATCCCACAGTAATACCTGCAAGCATCAAGCAACCAGGTAGTCTTCGAATAATCTCGGCCATACAACTAAAAAGGGGACTTGCACGAGAGGAACCCACATTCATGGCCATACCACTGATAGAAGAAGCAACCACTAAAAAGGGGACTTGCACGAGAGGAACCCACATTCATGGCCATACCACTGATAGAAGAAGCAACCACCGAAGAGACTGTCCCAGAGGAAATCAAGGAAGTACTAGACAGCTATACCGACATAATGCCGGAGAGTCTACCACAAACACTACCCCCTCGTCGAGGCATTGACCACGAAATCGAACTCCTTCCGGGGTTAAGCCGCCAGCAAAGAACGCATACCGGATGGCTCCACCCGAGCTAGCCGAATTGAGGAAACAACTGGATGAGTTGTTGAAGGCGGGATTCATTCGCCCGGCAAAAGCCCCTTATGGAGCCCCTGTACTGTTCCAGAAGAAGAAGGATGGGACGTTGCGTCTGTGCATAGACTATAGAGCCTTAAACAAGGTGACAGTACGCAACAAATATCCTCTGCCGATAATATCTGACTTGTTCGACCAACTTCACGGGGCCAAGTACTTCACGAAGTTGGACTTACGATCAGGATATTATCAAGTACGCATTGCCGAAGGGGACGAACCGAAGACGACGTGCGTAACTAGATATGGGGCCTTTGAATTCCTAGTAATGCCCTTTGGCCTGACAAACGCCCCAGCTACGTTCTGCACGTTGATGAACCA
>NW_019268532.1:3797100-3818236 GCF_002738365.1 Cucurbita moschata
GGCCTTTGAATTCCTAGTAATGCCCTTTGGCCTGACAAACGCCCCAGCTACGTTCTGCACGTTGATGAACCAAGTTTTCTACGAATACCTGGATCAATTCGTCATAGTATACCTCGATGACATTGTTGTTTACAGCACAACCCTCGAGGAACACAAAGTGCATTTGAAGTTAGTGTTTGACAAGCTCCGGCAGAACCAGCTGTATGTGAAGAAGGAGAAATGTGCATTCGCACAAACATGCATCAACTTCCTTGGACATGTCGTCAGATGTGGACAAATTAGTATGGATAGCGACAAGATAAAAGCTATCCAAGAATGGAAGGTTCCTACTTCCGTATCTGAGTTGCGGTCCTTCTTAGGACTAGCCAACTACTATAGGCGGTTCGTCGAAGGGTTTTCACGACGAGCCGCCCCATTGACAGAGCTGTTGAAGAAAGACCACCCTTGGTTGTGGTCGAATGATTGTCAAATGGCCTTTGAAAATCTGAAAACAACCATGACGAGGGGTCCTGTCCTCGGGTTGGTAGACGTCACAAAGCCATTTGAAGTAGAAACCGATGCTTCCGACTTTGCTCTCGGGGGAGTCCTTATTCAAGAAGGCCACCCCATCGCTTATGAAAGTCGAAAGCTCAACGATGCCGAACGAAGATACACTGTCTCCGAGAAAGAAATGCTGGCCGTAGTCCATTGCCTTCGAGTCTGGAGACAGTATCTCTTAGGCTCACAGTTCGTAGTGAAGACGGATAACAGCGCCACTTGCCACTTCTTTGATCAACCAAAATTAACAGCAAAACAAGCCCGGTGGCAGGAGTCGTTGGCCGAATTCGACTTCAAGTTCGAACACAAAGCAGGAAAGAGTAATCAAGCAGCCGACGCGCTGAGTCGGAAGGGCGAACATGCGGCCCTGTGCATGTTAGCCCATATTCATTCAAGTAAGATCGATGGATCGATGCGCGACATCATCAAGGAACATTTACACAAAGACCCATCGGCCAAAGCTGTTGTCGAACTAGCTAAGGCTGGAAAGACACGGCAGTTTTGGGTTGAGGGGGACCTCCTGATAACCAAAGGAAACAGATTGTACGTCCCAAGAACAGGGGAACTGAGGAAGAAGCTCATTCAGGAATGTCATGATACCTTGTGGGCCGGACATCCTGGGTGGCAAAGAACATACGCCCTAATAAAGAAGGGGTACTTCTGGCCAAACATGCGAGACGACATCATGCAATACACCAAGACGTGCCTCATCTGCCAACAGGATAAGGTCGAGAAAGCCAAAGTCTCTGGACTCTTGGAACCTCTACCTGTGCCAACAAGACCCTGGGAAAGTGTATCCCTGGACTTCATAACACACCTCCCAAAGGTCGGGGAATATGACGCCATCTTGGTTATTGTAGACCGATTCTCCAAGTATGCGACATTCATCCCCACTCCCAAATTATGCTCGGCGGAACTCACAGTCCAACTGTTTTTCAAACACGTTGTAAAGTTATGGGGCATTCCGTCAAGCATCATCAGTGATAGGGATGACAGATTCATTGGGACATTCTGGACTGAGTTATTCGCTTTCTTGGGAACAACCTTAAACATCTCCTCGAGTTATCACCCTCAAACCGATGGACAGACAGAACGGTTCAATTGCTTGCTCGAAGAATATTTACGTCAGTTCGTCGACGCTCGCCAAAAGAACTGGATACAATTGTTAGATGTCGCCCAATTTTGCTTCAATTGTCAAACCAGCTCATCTACCGAGAAGAGTCCCTTCGAAATTGTAAGTGGACGACAACCGGCCTTACCCCATATTATTGATCATCCTTATGCAGGAAAAAACCCTCAAGCTCACAACTTTACGAGGGAATGGAAGCAGACGACAGATATAGCCCGGGCATATTTAGAGAAGGCTTCCAAACATATGAAGAAATGGGCGGACAAGAAGCGTCGCCCCCTTCATTTCCGTGCAGGAGATCAAGTCCTTATCAAGCTGAGATCGGAACAGATCAGATTTCGTAGCCGAAAGAACCAGAGACTAGTTCGTAAATATGAAGGCCCGGTTGAAGTCCTTAAAAAGATCGGGGCTACCTCCTACAGAGTTGCACTGCCCGCGTGGATGAAAATCCACCCCGTCATTCATGTGAGCAACTTGAAGCCTTATCACCCTGATCCAGACGACGACCAACGAAATGCAACCACAAGACCGAACATCGATCTGAAGCAAAAAGAAACAAAGGAAGTGGAAGAGATCCTAGCCGACAGAGTTAGGAAGATAGGAAGACATGTACGGACGATTCGTGAATTCCTTGTCAAATGGAAGAATCTCCCTACAGAGGAAACAAGCTGGGAACGCGCCGAAGATCTGAACTCCGCCGCCACCCACATCGCAAGGTATGAAAGTAGTCGGTTGACAGGGACGTCAACCAATTAGGTGGGGGAGGATGTCACGGTCATGCTTGTCCAGGGCATGTTGCCCATGGCCGCATGCCCATGACAAGCCAAACCCTTGTCATGTCTTTTCATTCTAGTGTTTTTCCTTTTGTAATTCTAGAGCGTATGACACCTCAAAAATATCATGTCTAGGCCTGCCAGAACTAAAATGGCCCAGAATGTGCTATAGGGGGATATGACTAGTCGTCAACTTCTCCCTACCTAAGGTTATATATGCTAAGTCGTTGTTATCTTTCTCTTGCTTGCTTATATAACGTCTCTTTCTAAAATCTCTCTCCTCGTTTCTAAAACCTTCTTTTAAAACCGAGGCTAGAGGCTTGACCGTACGTCGCTTGGCCGTAGGCGACGCAAGAACAAATAGGCTGAACTCACTTGTTGCTAGAAAGTGAGTGCCGCACAATCGCTAGTCCGCTGCCTTCGAAAGCGCGATTGTGTCACTCAGCTTCATTAGGATGGGGCTTCCTGCCAACGATTTCATGAGCGCGTTACCGTTTGATCATCGTTGAGTGTTTCATTATCCACCATGCAAGGTGGATCATCAGGCATTGGCTACGGGCTGAAATACCAGGTCAATGTTGTTCAATTTCTGATGACAAATGTATTCATGGTATTGCAACTCCATAGATCTTCTTCACTATAAACCCTAATTCCCATTTTCGAAATTGTTTTCTTCTCCAGGCTCGATGCATCGCTGATGTCAAAGCAGATACAGATCACACCAGCTTCATCACCGGTACTCTCAGTCTCAAAGACGAAAATGAGGTTACTCTCAGTCTTACGTCGATTGATTTCATTGCATCATTGTATTGTTTGTTTTATGCATGGATCTGATACATTTTGAAGTCTATTAGGCGCATTTGATTCGTCTCTCGTCGAGTGGATCCGAGCTCATATGCGAGGGTTTGTTTTCTCACCCCAATGAGATCTGGGACCTCGCATCTTGCCCCTTCGACCAACGCATTTTCTCTACCGTCTTCTCCACTGGTAATTAATTGATTGCACAAAACTCAATTTTCTGTTGTGCATTCTTCTGATGCGTTGCTTTTTTATACCGCCATTTTACAAGTTTCCTTAATGTTGACTCATAAATTCTCAAAGAATACAGAGCTAAAGAGAATGATCACAAAGGGATGATATTTTTCACTGAGAATGATCAAAAGTGCACTAGCCTTCATATAGGCATACTGTGAATACAAATGAATAAATGATAAACAGTTCAATCAACTGGCTTAGAAAACACATCAGCAATCTTAGATAGCACACCAACAGCAACAATACTACGACAGAGACGAACAACACTACAATAGAGACGAACTTCAAAAAGAAAAGTTGCCACAAAAAGCAGATAACACCGAACCACTTATCATAGGATTTGAAATACCTTTAGCCTGATGCATATTAGTCTTAAACAAAAGATCGAAGATATATTTTTGTCTAAGATAGAAACAAATCCAAATTCCCAGCAGGTGTATTAGAAACTTCAACCCCTAAAAAATAACTCAAAAGACAAACTTCTTTTGGAGAATTTTTTTTTATGTAGGGAGCTGACAAGAAGTTCGATCATAGTAGTAGAGCTGCCAATAATTCCTATGTCTTTAACATATACTAAAACATAATAAGATGGCAAACCAATAAAGAGGAATCAGCTTGAGAATTCTCAAATTCAAGTGAATGAAAAAAAGTACTTTGTTGATATCTACTTGTCGTAAAGACCAACCATGAGCCAATGCAAGAGAAAACAAGACTCGTTATTGTAGTAGGCTTTACCACAGGGCTTTGAGGTTTTTGTGTCTAAATCAGCCTCATGAGGAAATCTTGAGCAACAAACAGCTTTAGATCCATCTGAGTTTTGCATATTTGGAATACCCATTTGTAACATATAATCTTCTTATCCATAGGAGGAAACACCAAAAACCAAGTATCATTAGCAATCAAAGCATTTTATTCCTCCTTCATAGCTTTTATCCCATGCTCATACTTGGAAGCCTCCTTAAGATTTGGTGGTTCATGTTCAACATACTGAGTCGGAAAGACTTTTGGTTGAAAAAACCGTACTTACCTTGTGCGATCAAAGAGTGTTGACTCATCAGGAAACACAGGTAGAGACAATGAGAAAGAAGAAGCATTAGATGTAGAAGATTTAGAGACATGGTTGGAAGTCTCGGGTAAAGGTAAGGATGAAGAATCGGGTAAATGCAAAGATGAAGATTCAGTAAGGACAAAAGGGAATCACTTGAAGGGCTAGAAGATGTTGGATGGGACAAGACAACATTAGGCTCATTGATAGGTTCAGTGAAGATGTGTTTGACAAATTCTAAAGATGATTTTGGTCAAAAGAAAAAGGACAAATAGACGAGAGTTTATTTGTATCTAAAGTAGTTGGCTGGGAAAATTTGAACGAGGATAAAAAGGATGAGGTAGGAAATTTATTTATGTACAATCTTCCCAAGGAAGAAAGACATTTATATCCTATTTTAATATGGCTCTAGCCAAAAAAGATACAAGGGGTAAATCTATGTTCAATTTTATGGAACTCTCCCATGGTCTTTGTGGTACAGGCTTTGGGGAGCCTTAGGAGTCTGTTTTGCTTGTTCTTGTCCTATTGTCACATAAGACACGTCTTCACTTAGTCAACAACGTTGTCTTGCATACCTGACTAATAATTCCTCTGTGCTTGCAACATTGTGTTCGCATGCTTTAAGGGCAGTTGAGAGTATTTGTAACAACAGCTATCTAACGCATCAAATCACGAATCACCACGTGGACTCAAGGGTAAAAGCCATACAACATTTGACTTTTATAAAACGGGAGACACAAAAGTTAAAATTTCCTGATATGCATTTCAAAATTTAAGATAATTCTAAAAACATAACGGGATTTGTGAAGTCACATAAAAAAGAAAACAGTTACAAAATATCATGAGTTTTCCAAGATAAGCATCAAAATGATATTAAAAATGACATGAAAAGAGAGGACTCGATCTAAGGGCCTCTTTTGCAGATGCACGACTCCGCACGTTCCCGCTGCCGACATCGATTTACTTTCCACCTGAACAAATAGAAACAACGTGGAATGAGCATTAAAATACTCAGTAAGCTACCTACTTGAGGCTCTTGTCAGACTTAATCCTATTCACGGAATCCTAGATTATGTGCTCGAAACTGTCTCTAACAAAATTCGGTGTGGTCTCAAGAAAAGATTCTATGGTTACTCATTGATATGAATTCTCTTTACCCATCTACCTATCGAGCTTAAATTAGTGGATTCTCCCTAGTGGTGTCGAGCAACATCTACCTGTTCCTAAGATCAGTAACTACGTGCCACTATGCCCCCTTCAGGCTAGGTTAGTAAACTACCTGTCTTACACCCCGTTGGGTTCATAACAGTAAAACTACTCGTTTTAGGAATAGTAATTACTTGTTATTTTGCCTTTCCAGGCTAGGACAGTAAACTACCTGTCACTATGCAAACGTAACAAGTAAACTACTCGTTTTAGGAATAGTAATTACTTGTTATTTTGCCTTTCCAGGCTAGGACAGTAAACTACCTGTCACTATGCAAACGTAACAAGTAAACTACCCTCGTCGGGGTGGATCAGTAAAAAGACATTGGCTCTCCCCACTAGACACGATTTGGTACTACAGTAGTATACTCCTTATGGCTACTCATGTAACGATCGCTCTCCGACGCATCGAATCATAAATCGCTACGTGGACTCTGGGGTAAAAGTCTTACAACATTTTCATTTTTATAAAACGGGAGACACAAGAAAATTAAAGTTATTTGATAGCATTTAAAATCCAAAATAGTTTCAAAACATACGGGATCCGCGGAGTCACATCAAAAGAAATCAGTTACAAAATAGCATAAGTTTTCCCAAAATAAACATCAAAATGACAATAAAACAACATGGACAGAGGGGACTCGATCTAAGGGTCTCCACTGCAGCTGCACGACTCTGCATGTTCCCGCCACCGACATCAGTCTACTTAACACCTGAAAAAAATAGCAACAACATGGGATGAGTATAAAAATACTCAGTAAGCAACCTACTTGTAGGCTCTTATCGGACTTAATCCTATTCACGGAATCTTTGGCTATGTGCTCAAATCTATCTCTAGCAAAGTCTACTGTGGTCTCAAAAGAAGACCCTATGGATTCTCATTGATATGGATTTTATTCCATACCTAACTATCTACTGAGCTCAAATCAGGGATTCCGCCTAGTGGTGCCTGGTGACACAATCGCGCTTTCGAAGGCAGCGAACTAGCGATTGTGCGGCACTCACTTTCTAGCAACAAGTGAGTTCAGCCTATTTGTTCTTGCGTTGCATACGGCCAAGCGACGTACGGTCGAGCCTCTAGCCTCGGTTTTAAAAGAAGGTTTTAGAAAACGAGGAGAGAGAGAGATTTTAGAAAGAGAGATTTTAGAAAGAAACGTTATATAAGCAAGCAAGAGAAAGATAACAACGGCTTAGCGTATATAACCTTGGGTAGGGAGAAGTTGACGACTAGTCATATCCCCCTATAATACATTCTGGGCCATTTTAGTTCTGGCAGGCCTAGACATGATATTTTTGAGGTGTCATACGCTCTAGAATTACAAAAGGAAAAACACTAGAATGAAAAGACATGACAAGGGTTTGGCTTGTCATGGGCATGCGGCCATGGGCAACATGCCCTGGACAAGCATGACCGTGACATCCTCCCCCACCTAATTGGTTGACGTCCCTGTCAACCGACTACTTTCATACCTTGCGATGTGGGTGGCGGCGGAGTTCAGATCTTCGGCGCGTTCCCAGCTTGTTTCCTCTGTAGGGAGATTCTTCCATTTGACAAGGAATTCACGAATCGTCCGTACAGGTCTTCCTATCTTCCTAACCCTGTCGGCTAGGATCTCTTCCACTTCCTTTGTTTCTTTTTGCTTCAGATCGATGTTCGGTCTCGTGGTTGCATTTTGTTGGTCGTCGTTTGGATCAGGGTGATAGGGCTTCAAGTTGCTCACATGAATAACGGGGTGGATTTTCATCCACGCGGGTAGTGCAACTCGGTAGGAGGTAGCCCCGATCTTTTTAAGGACTTCAACCGGGCCTTCATATTTACGAACTAGTCTCTGGTCCTTTCGGCTACAAAATCTGATCTGTTCCGGTCTCAGCTTGATAAGGACTTGATCTCCTGCACGGAAATGAAGGGGGCGACGCTTCTTGTCCGCCCATTTCTTCATATGCTTGGAAGCCTTCTCTAAATATGCCCGAGCTATATCTGTCGTCTGCTTCCATTCCCTTGTAAAGTTGTGAGCTTGAGGGTTTTTTCCTGCATAAGGATGATCAATAATATGGGGTAAGGCCGGTTGTCATCCACTTACAATTTCGAAGGGACTCTTCCCTGTAGATGAGCTGGTTTGACAATTGAAGCAAAATTGGGCGACATCTAACAATTGTATCCAGTTCTTTTGGCGAGCGTCGACGAAGTGATGTAAGTATTCTTCGAGCAAGAAATTGAACCGTTCTGTCTGTCCATCGGTTTGAGGGTGATAACTCGAGGAGATGTTTAAGGTTGTTCCCAAGAAAGCGAATAACTCAGTCCAGAATGTCCCAATGAATCTGCCATCCCTATCACTGATGATGCTCGACGGAATGCCCGATAACTTTACAACGTGTTTGAAAAACAGTTGGGCTGTGAGTTCCGCCGAGCATAATTTGGGAGTGGGGATGAATGTCGCATATTTGGAGAATCGGTCTACAATAACCAAGATGGCGTCATATTCCCCGACCTTTGGGAGGTGTGTTATGAAATCTAGGGATACACTTTCCCAGGGTCTTGTTGGCACAGGTAGAGGTTCCAAGAGTCCAGAGACTTTGGCTTTCTCGACCTTATTCTGTTGGCAGATGAGGCACGTCTTGGTGTATTGCATGATGTCGTCTCGCATGTTTGGCCAGAAGTACCCCTTCTTTATTAGGGCGTATGTTCTTTGCCACCCAGGATGTCCGGCCCACAAGGTATCATGACATTCCTAAATGAGCTTCTTCCTCAGTTCCCCTGTTCTTGGGACGTACAATCTGTTTCCTTTGGTTATCAGGAGGTCCCCCTCAACCCAAAACTGTCGTGTCTTTCCAGCCTTAGCTAGTTCGACAACAGCTTTGGCCGATGGGTCTTTGTGTAAATGTTCCTTGATGATGTCGCGCATCGATCCATCGATCTTACTTGAATGAATATGGGCTAACATGCACAGGGCCGCATGTTCGCCCTTCCGACTCAGCGCGTCGGCTGCTTGATTACTCTTTCCTGTTTTGTGTTTGAACTTGAAGTCGAATTCGGCCAACGACTCCTGCCACCGGGCTTGTTTTGCTGTTAATTTTGGTTGATCAAAGAAGTGGCAAGTGGCGCTGTTATCCGTCTTCACTACGAACTGTGATCCTAAGAGATACTGTCTCCAGACTCGAAGGCAATGGACTACAGCCAACATTTCTTTCTCGGAGACCGTGTATCTTTGTTCGGCATCGTTGAGCTTTCGACTTTCGTAAGCGATGGGGTGGCCTTCTTGAATAAGGACTCCACCGAGAGCAAAGTCGGAAGCATCGGTTTCTACTTCAAATGGCTTTGTGACGTCTACCAACCCGAGGACAGGACCCCTCGTCATGGTTGTTTTCAGATTTTCAAAGGCCATTTGACAATCATTCGACCACGACCAAGGGTGGTCTTTCTTCAACAGCTCTGTCAATGGGGCGGCTCGTCGTGAAAACCCTTCGACGAATCGCCTATAGTAGTTGGCTAGTCCTAAGAAGGACCGCAACTCAGATACGGAAGTAGGAACCTTCCATTCTTGGATAGCTTTTATCTTGTCGCTATCCATACTAATTTGTCCACATCTGACGACATGTCCAAGGAAGTTGATGCATGTTTGTGCGAATGCACATTTCTCCTTCTTCACATACAGCTGGTTCTGCCGGAGCTTGTCAAACACTAACTTCAAATGCACTTTGTGTTCCTCGAGGGTTGTGCTGTAAACAACAATGTTGTCGAGGTATACTATGACGAACTGATCCAGGTATTCGTAGAAAACCTGGTTCATCAACGTGCAGAACGTAGCTGGGGCGTTTGTCAAGCCAAAGGGCATTACTAGGGATTCAAAGGCCCCATATCTTGTTACGCACGTCGTCTTGGGTTCGTCCCCTTCGGCAATGCGTACTTGATAATATCCTGATCGTAAGTCCAACTTCGTGAAGTACTTAGCCCCGTGAAGTTGGTCGAACAAGTTAGATATTATCGGCAGAGGATATTTGTTGCGTACTGTCACCTTGTTTAAGGCTCTATAGTCTATGCACAGACGCAACGTCCCATCCTTCTTCTTCTAGAACAGTACGGGGGCTCCATAAGGGGCCTTTGCCGGGTGAATGAATCCCGCCTTCAACAACTCATCCAGTTGTTTCCTCAATTCGGCTAACTCAGGCGGAGCCATCCGGTATGCGTTCTTTGCTGGTGGCTTAACCCCGGGAAGGAGTTCGATTTCGTGGTCAATGCCTCGACGAGGGGGTAGTGTTTGTGGTAGACTCTCCGGCATTATGTCGGTATAGCTGTCTAGTACTTCCTTGATTTCCTCTGGGACAGTCTCTTCGGTGGTTGCTTCTTCTATCAGTGGTATGGCCATGAATGTAGGTTCCTCTCGTGCATTTCAGTTGTATGGCTGAGATCATTCGAAGATTACCTGGTTGCTTGATGCTTGCAGGTATTACTGTGGGGTTACGGTCGGTGATCACCAAGCATTTTGCCAATGGCATTGGGATGACCTTGTGTTCTAGGAGGAACTCCATCCCAAGTACCACGTCGAAGTCGTCCATGCGAACCACGACAAGGTCTAGCTCTCTAGTCCAATCCCCTATTTTGAAGGGGACTCTCTTAGAAACTCCCACAATAGGCAAGGCCTTGGAGTTGACAGCTTTCATTTTCCCCGGGTCTTTTCCTATGGTGAGTCCCAATCTTCTGGCTTCTTGATCGACAATGAAGTTGTGGGTTGCTCCAGAGTCTATCAGAGTGCTCTTGCTCGGTTGAGAGTTTATTGTGGCATTTAGAACATGAGCCCTTTCTCTATTACCTCCTTCGGTTCGACTTTCCGTTGGAGGGCTGACAAGAATTTGAGTGCGCCCATTCGGGGGTTGTCGTGATCTTCCTTCTTGTCTAGCAAAGTCTAGACCCTTGCTTCATTGCTCTCTTGAGTGGACACTTGAAGTGCAGTGAGAGAGGCCCGGTGAGGACAGTAGGATACCTTGTGGGGGCCTTTACACAGCATGCATTGCAAAGGCGTCGTCGGGTGGTTCCTTTGATGGTAAGGCCCTCGAGATGTCCCCGCTTGATTGTTCTGAGGAGGTCTATCCGTCCATCCATTCGGTCTGTTGGGGCTTCCATTTCGCTGGCCTGGTGGTCTGTATGGTTTGCCCCCATTGTTTGGGGCTGGTGTCGCTCTTCTTTGGGATCCTGCTTCGTTTCCACAGTCTACGAGTCTCTCGGCGTAGGCCATTGCGGCAGCTAGGGTTTGGACCCTGTTCTCATGTATCTTTGTTTTGGCCCACGGATGTAGACCATTTATGAAGAAGAACACCTTGTCCTTCTCTGCTGTGCCCCTGATATCCAGCATCAGGGTTGAGAACTGTCTGACGTAGTCCCGTATGTTTCCAGTGTGTTTCAAGGCTACTATTTTCTCCATTGCTGTATGCCCTGCGTTTTCGGGGAGGAATTGTTCCCTCAACTCTCTCTTGAGGTCCTCCCATGAGTCGATGGTGCACAATCCATCCTCGATGTCTTGCACCTTCGTACGCCACCACAGTTTGGCGTCGTCTATGAGATATATCGCGGCTACAGTCACCTTCTTGTCGTCGGTACAAGCCGTTGTGGCTTTGAAGTACTGTTCGACGTCAAAGATGAAGTTCTCCAACTCTTTGGCGTCTCGATTCCCTTTGAAGGCTCTAGGGTCTGGGAACCTTAGTTTGTTGGATCCTGTACTAGTTTGTCCAGCTGCGACACCTTCCACGGCTTTCATGGTAATTTCAATTCGAGTGCTCATGGCGGCCATCCTTTCTTGGAGGTCGTCGACTGTTGTTCTGAATTCATCAGCCAATCCATTGAACAAACTCATCATTGTGTTTTGTAGTACATCGAACTCTTCGCCACGTCCCTCTTTGTGTGCGACAGAGCTATCCGGACTATCAGACGGTTTTGGGCTGCTCGTAGGAGCAACTCTTTCTTCGAGCGAGGTCACTCGAAACAACAGTTCTGCGATTGGCAACCCATCCAGGCGGTTGCCCATTGCGTCGACTTGGACGACTTTCTCACTCAGTTCGGTCACCTGTGTTTCCAGGAAACGGAGGGTGTCAGGGACTTCTTTGAGGAACAGCATTTCCTCCTCTATTAGCGTAAGCCGGTCGGCTTGTGCTTTGGGTGTCGACTTTGTCGTCAACATGATCTCGGTCTGTATGACGTTACGGAGCTAACAAAGCTCTGATACCACTTGACACAATCGCGCTTTCGAAGGCAGCGGACTAGCGATTGTGCGGCACTCACTTTCTAGCGACAAGTGAGTTCAGCCTATTTGTTCTTGCGTCGCCTACGGCCAAGCGACGTACGGTCGAGCCTCTAGCCTCGGTTTTAAAAGAAGGTTTTAGAAAACGAGGAGAGAGAGATTTTAGAAAGAGAGATTTTAGAAAGAGAGATTTTAGAAAGAGACGTTATATAAGCAAGCAAGAGAAAGATAACAACAGCTTAGCATATATAACCTTGGGTAGGGAGAAGTTGACGACTAGTCATATCCCCCTGTAGTACATTCTGGGCCATTTTAGTTCTGGCAGGCCTAGACATGATATTTTTGAGGTGTCATAGGCTCTAGAATTACAAAAGGAAAAACACTAGAATGAAAAGACATGACAAGGGTTTGGCTTGTCATGGGCATGCGGCCATGGGCAACATGCCCTGGACAAGCATGATTGTGACACCTGGCATCAACTACCTGTTCCTGAGAATCAGTAACTACTTGCCGCCCTGCCGAGTTGGTTCAGTAAACTACCTATCTTACACACCTGTCGGGTTTAGATAAGTAAAAGGCCATGGCTCTCCCCACTAGGCACCCCTGACGTAGTACTACAATAGTATACTCACTATGCCCACCCATATCCACTATAGGTGCCAATTAAAAGACGGTAACTCATAATCTATGAAATTCATAATTCACGCTATCTAGCACATAGCAAATGGTCCAATTCACAAATGGGCAATAATGGGCTATCCAAACCCCAAATCAAAGTAGAACAAAGTATCAAGGCTCACATCATACTCATCATGCAAATCAAGAAATAACAATCTACCTTGACATCTTAGGAAACACATAAACCCAAACTCCTATCAGATAATTTCACATTTATGCATGCGGAAGCTATATAACCCTAACTATATCAAGGTATAATCATTCACGATATCGAAGTACAACACACATAAAACTAATGTTAACCAAACTCCTAAGTATAATACTAGATCGTTTGCCCTTACTCCAAACCGACTCCTACAAGCATTTCTTAGAAACTTGTTCCATGCGGTTACTTGTTGTAGGCTTCTCGAACTTGTTTCGGGTCTTCAACAAATTTTCAATTCCTTCAAAGATCTTCAATTAGGTCCTACATTAAAAAAATATATCAAAATTATAGAAGTTGGGTAGAATTTGAGTCAAAACGATGCAAATTTGCGAGAATTGGGTCTCTGAACCTTGAGTCATGTTTACCTTCGGGTTTGTTTTGGGTACTGGGTCGGAGTCAGCTAGATGGGTCGGATCGGGCCGGTGTTGACTTTTGGGTCACTAGGCGGGTAGGGTCGGTTGGCGGGTCAGTGCGGTTTGGTACAGCGGGTCGATTTGGTCCAACGGTTGGTTAAATCTAGCGATCGGCTCCTTCCTCCCCGCAACTTTCCTTCACTTCTTCAACTTCTGTCATCGTTCCTTTTTCCCTCTTATTCGACCCTTGATCGTTCGACTTTGTTTACCAGCAACAGTAGTTCCTTGCAAGCTTATGGTTTCGTTGATATTTTCTCCCGCGGGGTTGCTTGGACTCCAACAAAGCACTTGCCCTTTCCCTCTGATTTAACATCTTGGTTCAAACCCCCTCCCTCAGATTTATTGGTCTTTTACCCACGGAAGTGAGAATTGTGTAGTTGACTTGTTATTCACGCGTTTTCATTCTCTCTATTCTTCGCATCTCGACCACAGTTGTTTTATGGGGTTTCATTCTGTTGTAATGGATTCTTCTAAATTCTCTATTTTTTTTTTTCACTTTTCTTTGAATTGATCCTCCTCCATTTTCATAAGGTGAAACTTCGAAGCAGCAATATGGCAAATCCCGGAGTTATATGGCGAATTGAATTCTCCTCAGTTGGAAAAGGTTACATCACTTAATGACCATGCTAGTAAGATCAACTGGTGAGCACTAGTCAGAAGCAATTCTTTTTTCTGGTTACAATTGTGTCCAATTGCATTTGGCCTATTTGAATTTCATATTTTGTCAAATGCAGAATACATATAAAATCAATGCTTTTATTCTAATAATTAAAGAAAAATTTATGCTCATGAAAATATACTTTCCTATGCTACTTTTATCCTTCTCTGAATTCTACTCAATTTTTTTTCTTTTCTCACTTGTTTGCTTTCATTGATCCATATGAACTTGTTTCCAATTGTAAATCAATTAACCATTCCCACTATTTGCGTTCTCTTTCCAAACAAAAATCTGCTGGACAGTGTTCTTTGGTGGCCATCTGGTAGACATGATAAGCTGATCAGCATTGATGAGGAAAATATTTTACTATGGAGCTTGGATTGTTCAAGAAAACTTGCTCAGGTAGACTTAACTCGGTAGTGTTTGGTGGTGTGACTGGATTCTATATTATTGAGTTAATTTCACTTTTGCACCACTTTGTTGTATATGCATGGGTAGGCTAAGGTTCAGGTTATAATTTTTTAGATAAGATTGAATTCATTTATCAAGTAAAAACTAGGCCATAGGAGTTAAGGCATCAATCCCCTGACACCCAAAGAATTGCAATCTTTTTTTGTAATTGGTGTTTATAACAAAAGGAAACTGATCTTGTAACACTTTTTTTTCCTCTCTGGAAATACCAATGAGTTGGATTTTTTTTTTCCCTTTCAAACCAAATCTCTGGAACAATTGCTAGAACTACATTGTCTAAAAGGTTTTCAGCTTTTATCCTGTTAAGGTTATCAACAGCAACTGATCTAGGCATTCCAGAACCTCTAGAAAGTAGCCTAGCAGCCTGCTAGACCAAATTCATTTAGAAGTCCCTGCCAATGTTTTGTCACAAACAACAGTTCCCAAAAGGGCAGTTCTGATTTTCCTGCTCTTTTATGCATTACACAATTGGGGAGACTGAGCTTTGCCCAGCTGTCTTTTCGAACAAAGTCATCCATCATCGTTCCTGAGACTGAAGTCCGTAGAAAAAATCTCACTTCTAGAAGAGCTTTCTCCTTCCATAGGCGAAGCCAGCAGATTATAAATGTTTTTCCAAAGTTTTTATCTTTTTGTTAATTGTTCATCTAGTCAGCTAATTAGTAGGGTGTAGATTAGCCCATTAATCCCTGTTAGTAGCCCACTTTTTTAATCGTGTTAAATATTCTTTGGGGATTCTTGGAGATTTTCTCCTTGATGCATGGTCCATCAGTTATTATTGTCCCCTCTTCAATCCATTTTTTCTTATCTTTTTGTTTCCAGCTCATTTCTTCTTTTGCTGCCAAAGCCATAACTTTAGCATTCATCTTCTTCCTTTGTGTATGCTGGATTGTGAAACGGGGCCAGCTTCCTTCAAACTTTCAATGATGGATATTTTTGTCAATAATTGGTTACATTCTGAAGTAATGCATCCGAACACATCTTTGCCCAAGTTTCAATCACATCCTTCAAGCCCTTAAGTTCGATGATAAAGCCATGGCGCAGCCATCCATGAAGGGGTGTTCTTCCGCCAATTTTCTATCATGGGCATGAAGGATTGGTGTTGGAGCCACATATTTTTTAAGCAAAAAGGTGAGGGGCTCATATGATACTGCCCATGTATAAGATCAAGGGAAAGTGGTCTGATATGGGTCTGTTGGCGCGCCTAACCCCGACAATTGTGAACTTGTCGAGGATATCTTTTACGGATAGAAATCTGTCAGTGAGAGTCATAATGGAGGGAATTCTGTTATCGGACTAGGTAAACTGCCCATTCTGCAGGGGAAGGTCATCGAGTTCAGTTAGACACCTCTATTTTGCGGGTGAGTTTATTGTTAGATTTCTCATGGGACCAGCGAGATACATTCTGGAGTTGCTATCTGCACAAGGAAGGAGCTTGTAAATCTGAGGGGAGATCATTATGGAATTCATCGAGTTTTGTACACGAAAAATGGTTAATTGATCACCGTCCCTCCTAATATCAGTTGGAGCCCCATTGACAGCCACCAATTTGTCAAATTCGAAACAGAACCTTAGAACTAGAAATTTGGAAAGTTGTACAACTCAGCATCGACAAATCCCGATGCCCTGATGGATTGACATAAAAAATCTTCAAAAATGTTGGAACGTCCTCAAAGGTGACGTTATGAGGGTGTTCCACATTTGTCTGATTCGCAAAGAAAATAGATGCTTGGACTATTGCTGAATTTCACCCCATCAGTCTTACCACATGCCTCTACATGATGGTTGCTTGGGTCCTATCTGAACGACTTAAGAAGGTTCTTCCTCTCACCATAACAGAATACCAAACTGCTTTTGTCGAGAAGAGACAAATCCTTAGTTCATCACCACATTGAAAATGCCGCTTCCACCCTTTTCTGGTTGACCCGTGGCGGTTATGGGTGATCACACTAATCTTTTGGAGACATCTTTGGCTAGAGATGTGAATGCACTCCTTAGTTCTATTCTGATGGGTCACCCATTCAAGAATGCCCAGGCTCTACTGTGGATTCATAATTCTCATGCTTTCTTTTCTGTCATTTTGAATGAAAGAAGCCAAAGGGTCTTCATGAATAAAGAGCATCCTTTTGATGCTCAAAGGTTTCATGAAATATTGGGAGACTGTCATTTGATTCGTGTGCAATTCTTGATGGTAATATGTTTGTTATTAAGAAAAGGGTTGTTACAATGTGTACTTCCTTTGTCATATCAACTACTTAGAGTGTGTTTGGACTAACTTCCTAAATGATTTTGGAAGTCCAAAAAATTGTATTTGTTGTAAAAGTCTAGAGTGTTTAGTAACAAATAAAAATCACAATTGAAATAATCAAATTGCTTTTAAATAATTTTTGGAAGAAACTTTAAACTTGATTGTATAAAAAGTGATTCTAATGTAATTGACTAGGAATCACTTCATGGTAAAGAATCACTTTTTGAAGTAGTCAACCAAACAAACTTACGGTTAAAATCATTTAAAAAAATGTGGCTAAACAACAAATGTTTTTGGTTAAAGGTGTTTAAATTAGGTGGTATGTCAAACTCACTATTGGTTAGGGGTGTACGCCTAACCTGCTAATTTGAGAACCCAACCCGACCCAACCAATTATAAGGGTTGGGTTGGGTTTAAAAGGACTTCGGGTTCAAGTTTAAAATTCAAATTATTGGGACAACCTGACCCAACCCGAAATCCTTAAAAAAAAAAAAAGGCCTAAGCCCACGTAGCCCGTCCATGAGTCATGTTGTCTGACTTTGCCACATGGCGCACATGCACTCTTCAGGGTGCTGACTTTCTCTCTCTCTCTCCTCTTCGATACACGAGATTAAGTTAATAAGTGTAATGATGATTCATCTCTCTCATTGTCTCTCTACTCTTCATCTTCATTGTACTCATTTCATAGCGTTCATCTTCTCTGTTGACATTGTTTTCATCTCATAGCGGACGTCGACGTCTTTCGCCAGTTACCTCTTTATTTCTCCGTCAAACTCTCTTCTCAGTAGGGGAGTTCATGATCCGGGTTGGATTGGGTTGAGAGATTTTTTTGAACCAACCCAAAAGTTCGGGTTGGCTGGATTGGCAACCCAACCTAACTTGAAAATTTTCACAACCCAATCCTCTATTTTTGGGTTGGGTTCGGGTTGTTCCATACTGAGAAGAGACAAGAAGTGGAGAAACAACCTACCGTCGAGCGGAGAAGTTCGACGGAAAACACAGAGTGTAGAAATCTGGCAGAAATGAAACGGAAAGCCGTGCAGAAAGACAGTCGGTGACGACGTCGAGGAAGTTGAGTGGAGAAATGGGAGCTGAGAAGAGAGTAGATGGAGAAATAAAGAGGTGACTGGTGAGCTAGATCGACGTCTGAAATGAGAACGACGTTAACGGAGAAGATGAACAATGAAGATGAGTAGAGAGAGACAATGAGATAGATGAAGAGAGTGAGAAAGTCTGCATCTTGAATAAGAGAGACAATTATAAAAGAGACCATTACAATAATTAATCCTCTCGTGAATCGAAGAAGAGAGAGAGAGGAAGTCTGCACCTTGAATAGTGCATGTGCGCCATGTGGCAACATGACTGATGGGTGGGCTGTGGGCTTGGGCCTTTTTTATGGTTTTCGAGTTGGGTCGGATTGTCCCAATAATTTAAAATTTGAACCCGAACCCAACCCAAACTAGATCGAGTTCCAAAAAATGAACCCAACCCGAACTCAAAGTCCTTTTAAACCCAACCCAACCCAACCCTTATAATTCGGGTTGGGTCGGGTTGGGTTCTTGGGTTGGGGGGTTGGGTGTACACCCCGACTTCTCAGCTCCCATTTCTCCACTCAACCTCGTCTCTGTGTTTCTCGTCGGACATCGTCTTCGACTGTCTCTCCGCTCGACTTTTCGTTTCATTTCCGTCGGGCTTCTACGCTCTGTTTTTCTCGTTGAACTTCTCCGCTTTGTGTTTCTTTTCGGACTTCTCCGCTTGACGGTAGGTTATTTCTCCACTTCTTGTCTCTTCTCAGTATTAAACAACCCGAAAATTTTCAGGTTGGGTTGGGTTTCCAATCCAACCAACCCGAACTTTTGGGTTGGTTCAAAAAAATCCCTCAACCCGACCCGGACCATGTACATCCCTATTCTTGGTCACTGTTTTTTCTTTTATATGAAAAACCAAGCTTTCATTGGGATCAAATGAACAAATATAAGGAAAATACCAAAAAAAAAAAAAAACCCTCTAAAGGAGCCCTATTAATATAAAAAATAGGCTCTAATCATGCAAAATAAGACCTAAAAACTAATTCTAAAATGCTTTACACACGGAGGCCCAAAGAGAAATCTAACAAGGGACCATACCACACCCCAAGATCTCAAGCCCTCTAAAAATTCTATTGTTTCTTTTCCTTCAAAGACCCCATAAAATAGGACAAAAGCTAGTATAGTCTAGGTGCTCAGTGATTATGAAATGGCGATTTGTGATAATCTTATTTGGGGCTTACTACTATCTAGGTGCAATCGAAGGAGTCAGCTGGGATGCTTCATTATTTGTCTGGAGGGACGTGGGATCCTAGTGAATCATCCGTTCAATTTTGGGATTTAAGGACAATGAAGTATGTTACCATTTATGCTTTATGTTTTTGACAGATGATGCATATATTATGTATTTGTTTTCCATCTGTCTGAGATTAAATTGGTACGTAATTACGTATGCTTCTTTGTGTGTACCCGACGTATATACACCTTTTATGGCGATATACACAGGGATGTTTTATTTGTTTCTTATGTTTTGAGAAGAAAGGAAATAAAACAGGCATTTCATGTTCTTCCTTTTAAACTCGAAGTTTTATTTCAAATAAATTATTTTGTAAAATCGTAGTTTCAATTCTTTGATAAATTCTGCATTGGCTTATGAGATGTTAATTACAGGAAGACAGACTCGATTGCGTGCTCGGCGTATATTCGTAATGTGGATTACAACCCCAAGAGGAAACATTTACTTGTAAGGATTCTTTTTCACTGCGAGTATCAAATTTGAAATCTCTTCTATTTACTAGTGAATGCATATAGAGAAGGTTTTTGTCAAAATATTATACACACTGCCCTTCTGTTCCTTTTTTTTAAAAAATGTGTTTACCACAATATATATTATATTTTTCTTCTCCATCTTGGCATTAAGAAAATGTCCCCTGTTTTAAGGTAACTGCTGAGGATGAAACTGGAATATCTCTCTGGGACCTTAGGAACCCAAAAGTCCCTATTCAACAGCTTCCTGGACACACCCACTGGTAATTTTTAAAAGATACCCCTGTTTTCCCTGGAATGTGTTGAACACTAAAATCTGTTCTGTGCAAATGTTAAATGTTTTAACCGTCATCCTTTGTACTTACTATTTCTGCAGGACTTGTGCTGCTCGTTGTAATCCTGAATATGATGGGCTAATCTTGGTTTGATCTCCTTCTCTCCTCTCCATTTCTATATAGAGTTACTTCTTCTAACCTATTTTACTGTTCCGTTCGTATTTGTTAAATTGCACTTTATACTTCTCTTGCACGTGTTTCTAATTATAATTAACCAAATCTGTGTAAGTTGATGTGATGGCCCAGACCCACCGCTAATAGATATTGTCCTCTTTGGGCTTTCCCTTTCGGGCTTCCCTTCAAGGTTTTTGGGTTTTCCCTTATGAGCTTCCCCATTACGCGTCTGCTAGGGAAAGGTTTCCACACTCTTATAAAGGGTGTTTCGTTCTCCTCCCCAACCAATGTGGGATATCACAATCCACCCCTCTTCAGGGCCCAGCGTCCTCGCTGGCTCTTGTTTCTTTCTCCAATCGATGTGAGACCCCCACCAAATCCACCCCCTTGGGGGTCCAACATCCTTACTGGCACACCGTCTCGTGTCTACCCCCTTCGGGGAATAGTCTCCTCACTGGCACATCGCCCGATGTCTATCTCTGATACCATTTGTGACGGTCCAAACCCACCACTAGCAGATATTGTCCTCTTTGGGCTTTCCCTTTCCGAGCTTCCCCTTAAGGTTTTTGGACTTTCCCTTATAGGCTTCCCCCTACGTCTGCTAGGGAAAGGTTTCCACACCTTTATAAAGGGTATTTTGTTCTCCTCCCCAACCAATATGGGATACCACAGTCAACTGGTGAAATCATTTTTATTTATAGTACAAGGTCTTCCAATTTTTCAATACATCTTTGAGCCAATGTTACGTTGTATATAATTGCAGAGTGCTGGGACTGATTCAGCTGTCAACTTATGGTTGCCATCTGTGTCTAATGGTGAACTGAAATCGGAAAGTTCATGTTCTTGTTTGGGATGTTTCTTTTTCTTTCTCTTTAAAATTTATGCTGATACTTGTTATTTATATAAACTTATGAGCAGGTCGGTTGATTCACCACCACAGCAAGGTGATCCATTATTACATTCTTACAGTGACTACGAAGACAGCGTTTATGGTAACACACCTGTAGCCTTTGTTATTTTAGTATATATATCTCCAGTGGATCAAACTTATCGGTTGGTTATACTTTCAAACTAAAAGGCCTTGCTTGGAGCTGTCGTGAGCCTTGGATCTTTGCATCATTGTCCTATGATGGGAGGGTAAGTAGGCTTCAACTGTTCCCAGATTGACATTGGTTTTCCGAAAAGAAACTGTACCAAATTGTACCCAGTTTACAGTTCTTCTGAATGACATGTTCAGTTCCCTTTTTTTTTTTTTTTTTTTTTTTTTTTT
>NW_019268532.1:3818809-3909748 GCF_002738365.1 Cucurbita moschata
TTTTTTTTTTTTTTTTTTTTTTTTTTCTTGTGAACAGGTCGTTGTAGAATCAGTGAAGCCTTTTCTCTCGAGATAATGGATTTCATCTTGGATTTTCTTTCCCAATATTGATTGCTTCCTCGGTGGGCTACTGGACTTGCGTTAACCCTCCCCTCAAAGCTTACATCTGTTCCACAGCAGGAGTGACCATTGTTACTGAATTTAGTTCAAACAAAACTTCACTCGTCTTTATGACGTTATTTACGAGATCGCTGGACAAGCATGACCACAGTAACGGAGAAATTCTACTACCCAAGGAGTAATTTTATTGTTCTGAAGATGCCATAGCTGTTATGAACAAGCCAAGTACCTTTCTTCTACCATTTGTTGCGTTGAACTTACTCAACTAGTGCATACATCTTGAAAGAAAATAATATTATAGATTTTGATTTCCTCTTGGTTTGGATGCCTATGCTGTTTGGTACTTGGGACATGGGCGCAACCGGGAAACAAGAACAGCAACAACCAGCCATCTTATCCCCCGTATGTCTGTTGTATTGTCAATGTAACGGCCCATGCCCATAGCCTTTCTCTTTTAGGTCTTTCCTTCAAGAATGTTTTCTTCTCCTCTCTTTTAGGTCTTTCCTTCAAGAATGTTTTCTTCTCCTCTCTGATCGATGTGAGATCTCACAATCCACCACCCCCTTTGGGACTTTAGCCGCTTCGTTGGCACATTGCCTAGTGTCTAGTCTGATACTATTTGTTACGGCTCAAACCCACCGCTAGTAGATATTGTCCTCTATGATTTTTTTCCTTTCGGGCTTCCCCTCAAAGTTTCTAAAACGTGTCTGATAGGGGGAGGTTTTTATACCTTTATAAAAATAATTTCATTCTCATCTCTAATCGATGTGAAATTTCAGAGAACTTTTGAAGGAAAAAGGAATCTAACAATGATTTTCTCTTATGATTACTGTCTCGTGTGAGTTGTGGATGAATATGATTGAAGTTTTGATGCTTATCCTAATGTACTTGAATGAAAAAACAACAGGAATGCCATGTCAGGGCTACCCCTGTGAAACCTCTGGTTTCCTCGTTCAGTAGCACAAGTCTTATTAAGACCAAGTTATTCTATGGTGGGTGTTTGTTTGACTTGAACAAGTGTCCTTTTGCCACGTTGGATATCATTTTCCATTTTATCCACAAATAATGAGTTAGTTGCCTTTGCCAATCAGAATCTTGCCATGTCACCCTAGATTGAGCTTGCGACACGTGTCGAAACCAGGTGCAAAGCAGGGAAAGAGGTAAAAAAAAGTGGATAAGATTTGAGGAAATTTGGGAAATTCAGAGCTTTTCCTTTCCAACATGGGTCCCATTCCCATCCACCTATGAACAAACTTTTTTTTTTTTTTAATAATAATTATTGTAATACTAATAATAATATTAATGCCAACATTTACGACAACACATTCTTTAATTAAATAAAATAAATATAGAATATTTTTTTTAAGAGCAATATTTTATATCACATAATTTGAATAACTAAATATAAATTTATATAACAAGTATAGTTTGAAATACAATAAAGTGCATTTTATGATATAATAATAGTTTTCTTATAAATTAGTAACTATTACTTTATAAATGAGTCATCTATTTTAGTACAATTATTAGAATAATTATTTTATAAAACAATTATTTAATAACTTTAAAACATGTTTTTAAATTGGAGAAAAAAATATAAAGAAATATTTCACGATCTGAGAAAAAGAGAAGTGACGGCTCAGACGGTGCCACGTGGAATGTCCACTGTACAAAATCCGCACTTGTGGGACCCCTTCTCCCCTGCTCACGTGTTTGAATAAATCTCCGAATTTCCTTCCCTTCGCCGAACCACCACCGATCTGATAAGTCTGCCCGCCCTTCTGCTTCAGCCCACGCAATTTCTCTCTCTCCATTTTCAAATGCCTCTTCACATCAGATTCTTTGGAACTTCTCTCTTCTTTGATCTTCCATGATCATTTTCCCCTATTCCTTCGCATTCCCAATTCTTAACAACTTACCTACCGCTCCAAATTGAGATTTCGAGACTGTTTCTTACTTTTTGCCTCCAATCCACAATACCCACATTTTGTTTTCTTCATTTCGCTGCTTTCCCATGGGATTTCTGTAAGCAATGGCCGCCTGCTGCAGAGGATTTCCGACCCATTTCTATTTCGATAGGCGGGTCGAGTCGGTTCTGTTGCGTGGCCATGGGGGGGCCGAGCTGAGAAGGAGGACATGGGGGAGGATTCTGTTTGGGATTAGTCGAGTTGGGTTTAGTCCTATTCGTTGCTGCTGTTCTGATTCTATGGTTCCGATACGTAGAATTACTGGGTCTGGGAAGAGCGTAGAGAAGCAAGAAGATTGGCGTTTCGATGCCAAAAAAGCACCTCGTAAACTCTGTATCCAAGCCACTCCTGCAATGCCCTTTGCTTCCCCTCAGTAAGTTGAAGTTCTATACTGGAAATAATTAATGCTTCGTGTTGCTTTCTTCAACCCTTTTCTGTGCGTTGCAATTGGATTATTCTGGATGAAACAGTTCATCTGATAGTTCGAAATTTGAACTCATTTTACTGGAATTGAGTTCTTACTTATTAGTTCTTCTAACTAGGCATGATTGGGAAACATTGTTATAGTTGTTCAAGTTAATGCTCAATATTTGCACAAGTTGTAGATGGCTGTTATCCTCTCATGGGGTTGCTTCATCTTCTTGTTTCTGCAGATCTCGGTTTATTTCCAAGCCAGAAATACTCCCTCGCTGCACCCCAAGGGGCTCTGGTCCACAATCACGTGATTCTCCGCCAAAAAGAGGTAATCTAAATTGCTTTATGGGAATTTCATAGCTAGCCCAGGTAGTCTAGAAGCGCATTTGTGTATCATAATATGAAATTCTAGAATGGCCTTTACCGAGTATTAGTCACAACTGATAAGACATATCTTCCTCTGCTGTAGACACTGGCATTGCAAATGAGAAGGACTGGGGAATCAACTTGTTGAATGAAAATGTTAACGAGTCGGGCACAAATGAAGATGGCAGTACTTGGTATAGGGAAAGTGGGGAGGACCTTGGAGATAATGGATACCGATGTAGGTGGACTAGGATGGGCGGTCAATCTCATGATGGTTACTCAGAATGGAAAGAAACGGTATTAATTTAGTATTTTTGTCTTGTAATTGACTTTGTTGTTGATCTAGAATGAAGCAAACTTAAGCAATCTGATTAACTTTCTTACTAGGATAACTCTGACAATCCATTGTTTTCTTTTCTTTTCTGGATAAGATACAATTTCATTGATAGAGAAATTACAACTTCATTGATGTATGTAATTGATGGATACTAAGCTCTTCCTGCCCCCACCAAAAACCCCTTTATAGAACAATGTTTAGATTCATAAGACGGCTAAAACAGTCTAGAATAATGATGAAAAGAAAGGGTGAGAGAGGGTCGCCTTGCCTAAGGCCCCCTCAACGCCAAAATTTTTCCAGAAGGACACTTATTAATGATGATAGAGTAATTGGTGGAAGATATACAACCTCTAATCTAGCACCTCCATCTAGAACCAAAACCTTTGGCTTGAAGGAGAAGCTCGAGAAAATCCTAGTCTGCTTTGTCAAACGCTTTGTGTATGTTGAGCTTTATAATAACCTCTTTCCTCTTCAATGTCTTCCATTCACTGATGAGTTCATTTGCAATAAAACACACATTAAGATATGGTGACCTTCCACAAAGCCTAGTTGGTTTTCAGTAATGATGGATGGCAAATCCTCTTGAGGTCCTCCAGTATGGTGTAGCCTTCAGAACCTCTACAGATTTGTTGGTGCCAAGATCACAGATTTTTGGATTTTTTCTTTGGGGCTTCCCCTCAAGGTTTTAAAAACGTGTTTGCCAGGGAGAGGTTTCCACACCCTTATAAAGTTCAGTTCTCCTCCCCAACTGATGTGAGATCTCACAATCCACCCCCCTCCCCTTTCAGAGTCTAGCGTCCTCACTGACACTTGTTCCCTTCTCCAATCAATGTGGAACCCCCCAATCCACCCTTTTCGGGACTCAGCGTCCTTGCTGGCACACACTGCCTTGTGCCCACCCCCCTTCGGGGCTTAGCCTCCTCGCTGGCACATCGCCCAGTGTCTGACTCTAATACCATTTGTAACGGCCCTAGCCCACCACCAGCAGATATTGTCCTCTTTGGGCTTCCTCTCAAGATTTTTAAAATGCGTATGCTAGAGAGAGGTTTCCACACTCTTATAAAAAATGCTTCATTCTCCTCCCCAACCAATGTGGAATCTCACATTAGTTCTTATTGTTGTTACACTATTTCTCATAGAGACGTAGTTAACTGAGTAAAATTTTGTGATCAACTGTTCAATGTCTCTCAATCAATTTAGCTTGGGGCATTGGTCATTTCTTTTAATTACAGATAAGTCTCCACGTGGATTTTTATTTTTTAAATATAACAATAGTTACAACTGAGCCAGTTGGAAAAATTCTTCCATTTTCTGGTTGGTTAACTTCTGAATGACATTTATTTAATACAGAACTCATGCTAAAAATGAAGCATCATTACATGTTCTTGCACTGCTGCCACTTTGACATTGATTTTGTAACTCATTGAAGTATCATCCCAGGTCACTGCATTTAATGGATTTATTGATCTCATTGACAGTGGTGGGAGAAAAGTGACTGGACTGGATACAAAGAGCTAGGTACTTTGCTTCTTTTCTCATAAATTAACTTTCCTTCCCCACACTCTCTTTTGCTTTCTCCAAAGAGCTAGATTCTGTAAGCTCCCTAGCTATAAGATCACTATACACAATAGATATTTACTCGACTGCCGAGAACTGCTGGTTAACGTAGCTTCGAAGTTAAACATGTGAAACTTTGATAATTATTCATCATCTGTGTTTGATATTGATTCTAGAATCACAGAATGCTTTTGACCCTGCTTTTTGATCATTATGCATTCGAGTTTCTTCTTTTAGCACCTACTCTTGCTTATATTCACTAAATTCTGTCTTGCTTGTCCTGACTGAATTTTACGTCCCTCGATAGGAGTGGAAAAATCGGGCAAAAACGTTGAAGGTGATTCGTGGTGGGAAACATGGCAAGAAGTTCTTCATCAAGACGAATGGAGGTTTTTCTACTATTATTATACACTTGCTCAATGAAGTTGAGGAGACCACTTCTTACCAAGTAAAGTAAATTTTCTCTGTAATTCTGCTGGTACAGTAATCTTGCAAGGATTGAGAGGAGTGCACAGAAACGAGCAAAATCTGGCACTGAAAATGCTGGATGGCATGAGAAATGGTGAGATCATATTCAATACAAATGAAGTTAGGAAAATTAGATATGTAGTATTGTAAGGTCCCACATCGGTTGGAGAGGAGAACAAAAGATTCTTTATAACGGTGTGGAAACCTCTCCCTAGTAAACGTATTTTAAAACCTTGAGGGGAAGCCCAGAAGGGAAAGCTCAAAGAGGATAATATCTGCTAGTGGCAAGTTTAGGCTGTTACAGTTGGTATCAGAGCCAGACACCAAACGGTGTGCCAGCGAGGACGCTGGGCCCCCAAGGGGGATGGATTGTAAGGTCCCACATTGATTGGAGAGGAGAACAAAACGTTCTTTATGAGGATTTGGAAATCTCTCTCTAGTAAACGTGTTTTAAAACCTTGAGGGGAAGTCAAGAAGGGAAAACCTAATGAGGACAATATCGGACAGGGCTATTACAAGTACAAAAAAAGTTGTAACTTTTTTAAGTGATGCAGGTGGGAGAAATACGACGCCAAAGGTTGGACCGAAAAAGGAGCACATAAATATGGTAGATTGAATGAACAATCATGGTGGGAAAAGTGGGGAGAGCATTACGACGGAAGAGGATCCGTTCTTAAATGGTTTTCTCTAATCATTGTTTCAAAATTTGAATGGCAAAAGCTTTACTCAAATAGTTCTATGATGCTTACTGAGATCTCTTTCTGTGCTTTTACTTCTCAGGACGGATAAATGGGCTGAAACTGAACTAGGCACCAAATGGGGAGACAAGTGGGAAGAGAAGTTCTTCTCTGGAATCGGTTCTCGACAAGGGGAGACATGGCACGTATCTCCTAGTAGCGAACGTAAGTCTAATCTAGCATCATATTCAATTGGTTCCATTGAATTTGTGGTAGATAAGTCATATCTGTGATTAGTTTTTTCACGATTTCCTCGATTAGGCCTGTGCCATGTGGGACTGCCAAGCACATTGGTCTTTTCAGTTCGCAAATATTTGTGCTAAATCTTGCGTTGTGGTTTGTATTTTTTGTTGGTTATGAGAGAAGTGGAACTAACTGGCTTCCCGTCACATGTACAAGGTTGGTCAAGAACATGGGGTGAAGAACACTTCGGGAATGGGTAAGGTTCAAGCTATAATGCCATAATGAGTATTGTAAATAACATGCCATTTCAGGCACACTGAGAAACTTAGCTAGTACTATATTGGTAGCTGATAATATCATCATTGTGTACGCAGTAAAGTGCACAAATATGGGAAGAGCACGACAGGGGAAAGTTGGGATATTGTTGTGGATGAAGAGACATACTATGAGTAAGTTTTCTCTGGGCTAGCTGCAACTTATCTACAAACGTGAGAATCAATGGCATTTTAACAAACTTGCTCTTTCATTGAAGGGCCGAGCCTCACTACGGATGGGCGGATGTAGTTGGCGACTCGAGTCAGTTGCTGTCGATACAAGCTCGAGAGAGGCCACCTGGTGTCTACCCGAATCTCGACTTTGGATCGTCCCCTCCTGCTCCGACTGAGGAACCACCCCAAGAACTGCCTCCTCCACAATGAAGATTTGGTGATTTCTAGTCTCTTGGTCTCTTTAGTCGCTTAGGAATTCATTTAGATTGGAAATATGTGATTTCGGTTGGTAATCGTGAAGAATTATGTTTATTCATTCTTTAACGTTATCAATTTCTCGAGTTTCATGTTCACGACATTCCTGAACTATTTTGGTTCACTCACTCCCACTGCTAGCTTTGACTCCAAAATGCACCTATTGCTAGTTAATTTGGAGGATGCAGCCTTGTATATGGTCTGAGTTGATTTGATGACTAAAATTCCTTCGAGTGATATTATAAAATTTGGATAGCAATTGAAATATTAATAAAATTGGGATCGTAGCTTAATTGGTCAGAGCACTGCCCTGTCAAGGTGGAAGGTTTCGAGCCTTATATCACACTTGCACTATTGTAGCTGTGGGACAACGATTGTGCGGCACTTGTTCTAACCTAGTGAACAAGTCAGCCGTGTGAAATTTGTACTTCGCAGACATACACGAAAGCGAAGAAATATATTGAAAATAGTTTTAAAGGAAGCAATGTAATGAGCTAAAAGTGAGTAAGCAACAACGACTTTGATATCATATAACCCGAGTAAAAGAATTGACAACTAGTCAGATCCCATTATAGTACATTTTGAAACATTTTAGCCTTGACGGTATAGACAACTAGTCATACATCCTCATATGGACATAACAATGATAGCAAAATGTCTATCAAACATGCATGCAGTCATAGACAACACGTCATAGACAAGCATGACCGAGACATTCGATATGCGGTCGCAGGCAACACAGTCATAGACAAGCATGACCAAGACATCCGATGTGCGGTCACAGACAACACAGTCATAGACAAACATGACCGAGACATCCGATGTTCAGTCATTGAGACATCCGATGTGCCAGTCATAGACAAGCATGACCGAGACATCCGATGTGCGGTCACAGGCAACACAATCATAGACAAGTATGACCGAGACATCCGATATGCGGTCACAGGCAACACGCCTTAAACAAACATGAACGTGACACTTACACCACCTCATAGACATATTAACTTAGAGAGAATCCCAAAAAAAAAAAATTAAATGAGCAATTTTAGAGATGAACTGAAATAGGAGGCTGAGAAGTGCCGGTGGTGAAGGACTCATCATTAACGCTGGTGCTGCATTTCCCGGCCCCTGCCCACCAGAAAAGCTCCTCTTGCAGGGTCTCTAATGGCGATAATCTTCACCATTTTAGGCTTTCAGAACTCAAGCCCTCAATAGCCTCAATCTTTAATCACTCTGTTTACAGCTACGGAGCTAAACCATGTCTTCCTTCACTCTAAAACCCTTCTTTCTCACCTCTAAGTTATCTTCGCCTTCGCCTTCATCTTCTTCTTTTCCCTTTACTTCTCTTCGTTTCTCTTCGATTAGCCTCCCAAAGAAGCCCAGAAATGGTTTCGCCTTCACACTCCGCGCCTACGATTCTTCCAAGGGCGACACACCCGATGCCTCCTCTGCCGATTCCAACCCTCCCAACGGTACTTCGGTATTCCTCTCTGCCCCTCCTCTCTCTCGCCTCACCTTCTGTGCTTTATCTTCTACCGTATGGTTTTTAAACTCAATTTGGATTGTTCTCAAATTGTCAACGCAAACTTGGGGAAGTTTGAAGCATTCCAGTAGCGTGGATTTGGGTTTACTGTGTTCTCTTTATATTTAGTGGAATAGTATGAGTGAAGATTTTTCATATTGAATTTGGTTTGGTGATAGTCCTTGAATTTAACACATAATTGAGAGAAGCCTACGCTTTGAAGTTGTCCCATGAGCATTAATTAGCTGCGGGTACACAACCTGGCCGGACACTTTATTCATAGCTATCAAAAGTTTTTCATATTATGGATTTCATTTTTATTATCATTTCACTGTCAAATGACGAAATTATGAATGCTATCTTCTGTCTGTAATGGGTTGTACATTCACGTCCCTGTAGAGGTTTTAACTTGCTACTTGCCATTAAACGGTACTCTCTGCAAATTGTTGAAAATGATGTTACTTTTACTATTAATCAACTTAGATGGTTTTCTTTTTCGTCATCATGATGAACTTGATGGCTGTTATTGTGAGACCGCATATTGGTTAGAGAAGGGAATGAAACATTCCTTATAAAGGTGTGGGAACATCTCCCTAGTAGATGCATTTTAAAACCGGGAAGTTGATGACTATACGTTACGGGCCAAAGCGGACAATATTTGCTAGCGATGGGGTTGAGCTGTTACAAATTGTATTAGAGCTAGTCCTTGGGTGGTGTGCCAGTGAGGATGCTGGCACCCAAGGGGGTGGATTGTGAGATCCCACATTGGTTGGAGAGAGGAACAAAGCATTCCTTATAAAGGTGTAGAAGCCTCTCCCTAGTAGACGTGTTTTAAAACCGTGAGGCTGACGACTATACATAATGGACTAAAGCATACAATATCTGCTAGCGGTGGGCTTGGGCTATTACAATTATATCAATTCAGTTCTCTTTATGTTGTTCTAGATTTGACCATCTATAATTCTCTGAATATATTTTATGGAATTGGCAGCCAAAATCCCGGAGAGACATTCTTCTGGAATATGTTAAAAATGTCCAGCCAGAATTCATGGAGTTGTTTGTTCAGAGGGCACCTCAACAAGTGGGCTTTTATTTACTTGATATAGTATTCAGCTAACTTTTATTTTGTATTCCCTGACTTTCTCTGATAAATTAATACATCTTCGGTTCCTTTTTAGGTTGTTGATGCAATGCGCCAAACAGTCACAAATATGATTGGAACTCTACCTCCACAGTTTTTTGCAGTGACTGTCACCACGGTTCGTATATAACCCTTATGTTATTCTTACAGTCAAGATCACCCAAATACTTGTAGTACAATTGATATTTGGTAAGAACAGGCTTAGTTTTTAAATATTTATTTATTTTAGAACCATGTTTGATTTTTAATATTTGGTTCAGGTTGCTGAAAATCTTGCACAACTCATGTACAGTGTAATGATGACTGGATATATGTTCAAGAATGCTCAAAATCGCTTTGAACTGCAGCAGAGTTTAGAGCAGGTTGCTCTCCCAGAACCAAAGGATGAAAAGGTACTTTAAATGGTTCTATTAGTTCTTGAAGGATTTTACATCTAAATATTTTCATTTTGGAGTTAACCTTGCCCATTACTTTGATCCTCCATAAGAAGTAATTAGATACTAATAGTTTTCACACTGTGCATCTGTTACTCAAGTGTGGGTTAAAATCCAGTTGTGCATTGATGATCAATGTCATGATAACTTTGTCTTCTTTTGTCTGTTTTTGTTGCAAGTGTAATTATTGTTTGCTTTGGCCTACTTATCCTGGAAGTCAGGGTTGCTAAAATGATCTGACCAAAATGTTTTATTCGGTTTCGTTAATCAAATTAAGCTTGCTAGAGAGTTGATCTTTTATCTTCTCTAGATCCTACCTAATCAACATTTGAGAAACATTCAACTTTGGTATGACCACGATCTTTATATAAGATTTCATGCTAGGTCCAACTTGTAGGTAACATAGAATTTGTTCCACTGCAGCCCATGATCCACTATAGGTGAATATATATATTGACTTACAATACTTATTAGGTAACCGATATTTGGACGTGTCACTATTCGATAATTCAACTTCCCAACCAATCTTCTGTATATCTCAGAATTTTAAAAATGATTCTCCTTCTTTAATGAGTTGCAAATTAGTATCATTGGGGTACAACTTGATTTAACTCCCATTTTTCTTTGGCATAGATTACAATCAAGTACATATTTCGTTGTGAAAAAAGATAGCTTTTTTGCTTCTCATCACTTTGATGCCTCATAAATACTTCAGTGGTCGTACCACTATCAAATTGCTGATAGAAGACAAAATGATCCGTTGAACTTTTCTTTCATTCAAAACTGCTCAAGTGCTTAGCTAATTTAACAAATCTTGCGTGTGAGAATCCATAAGAACGATTCTCTAAGGTGACGAACTTTATCACTCTCCCCATAAGCAACAAATTCAACTGGTTACTCCTCATAAACTTCCTCTTGAGGAAAAGATTGATAAATAGTTCCATTTTTATGCAAGTAAGAATCAAGCATGTGAGGAAAATCTCACGTAATCCCAATAAATACATTAAAAGAGCAAAAGATGGTAGGTAATGAGAGATTATAGGAAACAATCTAAACATGAAATTAAACCAAAAGAATAGAAAAAAGGCAGGATATGGCGACATTGATCTTATGAGTTAGGCTAAAATCAACCCCCAAAACACTGTTGAATTATAATTTTCAATAAACCAGAGAAAACTCACATGAGACTTGAAGAACTTACAGCTTTTAAATCATAGGTGAGGCAGAAAACACCATAATAATTGCTCTTACTTATGGGCTCCTCTATTTTCACAGCAACTAGAGCTGGAACTGCTTCAACCTGACTGAAAAATCGAACAGGGAAAACAATCTGTATGTCACTTCTCAAAAATCAACACAGAAAAATCCTCAAACATGTAAACACTCAGACAAGCATAAGTTTAGACCAACACATTCAGTCACTACGGATGTGTGTTATCACCTGTGTGGGTCGCTGAAGAGAAAACGACTGAATGTGGGTCGCCCGTTGCTACGGGATAAAAGCAAGGGGACACCACTGTAGATGTGGGAGATAGGAGTGAAGGTAAGGTACTAAGGTTGCACACGCACGCCTCTGTTGTTTGTAGAGCCAAAAAGTAGAACCCTACTTATTTTATGTATATATAAAATATTTTTTAATATATGCGGGTCTAGTCGGTTTTTCTATTTTGGTAGATTGCATTATGTTGAAAATACATTTATATTAAGTGGGGCAGGACAGAGAATATAATCTTGTCCCTAGTCCCGTTTATCTAACGGGTGGAAAATGCTCCCTATTCTCCGTTTAAATGGTAAATCCTTACCCCATTTGGGCGAGTGGACCTCGCAGGTTAGATGGACATCTCTAACTGCGCATACTAACATATATATTATAATACGTGTAAAACTTCATTATGAATTCCTCTGTTGTCTACAATTTTAGGTGTGGCATACTGTTAGAATTGCTTGGTTACTTAAAGTTTATCTAATATGAATTAATCCCGTGATTGTTCAGGATGGTTCGAATTATGCAGCTGGTACGCAAAAGAATGTCACTGGGGAAGTCATCCGGTGGAATAATGTATCCGGTCCCGAGAGAATTGATGCTAAAAGGTACATAGAGTTACTTGAAGCAGAGATAGAGGAACTTAATCGCCAAGTAGATAGAAAATCTGCAAGTGGGCAAAATGAATTGTTGGAGTATCTCAAAACACTTGAACCCCAAAATTTGAAGGTAAGGAAACATTCTTTCATTTCTCTGTTAGCTACTTGCTTCTGTTGGGCTTCTCGAATGCTAATTAGATTGTTGATTACTTCTGGTGTTGGAGTCGCTAGGCTTACAGTGTCATCTTTTATAGACGTTGATTGTCTATGATGGGAAAAAGGAAACACTTTCCGTTTGTATATTCTTGAGTAATCTTTGCTGTAACAAGATTGCTGATACTGATAATTGATATTTTTGTGGGACTGAATGCACTTGTAGAATTCAGACAAGAGCTTGTGTCATTCAATGCTATTTCTTTACCCACACCTTGAGGGCAAGTTGTCTTTCGTGAGGAGATTAGTAGTAAGATCATATAAGAGGTATGTTATTACTCATTAGGAAATATGTTTGGGTTTGGGCTTGCTCGAGAGGGAGCAGTCCAAGATTTCTCTGGTCCAAGTTTTCTCTTGTAACAGCCCAAGCCCACCTCTAGCAGATATTGTCATCTTTGGGCTTTTCCTTTCAAGCTTCCCCTCGAGGTTTTTAAAACGCGTCTGCTAGTGAGAGGTTTCCACACCCTTATAAAAAATGTTTTGTACTCCTCCCAACCGATATGGGATCTCACAATCCACCCTCCTTTAGGGCCCAACGTCCTCGCTGGCACTCGTTTCCTTCTCCAATCGATGTGGGACCCCTCAATCCACCCCCCTTTGGGTCTCAGTGTTCTTGCTGGCACACCATCTCGTGTCCACCCCCTTTGGGATTCAACCTCCTCGTTGGCACATTGCCTTGTGTCTGGCTCTGATACCATTTGTAACGGCCCAAACTCACCGCTAACAGATATTGTCTTATTTGAGTTTTTTCTTCTGGATTTTCCCTTAAAATTTTTAAAATGCGTCTGCTAGGAAGAGGTTTCACACCCTTATAAAGAATACTTCTAACTAGAATGATGCTATGAAAGGATACCTTACTCCTCTGGAATCTTCTTTTTCTAGCGTGTACAACCTTGTCATATTATTCATATCTAATGATTGTATCCCCTTCATGTTAGATGCTTCGTTAATTTTATTAATCTGAATCCGAACAACTACTAATGGTTCATTGATTAGTTGTGTGTACCTGAACTCAAATGCAGGAGTTGACAAGTAGCGCTGGCGAGGATGCTGTTGTTGCAATGAATACATTCATAAAGCGTCTATTAGCCGTTTCAGATCCAAGTCAAATGAAGGTTCGTCCAGACAAACGTCCTCTATCCTTCTTTCTAACAATAACAGCCATGGGTCAATGATCGGTTTGGCTAGTTCGGTCAAGAACCGAACCAAGTTGATCTGGTTTATACCCCTGGATAAAGTAATATTTTTCATCACAAAAATGGAACTGAACTTCTGCATACATATATCATGGATCTCTACATTTCAGACAAGTGTATCAGAGACAACAGCACCAGAGCTGGCAAAGCTTCTGTACTGGCTAATGGTGGTCGGGTATAGCATTCGCAACATTGAAGTTCGGTTCGACATGGAAAGAATTCTGGGAAGTTCACCAAAGCTTGCAGAACTGCCTCCTGGAGAAACAGCTAAGGAATGAAGCAGAAGAAGGCTTGAATGGAACAAACATTGACAGCTGAAACTTTGTTTGGATGGAACAAACATCTGCTTCGCCACCCTCTTTTGTACTTTTACGACCATTTTATACACGTAAAAGAATGAAATTTCTTGGACTGAATTGTAAGTTCTACCGAACCTATATATATATAATATATATATATATATACTGCTCAGACATATCAAATTTAACTGGGAGAGAGAGAGAGAGAGAGAGAGAGAGAGAGAGAGAGAGAGAGAGGGATGTTTCTGTAAACATATCAATTTCATCTATACTCGTTTAGAATAAAATATGGCAATAAACTGTGGAGTTCAGAAACTAAATACATCTTTCTTTCTGTATCTATCTCAAAGGGGAAAGGGCAGAAACAAGTGGTTTAGTGAACTTGTTTTTAGAAATTCTGGAACAAAACATGAACATTAGTAGAACTGACGACAATAAAAACAGCCTAAAATATGTTCTCATCTCTTGCAACCCTAGTTCAAACACCTCCCTTTTCTTCCCGTATCTGCTACTCCTCTCAATCAAGTAACCTTCAAGGTATTCATCAATCGACACCAGCTTGTCTAAGTTCCCCTTTCGATGGAGCTTGATCTCGCCAAGGTACCCCGGACCCAGCTTAAAGATTGTGAAAAATGCAGCCGACCAATCGCCGAGAACCCTCTGAAAACAAAGAAGAAAATTGCATTCAGCTAATGGTTTTCATGGTCATCAGTTGGTCAAGATAACAGAAAATGTTAAGTAGCAAGTACATTGAAGGTAGCGGGGTCCGTGGGATTGAACATTTTAAAGCAGTCATTCGATGAGGCAGCTGCGTCTCCATATATCTGATACAATCATATGATGAACAGAGGCTTTGTTTTAAGACATGAACCAACAAGATTATTCTATGAAAGTTACATAGCAGTTTACGTCTGACAAACCTCAAAAGTGAAAGACATTGGTACTCGTGCCTTGTCAAACATGAAATCTGTGGCTGTCCCATGTGCCAGATACCTTCAAACAAAGATCATGCAGGAATAAGTTTAAACGTAATTGCATATCAAGAATGGTAGTACAAGAGCAAATAAGGGATTCAACTAAACCAACAAAAACTTCAAATTAACTAGCTTGGATTCATTGGAAAAGATGAATTAAAAAATTTTAAAAAAGATTCATAAAGAATGGTAACCTGATATGATAAATCTACCAGATGAATGGCAATAAAAAAAAAAGAAACTAACCCAACGGAACCTCCGCCTGATCCAATCATGCAGCGGTGGTGGCAATGGAGATTGTTCAGCTCTTCAAGCAAAAGTTTCATTTGTTGAGCAATTTCGCCGTCAGGAGTTGTGTTTTTATGGTCATAAGGCATGAATAAAGCCTAAAGAAGTGAGAATCAAAAGCAGCAAGTTCAGCCTATAATGAAGAGCGGGGAAAGCAAAACTCATTACATTTTGGATTATTAATAGTACTGCTGCCATTTCTGCCAATCATCCAAAGCAAAACTGATTACATTTTGGACACCTCAAGCTAGCTAAATTCATTTCAAGAAACTTTTTGAAGAACAGTTTCATCACTATCCAGGTTGATAGTTAAATCTTGTTGTCTTAGCCCCTCAGCATTAGGCCAACACAAATGAAATTCGTATTGTTTCTTACCTCCATTCCAGAGTGCACATTGACCCATATATGTGGATCAAATGTCAAGGCAAGTTTTCGCATAATTTGAGTTTCTGGTTCGCTGAAAGGTGACAAACCAGGATTTTCCTCGTAAGGATCATAATCCTGAAACAAATAGGAAGGAGGAGGATTAAAAATCTTTGGACAGAAGAGAGTATTACAACTACCATACAGCCAGAGAGAAATCAATTGAACAACGCTTCGTTCCCCTCTCCAACTAATGTGGGATCTCATAATTCACCCCCCCTAGGGCCCAGCGTCCTCGCTGGCACACAGCTCGGTGTCTGGCTCTGATACCATTTGTAGCAACCCAACCCCACCACTAGTAGATATTGTCCTCTTTGGGCTTTCCCTCAAGGTTTTAAAACGTGTCTAATAGGGATTGGTTTACACACTCTTATAAGGAATACTTCGTTTCCCTCTCCAACTGATGTGTGATCTCATAGAACTCATAACTCATCCAACAGACAATATCAAATCCTCGTCAAATGTTCAAGTGGGAACCAGAGATAGATACCAACCTTCTCCTTTTTACCCCAATCAACGCTCCAATTCCTGTTCAGATCAACACCTCTCCCTGCCATAAGAACACAAACTCAGGCATGCCAGTATCCACCTTGAATACCTTGTATGAACATATAATGGATTAAATTAAACCAGCTGCCTTACCATTTCTTCTTTCACATAGATCCCCACCCTCAACAAGCCTGCGCCCATTTAAGTTTTCCATTGGCACAACCTGACAACATCCATGAGCAGGCACATTATTTATGCATACAGAAACGCGGGACTTAATTTTGAAGCACTAATATCAGTTAGAACATATATCTCTTTCAAGCTCTTATCAGTCCATTAACCAATTGAATTTTAACCCACATGGAAGAACTTAATAAATATAGGGTGACAAATATATTTTCAAGCTCAAGCATGAACAAAACTTTCAGTTTTGTTAACTAAAATGCAGTGTTAACTGCATGAACTTCATTGCTACAAACTTCCTAAAATTATGGAACCAAAAATTGTATGCTCCATAACTTATTTCACTTATCAATGTAAAACATTACAGCCTGAACAAATCAACAGAAAAGTTGCCAATAAGGCCGTTTTACTATCACACAAACCTTGATGACAAGCTTGTTAAGTGTGTTGTTCAAGGAAGCTCGATCCATGTGGGGCAAAAACAGTTCTTCACTCAAGATTAAAAGAATTCTTAGCGCAAGTTCTGTTGTTATGAGCTCCCTTCCATGCTGTCCAAAACTCTGGAAGACAAGGAGGAATCATCTGTCAAGAACACCAGCAATTGCCAACTGAGATGATATCTTCACTTAATCAAAAGAAAGAATGACAGGAAGAACAGAATTCTAAAGTAAGCCCATTTTAATTTATTTCAAGAACTAAACAGGCATGTTTCAATCCCAAAATATCACTAAGGAAATGAAAACCTAGAAGATCAAACGAATATGTAATTGAACAGAAAACTTACAAGAAGTATCCGGAACTTCGAGATGTCATCAATATTATTCCTTCCATGGCGATAAGTAACCACTGGCATCTCTACAACATAACCCTTATTTCTAGACTTCATTGTCTCTATCTGCTTCAAAATTGTAAGTAAATACCAAACCAAAGCATAATGCCTGAATAAAGGAGAACCAACAACAAGAACATACAGTCAACTTATCAGAGTGCCGATGGACCACAGCTTCTATCTCCTTCATCAAATCAACACTGCAAGATCCAATCACCCAACGAATTGGGAACACTTTCAGTCCGGGTAGAACATTGTTAAATGAACAGATCGCTATATAAACAAAACAACAACATGATCGTTTCAGATGTTGAAAGTATTCAACAAACCATATTACTGCCAGGTTAATATTCAACAAAGATCACGAAACCCTAGAGTTGTATCAGACTCGTTAAGATAGTGATGCCCCCAAAAACTCATTAGATCAAAATTTCACGTTCTTCAGTATTGAGAAAGTTAGATACAGACAAATCTAGGCAGAATCTAATACATCAAATTTCTAGAACCGAGACATAGAAATTGCATCAGCTATATGATTAAATACCCAAAATCCAGACAGAGAAGAGCGATAATAAGAATCATTAATACTCCAACCGGCAAATTATACTTCGCATCTAATCTCATCCATTCTAATCAGGAAGAAAGTGAAAAGAGAGAAAAAGAAGTGGCGAAATCCGAATCAGAAAATAACAAACCTAGAATGATAAAGATCGCGGTTGATTGGGGTTAATCGATTGTTGTCGGGATCCTGAGCAGCAACGAGAAAACAATCGAAAAATGTGAAGAAGAAGAAGAAGAAGAAGAAGAAGGCGAGGCATAAGGAGGGGAGGAGAGAGCGGAGGGGGCGAGCCATAAGGCAGAAACAGGGGAAAGCAGATCGTGGGTGTTGTTTTCAGTTGGTCAGAGTCGCCATTGTTGGAAGGTTTTGTGGAATGAACACGATGAAATCAATGTCGATTGGCAGACGAAAAGGGAAAGAAGATGAAACTATATTCTGCACGTTCAACGGCCCCAATTTTGCAGGCTTTTACAATGATCATTCCCAATAGCTTCTAAGAAACTTCTCTTACACAACAATTTTAACAGTTGAGCTGATTGGACCACCATCCACTCCCCCTCTGTTTCAATCCGACATTAAAAAAAATCATTAAAAAATTGTTTTTTAAGTTATTTTTTATTTTAGATTTCTACAAATTTCATGAACTAAAGTAATACTTTTCATGATTAATTTCATAAGATATATAAAATTAATTATGAAAATATTAATTCATTTGAGTAATAATATACTTCATTAAAAATATTATGAATTTATTGAAGAATTCTCATTATTTGTGATAATAAACGTGGTTAGATTAAATTTTTCATTAAAATGAAAATGTGATATGATCGTGTCTATTGAAATATGATATATGTAACAAAAGTAATAGGTTTTAGTTTTACTTCATATATCTCTTTATTGTTTGAAAAGGTTCATTTAACCATATGAACGGTCAAAAGGAGTCAGCTAGAAAATAGACCGGTCAAAAGGATGAATCGAGTCAACAGAAAACATAGATTTGTGAAAGGTAGAAGAAAAAAAATGTTGAAATCGATGCTACTGACCTACCTATTTTCTTGGTTTTTTTTTTTTTTTTGGATAAAATTGGATGCATAATATTTCTCGGTTCACTCAAGAATCCACTAGGTGGGCTCGTTTGCATACCCCTATGTCTTGCTACATGCTAGTGCATGCTTACGTTGCTAGAAACCAATAGAAAGAAAGAGTCGCATATCATATTATGGCGTACGCGTCTCTTACAAATCATACTAAGAAAGTATCACAACATTGATCTATATTATTATGCTTCATTCTTGCTATTCTTTCTTGTTTACATTGAACAAGAATTAGGAGGTCAATGGCAAGCGCATAATGGAGGTGTGTGTCATGGTCGTATATTTTCAACTATGCGATGTCGTGATCTTGACACACTTACGACCAGCCCTGAAGGGAATCGAAGCCCCATATTCATTTTTTGTTCAGCGTTGTGACTTTGTCAAACCTTAGGCGAGATTTGTCTTTATCAACCGAACACAACTTGTGCATAATCTAAGCTTATTCGGCCACACACGCTGCTTGCGCGTGCATGTTCAAGGTCTCTCAATACAACATTGCGTCCCACATCATCTAGGTTCTCAACTTAATATGGCACCTATGTCTTGATGCCATTCGAAGTCGTGAGGTGTCGTCGGCCATTACAACTCACTCGATCATGTCATTGAAAACGAAACCATGTGTCGTTCATAATACTGGGACATCCTGAATATCCATCCATCTAAGTTCTATCAAGGCATATTGGACCCTCATTTACGGACTTCGTAACGGATAGTGGGTGTATGATCCAACCTCCGACACATGGGTTGGGGCACAATGTCAACACACTTGTGTCGTTCAACATTGTCCTTAAAAAAACTCATTTAAAAGGAAGTTGCCTAAAACACTTGTCTCGCAACGCTCGCCCTGATTGTGACACAGGTATGTACCACAGAGTAGCTCGCTTAGGTCACATGGCCCAGGGGTGGTGGAGAGTTGATACCATGTCTCCCCTTATCTAGTGGGTGTAGACATGATTTTGAGGCATTTCCAATTTGGTACATGTAGACATGATTTTGGTTAACGGTCATCGGTGTCGTGGAGCGTCAGTTTCATGTCCAATTGGCACCAAATTTGGCGAGCTTTCATATGTCATATGGATGAACTTGAATCCAGAACCACATGTTCAAATTCCCTCAAAAACCCCAACTTTCAGGGTGGAGGCCGAGGCCCTACCCAACCCTTCAACAAGTCTATCTCTGATACTCATATATACTCTTTGCCCCTACTTGCTTATGTCTCATCTTCTTTTCAATGTACACATTATTGGTGTGTTGGATGATATACTATTCTCCTCGGTTGCATCATGACACTTGTTTGTCTTAGCTCTCCCGTGACCGAAAGTGCACCACTTAAGAGTTGCCGCTTTGCTTGTCTCAACATGAAGATCACAACCTACTTTTGCTCATAGTATGGTTGTGACACTATGCAACTATAGGGGACACTGAATCAAGTCTTTTAAACACTCCACATCCGTGGCAGCCTATGGCTCAAGTGTCTCAAAAAGTGAGTTGTTACGTACTATTTGAACATTATCATTTTGTATCTCAATCCCATATGGTTCAAGAATTAACCGTTATAACAGGTTATAAGTAAATTTCAGTAGCAAACAAAAAATTAATTGGTTTTCATTAACAAAGTTGATTGATTCAAGACCTAACTATTATCTTTCATTTAATTTGTACTAGATTCATTCAAGGTTTTTCCAGACTACATTACAGAAGTCCTGAGCTTATAACTATTATCTTTCCTTAAGAATGTTCTTATGATAGAGTTTCGAACTATTTTCTTTCCCTTTTTGAGTCTCTCTTTACTTTACTTTGAATATGATGATGCCAAGCTTCTCTCTGTATGGAGCACTTAATGTTCTTACTATGAAAGAAAACAAATGGATATGATACAGAATTCCGTACCTTTTTTCTTGCCCCTCATCAATTCCTTCTCACAAGGCCACACCCAAAATTGATCAAATTTTAAACCTCAAGGTCGGATCCAAGTTGATGCAGCTAGCCAAGCAAGCATTCGATGTATGGTGTTAGTATCACTAACGTGTACTAGGAAGAAAATTCAAATATTATGGAAGAATGGGCATCAGTATTCATGACAGCAAGTTCATAATGGTTGAAGTTTTTGGTACATTCCTGGTTGAATAAGATTCCTAAGTGTCTCTTCATTTTCTCACAGCATTGTGCTCCAATTCTCTCTTAAGTTGCAACGAGAAGTCGTCATTCACATCGTCATCGTCCCAGTCGTCTTCCCACTGCTGAGTAATTTCTTTACCTTCCTTGACTTCCCACTCTGTAATTCATTTTAACAAACAGAACACAAGGAATGGTTATAAAAATATCCGAAGGCTTAAAGATGGTATGCCAAGAACAAAAGAACTTTGGTTTTTGTAGTCGAGAGATGTTCAGCAGAGTACTAAGTCAACATTAAGCAAGTGAAAGATCAACAAGAACACATTCTTAGTGAGTACAATTAACGGAATCAGGCCAGCAATCTATAATGCTCCATTTAAACAACTCCAAAACTTCCTTATGACTATAAATTTTTCCTTTTAAAGGATATGCAGGATCTTCAAATCATAGTTTCAGTCAACAACAAGATCAGGCTACCACGCATACGATATGAATGTTGGTCAGGTAGCCGTAATCACTTCCATTGAGCAAAGTGAAGTGGTTTTAGCTTTAAGGTCATCATCAATTTGTTTGTATAAATATAAAATTGGAATAAGTTTATTCTGCCAATCCCTCAGCAATCAAAGCAAAATCTGTAGATTATTCAGAAATCAACCACAAACTCCATTTGAAAGCTCTACCACCAACTTCTTGAGTATTACTCCTAGTATTTTTGAGGATACAAGGAAACTTCTTTTATCTTTAGGGGAAAAAAAATATTTCAATTAACTGTTTTTTCATAAGTAATTATGTCAACTTAAAAGCAAACATCTAGAGGGTATTAATATCTTAAAAAGAAAAAGACGGTTACAGGTCCAAGACTGCAATCGAGTTATGGGTTGTAAGTGGAAGTAGACGGTGTGGGGGAAGAAGTAGAATTTTTCTTTCGACCTATTTTAGATAATTGTAAGGCACAAATAGAAGAAACCTTAAGTTAGAGTACTCAAGACTGAATTGAAAATTCTTAGGTACCATTTTTATGGATGTTTATGACTATTTATACAAGTTGTATATAACCATTGCTACATCAAAGAAACCATGAGTCAATCATGAAGAATCATCCTCCTAAAACAAGGAAATTAGCTAAAAATAGAAATGAAGGTGGAGAACTCGTCATTACCGTACGGAAACTGAAAAAAACTGCATAAAGAAAAATTCAACCAATGGGTTCTTCTTTCTACCATGAGTGTAACGTGTGTACACTTGTAGTGGCATTGTATCACAGACCCACCGCTTAAGGGGCATATCTTTTAAAAACTATTATTCCAACTCTTCTTCATCCTGGTTCATACTTTTGTCCATTGATTGTCACTATTGTAATTGAGTTTACAAACATTCTAGCTCATTTTTTTCAAACATGGGACTCCAAGGATTTACCATGAAATAGTGAGTGAACAAAACAACCGTAATAGGGCATCCAAATGAAGAAAACTAGCAATTAGGACTAAATCTGTAACAGGATTACCCAGACTGTTAACTTCAACATTTTTTGGATGAAACAAAGAAGAAATTGCAGGACAAGCATAAATGAAAACTGAGTGCCAATGGAAAACGATAGTATTATGAAAAATAGAAGACAAATAACTACAAGTCATACCTTCATTAATCTCAAACTCTTCGAACTCATCGTCATCCTCGAAGAGGTCAACTTTCACTTCCTCAGTAGCTGCCTTCGGTTCAGTTGCCATCATAAAGATCACACTGATCTACAAATCTTTAGAATTATGAAAAATCAGCAACAAATTTGAAATAGATTAACAAAGGAAATACACACATATGAAGGCATGTTTTAGTGTTGAAAGCATGTACTAGACCAAAGTGACCCACCAATCAAAATTTTGGGGCTTATTGTTCAACCAACTTGAATTTCCACACCAATCCAATCCCAAGAGTGTTGAATTGGGGTGAGCAGACAACATACACTTTACACAGGATTTTTTACTTTGGCTACGAAACAGTAGTTGTTTGTTTCCTAACTTCAAATTTATAGCTTAAAATTATACATATTTTTCTAGTGTCGCTTGAAAGTCCATGAAGATCACAATAATAAACATATCTTAAAAGCAATGGTTATTATAATTGAGAGCACAGAAACTGGAAAATCACATTTGATTCTTCGAAACAGGCAGACACGTAGTGTGGGGCTCATTCAATAAATTTTCCGTACAGAAGATGATGCAGAGACGAGACAAAAACAGAGAAGAGAGGGAGAACTGGAGGCATACAGAATTCATTGTTTTTCCTCCCTAATTCGGCAGAGAATCAAAGAACACAACGAAACTAGTAGAAACTATAAAAACAAACTATCAAACACAGCATAATTCACCAGACAAATCGTAAACCATCGCCGAGAGAGAGAAATGCTATAAACAAAAACTTGGCGGATCAAAAATGGAGAGAAAAAGAAGTTAAGAACCTTGAGAGAGCGAGTTGTGAGAAAGATTGGGAAGATCGCGGGAGTCTTGTGTTGCTTGATTTGTAGTGAAAAAATTGACCCAGATATCTTGAGGAACAAGTCGTTCAGCTTCTGCACTTCCTTTTAAGAAAAATCATTTTTACGCTAGAAATTCAATTTTAATTTCTACAAAAGATAAATTAATTATATTTGATTGTTTAAATATAACGTTTATAATTAAATTTTAATTTGATTATCATACTCACTATTTATAATAAAATATATTTTCTCTCCTTTAATATAATTTATTCACCGCATACAATATTAAATATTTAGGATTAAGAGTTTATATAATTTTATAAAATTGATTTATGCAGAAAATTATTGAAATTTATTAGAAAATAAATTTAAAAGCCTAAAATTTAAGGTATATAATTAAAAATTAGTTAATTAATTTAATAAAAGTAAAATAGAGTTATTCTAAAAATTAAATAATGTAATAAAACTATTGAAATACTTTTATAGAAGACCCTCTGTTGGAATTGGGATCTACCGAAAAAGATTACAGTCGATCTAATAATAATCGAGTGACATTCTTTCTTCAAAAATCCCTTAGATATGATACAAAATGGATCATGTTCTATCGTTGATCAGAAATTTCTCTATGAACAATACGAATTGGAGTTTGAAGAAGGGAAAGGAGTCGCAATAGATAGAGGAGGATTTATTCAATCACATAGTTTGGGCTCCTAGAATATGGCGCCAATCGAAAGGCTCAATGAATTCGGATTTTCCTATTGGGCTAGGTTATTTCGAGGCAAGTGGATCATTTCTGATGAAGAGGATGAGCTTCAAGAGAATGATTTGGAGTTCTTGCAGTACCAGACACGAGATAAATCTTCCAACGATTAAGACTTTTTTCGAATAAGTCAATTCATTTGGGATCCTAGAAAGGATTGTTGGGAAGGAGTCCCACATTGACTAATTTAAAAGAGGATTATGGATTTATAAGTAAGAACTATATTTTCAGGTCTTTTGGAGAAGTTCAAAACAAACTCATGAGCTCGTATTATTTGTTTTAATTTTATTTAATTGCATGGTTTTTTTTTTTTTTTTAATTCTTCAACCAATTTTAGAATAAATTTGTAAGCCTCTTAAAAATGTTATTTTTAAAAAATATATATAGAAATTAAGTTGCGAATTTTAAAGATTTGAAAATTAAAAAAAATAGATAATTTAGATATTAAATGGTCTTAAACGAGGATTATACGTTATTACTGTTATTATTTCTATTATTGCTATTATTTTTGTAGACTGCCATTTGTGGAAAAAGAAAACAAATTTAAGGAAAAATAATAAATAAATAAATCTCACGCAGTTGTCACTTGCCATGTCAGCCTCTCATCTACGGCTTAAAAATATATGACCGTTGAGACGCTCCCCTCGTTTAAATCCCAATTCAAACTAATCGCAAAAACTCTGCAACGAAACCAAACTCATTCTCGGATTCCAGCTACAAAACAGCATTCTGATCTCTCTATTTCTTCTTCTTCCTCCCTCTAGGTATTTGATTTCTTACTTCAATGTCTAAGATGAGGTCTGATCGCAGGCCGCCGCTCGCCAGATCGCCCTTGCGGCTCAGATCTCGCCAGGTTCTTCAATCGAATTCAACAACCTCGTTACAAACGCCGCCCGGTATGTTAGAATCAACCGATTGAATTTTATGTGGATTATCGATGGAGATCCTGCTTGTTTTTCTTTAGTTTTGCGAGTATTTTGTTGATGAACAACGATTTCGTCTGCGGACAGGTTCTTTGACGAAATCGCTGAAAACGAACCGTCCTTCGGATCTGCAAGCATCGGAGCTCCGACCTGAGTATCGGACGATTACTTGCGAATTACAGGCTCTGGCTAGCATGGTTAGGATGGAATTAGGATGTGAAGAGTCTGGAACTGGCGGAGTAGGTGATCAATTAGGCGTGAATTCGAGTACTCTGTTCGAGCGAGGGAGATTCTACGATGAGTATTCCGCGAGGAGGAACGAGAGGCTCAAGCGAAAGAAAGCCGAATCCGTGGCCGAGATCAAGACTCCCTATAGACTCGGTGTGACGGTTGAATCTTCAAAGCGACACAGTTCAAAGAAGGTTGTTAATAGCTTGAGGAAATCGGTTTCTGCGGCGTATTCTGTGGAGCGGAAGGAGGCGGCTCCTAGGTATTTGCTGCGGAGCATGACGAAGGAAAACAAGATGCCACCATTAGCGGTGGATCTAGAGAGATCTGTGATTACTGCAGGAGAAACAAAAATCGGCACTCGAAGAGTCAGAAGAATCTGAAGAATTAGGGATCAGATCTGTGCGTCAGGTGAAATTCTTGTTTTCCTCCTTTCGTTATCTTTCGTTCTTAATCTTTATTTTGGATCTGATCGTGAACGAAACTGGATTAATCTTTTCCTTCTTTCTTTTTTGATTTCTTTTCTTATTGTGTTTTGGATTTGGATTTGGATAGGCTTGTGTATGTTTGGTCTGCTTAAGAAATTTCCAATTCGGAAAAATCTGACCAAGTTTCTACCTCTCAACCACACTTCGCCAGCAGAGAGGCATATAGAACACAAATAGCTTTTAGGGCTCCTTCTTACAGATTCTGCGAATTCTACCAAGTTTTTGTCATTTCTTTTCGCTTTTTTTATATGAAAGATAGCATTGGAATAGACACAGAAAATCCTACAAATTGTATGTGAATGAGATCGGTCTTGAATGTGAATTCATCATTTCTATGTCTCTAATAATTGTTAGAATATAATCGTCAAAGCTATCCGTCCTGCGATTTTTGATGATTGTAAGTGCAAGTTCCGAAGTCCAATACTATCTTAGTCGTTAATGTTTTTGTTTTTTCTAATTATTCAAGCTAATTTCATACTATTTTGTTTTTCTACTTTTTTATTTTTAAAATTTTGCCTCTTGTTTTTCTACAATATTTCGAGTCTCGCCTTCCTAATCATGTAAATTCGAAATTAAATTTCTAAAACAAATTTTTTTGTTTCAGTTTTCAAACTCAATTCTCAATTATGTTAAGTTTAATTTGAACGAATTAATTTTAAGTAATTGCTTAAATTGATACGTGGGGTGTTAGGCCTCCATTTTATTATCCCATTCGAAACTAGTTGGAGAATATATTCTTTGACGGCTCAAGGTGGTCGACATTTTGGCTGATCCGACATGGGTTTGATATGGCTTGCATCAAGGAATCATAGTAGTTTCGACATAGGCTAACCAAATTATGTAGCACTACTATCAGATCAATCGGAAGACTTGCTTTACGTATGACGACACGTGCCCAGTGACCTTTGCATGTATAATTTATGCTTTATATTATATGATGATGTGATTATATTATATGATGATGAGACTGTGATATATGATGATGTGACCATGTTATATGATGATGCTATACGATGTTATATGATGTTATACGATGATGTTACATGATGACGTTGTATGATGATGCTATACGATGTTATATGATGCTATACGATGATGTTACATGATGCTATACGATGATGTTACATGATGACGTTGTATGATGATGATATGATGATGATGATGTATGATAACATGACGGTGTAAGATGTATGATAATTAGATGACTTAATATGACGTTATTCCATATTAAGACGATGTGCATGTATTAAATGTCATGATGCATTATAACGATGATTTTTCTAAAGCACAACCTTAGTTAATGTTTAATGATGATGAACGTATGAAGACCAAGACATACACGTTACTTAGAGTAATATGTAAACGGTATATAGGGTTGTGTAATAAAGATGATTTAAAGATGAAAACTATAGGGATTTCAAGTATTTTGTGTGTACATATACATCGGATTACTTCCCCATTTATGATGACGAGTACGGATGCGTACACTACGATGATGATGATCATGCCTCACATGACACTTAGGAGTCTACTAACCTTTGGACGTCGTTACGAACAACTAGCTTGACTATGATGGATACATGGGGTGCGAACCGTGTGGGGATCCACACTCGCACGTGTTGATCATGTGTAGGGAGTTGCATGTGTTTGCATTCCCTGACCTCAAAAGTGGAGCCACTTACGGAGTATTTCTTCAAATAGAGACTATGATACGTGCATAGTATCTAGATAAAAACAAGGACAACATTACAAAAATAATGATAGAGACTTTAATCTTACCCCAATATTAATATTATTATTTAAAAAAAAAAAAAAACTATAGGACAAATATCTTTATGCTTCTTAATTGAAGGTACATATATTGTCATCACAATTCACCTATTTCCATGTTTGTACCCACAAAACTTATTGAAAGAAAGAGGCTTTCTACCTCAAACTAATAAATGTATCAATTTAAACCTTTATTTTTTAGAAGTTAATCAATTTAAACCGTCCGTAAATAATTTATAACTATTTTCACTCGATATAAGTTTTTTTAGAATCAACATAAAATCATTTTTCTTTTAAAGTCCGATCCTGTAGCACAAAAACTTATTCAGTGGCATATAGATAATCAATTAAAATGTTTCGGTGGCACGAAAAATCATGGAAATGTCATATGCATCATCCGTCAAAATGTTAAAAATTAACATTTTTACTCTTACGTACATATTGTTGAACTAAAAACAATCAAATCGGTGGCATGTGATGCTTATCAACATGAACATAAAGATCAAATTCCAACCACAAACTTCCAACAAGGGCTCCACCACGTTAAACTTTCTTACAAGATATTATATATTAATAATCGTGTAGTTGACTGTTCCATCTTTTTGAACATCCATTCCTAAGAATAGGATCCTGTAACAGTCTAAGCCCACTATCAATTTTAGCTGGTTACGTATTGCTATGAGCCTTATGGTTCTAAAACACATCTGTTAGAAAAAGATTTTTTTTAATAATATTATCTAAATAAAAACCGATACAATAAACGACAAAGTTAAAGTAATTTTCCTTATCCAAATATATGTTAGATGAGATCTTTTTAAATAAACAATCGAAGCTTGGTCCAATAGAAGGACCAATTTAGTCCAGTTGCGTAAAAGAACCGTTTGAAAAAGTAATTTCCTAAGTCAAGCATGTATGTTCATACAAGTTCAAAGTATTTGGCAAAAGAAACAAAGAAATAATGGAGTATGACCCGATTTTTTATAATACAAATCGTTTGTAAGCATACAGAATCATTATAAATTGTTTATTAGACAATTAATGGTAGTTGTGGTAGTTACCGGGAAAAAAATAAACTTTTGACCCAAATGTAATTATGAACGAGGGAAGAATCGACCACTTATCTTAAGTATATAGTGAAGTGACTGAAACTTGATTAATTAAAGTGTTTAATTAATTAATTTTTTATTATTAAATTTAATGGCAACTAGAGTTGGTCCATTTTGACAATCAAGAGAATGACACAATTAGGGTAAGGGCTCGACCACGTCAATCAGCAACAGGCTAACGAGCTAAGTTATATAGAATAAACTATCAACTCGGACGCACTCCTTCATAGAAGCTCCAAAATTCTATGGTCAAAAGAAATAGATATTTAATATTTAATTTAATTTAATTTAATTTAATTTTGATGGGGTACATATTTTAATTCAAAGGATGTAAAGTAAGCATATTCCGTTACCGTTACAGCCACCGTCGCATTCGACCATAGTGCCTTTGCCACACTCTTCTAAGCACGTGCCTATGTTTTGTCTCCGTGGACCAGCCTGCACAAAACGACAAAGGCTGCTCATTTTGGACCATTCCAATTCCAATTATTTTCCTATCCTACTTTTATTATATCCACATTTTTCCCCACTCTAATAAATTAGTATTTAATTCCCCCTCTCAAAATTATTTTCCAAAATCCATGAATATATATATATATGTATGTATGTTACTATGTATGGCAGATATTTGATGGGATGAATGATATGTCATGCATACGAATACATGTCTCGTAAGAAGGTTATGTCATGAGAAATATGGAAGTATGATGTGCATCATAAGTGATTTGAAAATACAAGATCTCATGCACGTTGTGGAAATTTCTCCAACATGTTTCTGTACGGATGCATACTCATGAATGGATACTTCGTAGTCAGTCCTAGATTGTACATATATAAGATTACCTAGTGGGTTCATGCGGGCATGCGTAAACCGTGGGTAAAGAATTACAACACATCCAACTCTATTCGGAAAAGAAAGTAAAGCTTAAATAATAGTCACAAAAAAGTTAGGTCCTACTATGAACCATAATTATTATACTATTGCATTTTCCCTCAAAATTGTTGCAAATGACGTGTAATTGTAATAATTTTTCATATGGTAAAAGTTATGTTGTTTTTTTTTCCTAAATAGTATCCATAGAAATTGAGGCAATAAACAAAAATACTTTCAGTTCGCTCGTGGATTTGAATTGATTTGATTTGATTTTTGGTCATAAAAGTCAAACAACTTGAAATGTTGTGAGCATGTGATTGTAAATGTAATGACTAATAAAATTATAATAAATTGCGTAGAAATCACGGATCTACACAATGGTATGATATTGTCCACTTTGAGCATAGGCTCTTCTACCAATGACATCCTATACTATAGAGCCTTGTACACCAATGACATCCTCTGAAGTCTATGGAGCCCTCGAACAAAATACACCATTTGTCCGACACTTTATTTACTTTTGACTACACTTTCGAGACTCATAACTTCTTTATTCGACATTTGAAGGTTTTATTGACATGACTAAGTTAAGAGCATGACTTTGATACCATGTTAGGAGCCACAAATCTTCACAATAGTATAATGTTGTCAACTTTGAGCATAATATTGTTCTTGTGACTAAAAAGACTTCGGGACATGTTTTAGATAAAGATGTTTTAAAGCAAGAGAACATATTCCTAATTTGAGTAGCTTTGAAAACATCAATTTCCTTGCCCTTTTAGAACATAGTCTTCTTGTTTATGGATTTGAAAGCTTAGAAATGCTTAGACTATTTTACCTAAAGATGATTTATTTTATCGAAGGGATAGAGTTTAGACTAGAACGTAACTGCAAGGCTAAGAGCTTTTTTGACACAATCATGTTACGACTCGTTTAGAGCTTGTTTCCTATTTAATTTGTTAAATATTCATGTTCAGGATTTGAAATCCGTATTCAACCCCTAATAATTCCAACATTCTTTTGTGAGAAAGACACGTCACATACTCCTTGTTTCTACTTCTAAGAGTGAAAACTATTCCTACAAATCAATACGAGTCATTTCAGCATGTTATGTCCTCACTTACATGCATCCTTTTAAAATTTCCTCGAAAGTAGGTCACCTAACATAGAATTACTCCAAACAAATCTGTTTAATTCTAGAGTCTATAATTGAGCCATGGAAAAGGAAGTTGCACATTGTACCAGCTTTCGGTCATCATATCTTTTAAATATTAAATATAATTTTAAATTTTTGAGAACGGAATAATTTTATTATTATTATTTCTGCATTATTGGGATAATAATTTATTTTTTATTTTCAAGATATGGTTTATGGGACAACATGGGCAAACGATGTCGGGTCCATTACCGAAAGAGACACTTCACCAAATTATTGAATTTAATCGATGATGAAAACTTTAGGTAACATTATTTAATATTTAATGAATTTTTTTTTTCTAGAAGATAAATATTTAATGACCTTATCCATAATCTTAAGCTCATCATAATTCCTTACTAAAAAAGTAATTCTAAATTAATAAATTAATTTTAAAATATTGGAAATCCAATTAATTATTTAAAAAATAAATAAAAGATAAGATTTTAAGATTTGAATTTAGAAAGAAGGCCCACGTATGATTGGGAAAGGACAATTTAGGGCATTATTAGATAACTCTCTATCTAGAACTGGAAGGACAAAATGGGAAAACGACACCAAAAATATCTTCCGATTTTTCCACGCCCTCAAAGCTCCACTGTTAGCGATATCTCCATTTGACTGTTTGGACTCCGACGTGTCGACTTTTCCTTCCCTACCCCTGTCGGTGACTGTGCAAATTCAAGCTTATAAACCCCACCACCTTCTCCGCCGTTTCATCATCCTCCACTTCCACTCCTTTCACTTGCAACTCTCTCTCTCTCTCTCTCTCCGCCGTCTCTTCCTCCGCCGCCATGGATCCCTACAAGGTATTGCTAGGTCCCTTTTTTCGATTTTATCGAACCTGTTCGGCTGTGTCTTACGTTGGCTAATTAAAAGAATGATTTTAGATTTTGTTAATGATGATTGAACGACGAATCCCATGTCGACTAATTAAATGATTGATTGTGAATTTATAAGTAATGAAGGCGTCTCGAGAAGTTAAAATTATGAGAGCTTAGGTTCAAAGTGTATGTAGAATGGTTGTTTTTGAGGCTACGTTGATATGAAAAGTAAAAGTAAGATCATGAGAATTTATGCTTAAATTTACTCTTTTTAATTGCTAGTATCGCCCCTCAAGCGCCTACAACACGCCCTTTTGCACCACCAACTCCGGTGCACCAGTATGGAACAACACCGCCGTCATGTCGATCGGAGAACGAGGTCCCATCCTTCTAGAAGACTACCAACTCATCGAAAAAATTGCAACCTTCACACGCGAGCGCATCCCGGAGCGTGTAGTCCACGCAAGAGGAGCCAGTGCCAAAGGATTCTTTGAAGTAACCCACGACATTTCCGACCTCACTTGCGCCGACTTCCTTCGCGCCCCCGGAGTCCAAACTCCAGTCATCGTCCGATTCTCCACCGTCATCCACGAACGCGGTAGCCCCGAGACTCTCCGCGATCCTCGTGGCTTCGCCGTGAAATTCTACACACGAGAAGGCAACTTCGACTTGGTCGGTAATAACTTCCCGGTCTTCTTCGTCCGCGACGCCATGCAATTCCCCGACGTCATCCGCGCGTTCAAACCAAACCCTAAATCCCATCTCCAAGAACCATGGAGATACCTGGATTTCTGTTCTTACCACCCCGAAAGTCTATTGTCGTTCGCTTGGTTTTACGACGACGTCGGCATCCCGATCAACTACCGCCACATGGAGGGCTTCGGCGTACAAGCCTACTCCTTAATCAACAAATCCGGCAAAGCCCGGCTCGTGAAATTCCATTGGAAACCCACTTGTGGGGTTAAAAGCATGATGGAGGAGGAAGCCATTAGAATTGGTGGGACGAACCACAGCCATGCCACTCAAGATCTATACGAGTCAATAGCCGCCGGGAACTTCCCGGAGTGGAGGCTCTACATTCAAACAATTGATTACGAGGATCAGAATAATTACGATTTTGAGCCGTTGGATACGACGATCACTTGGCCGGAGGATGTGGTGCCGTTGCAGCCGGTGGGGCGGTTGGTGTTGAACAAGAACATAGACAATTTCTTTGCAGAGAATGAGATGTTGGCGTTCTCCATGTCGTTGGTGCCTGGGATTCATTACTCCGATGATAAGATGTTGCAAGCTAGGAGCTTTGCTTATGCTGATACTCAAAGGCATCGCCTTGGCCCTAATTACCTTCAGCTTCCGGTCAATGCTCCCAAGTGTCCGCATCATAATAACCATCATGAGGGGTTTATGAACTTCATGCATAGAGATGAAGAGGTTTGTTTGTTCGTAATTGTCGCATGTTTTAATTTTATAAAGCTATTTTGTTGATGGGTTTTGTGTAATTTTGGCAGGTGAATTACTTTCCTTCTAGATATGATCCTTGCCGGCATGCTGAGAAGTTTCCGATGCCGCCCAATGTGTTGACCGGAAAAAGAGAGAGGGTCTGTTCGTCCGTCCGATGATTTTTCTTGTTGTTTAATGTGTTTTGTGTTAATAATTGGATGAGGAGTTAATGGAGAGATTGTTTGTTTGGGAAATTTTCAGTGTGTGATTCCAAAGGAGAATAACAACTTCAAGCAAGCTGGGGATAGATATCGATCATGGGCACCGGACAGGTACTCAACTGTTGGAAATCATAGACCCTTTATAATAGTATAATATTGTCCACTTTTGAGTGTCATGAGGCTCGACTCCTTTAAAGTCTTCGAACAAAGCACACCCTCAACACTTGAGTCACTTTTGGGCCTATGAAGTCCTTGAACAGCCTCCCCAGGCTCGACTCCTTTTCTAGAACCTTCTTGTTTGACATTTGAGTCACTTTTAGGCCTATGGAGCCCTCGAACAACGTCTCATTAATCGAGGCTCGACTCCTTTTCTAAAGCCTTCGAACCATGCACACCCCTTGTTCGACATTTGAGTCACTTTTGGGCCTACGGAGCCCTGGAATAGCCTCCCCTTAATCGAGGCTCGACTCATTCTCTGGAGCCATCGAACAAAGTGTACTCTTTGTTCGATGTTTGAGGATTCTATTGGCATGGCTAGATTAAGAGCATGACTCTGATACCATGTTGGGAATCATGAACTCTCCAGAGTTGTATGATATTGTCTGCTTTTAGCATAGCCTCTCATGACTTTGCTCTTGGTTTTCCCATAAGTCCTCGTACCAATGGAGATGTATTCTTTACTTATAAACTCATAATCATTCTCTAAATTAGCCCACGTGAGATCCCTCCCAATAATCCTCAACACTAAGAAACTGTAATTGAGAAAAGAAATTAACTATAGCCATGTGGTTCATATCCAGGCAAGATCGGTTTGTGAAGCGGTTTGTGGAAGCGTTGTCAGATCCTCGCGTGACACACGAAGTTCGCAACATATGGATCTCTTATTGGTCTCAGGTAAGCTGATATTGTCCACTTTTAGTATAAGCTCTCATGATTCCGATAATGTCGATATTAATTGAGAGTTAATTTGAACATGGCACAGGCTGATAGGTCTCTGGGGCAGAAGATAGCGTCTCGACTAAACGTGAGGCCGAACATCTAAGAAAAAGAAGCAAGCCCAACACTAGTATTAGTACATGGGGGTTTCCCTTGCAATGGGTGATGTTAATATGCTAAAGTAAGGGCTTTTTAATTTTGGTGCTTTGTTGCTCCCTATAAAAAAAAATGGCCTTTTCGATATCGAACTTATAAACGTATGGAAGCTTAAACTCTATTGTACAGCTTTGGATTCGTTTCGTATCAGTGATAAAAATGTCTTCCAATCGTAATCATATAAATCATATTGAAATCAGAAGCAATAAGAATGAAATTGTAATCATATAAATCATATTGAAATCAGAAGCAATAAGAATGAAATTGTATTGAGTCGGTTTAAATTAAAGTTAACTAAAATTATAGTCAAAATTACGTCGGTGTTGAACATTTAAGATTAAACTAAAATATGCATAATAATGGGTAGAGGGCTCGTAGTACTCCTTTTCTTTGCTGAATCACTTACTAAAAGACGTGCACGCTGAGACTGACTACTAAGACAGACGGTGGACTCTAGGAATGATATGTCACCACTTAGAGCCTGTGACACACTAGAGGGTACTATTGAGGAAGATTCGATTGTGATCCGTGGGGAGCTTATGTTTGAGATTGGGACATTGTAAAGTTTTTCCTAAAATCCCAAATAAAAGAATACTATATGTTCGTGCTCGATTAAGTTTTGAAAAATATTTATAGCACGCACCCAATAACGAACATAACTAAATGCTTTATTCTCCCAAAAATAATCAAAATATTTTCTAAAATATTCATATTATATATATATAAAGTGACCAAGTTATGTTGATACATACACTATTCAAATCTACGAACTAAAGGGAAATAAAAAAAAAAAAAGAAAAAAAGAAAAACGAGCCAATGTTTCAAACCCACAGAGAAGGGATAAAAAGCCCAATGGGCCTCCAATTGTTGGGCTTTGAGTGGTTGGAGCGAGCCCAAAAGCTAATAATGGGTGGGCGTCCTAGCCCTTGATTTGGGCTCCTTGGGCCTATCTTTAAGGGTACTAACTTTCTCCAGAATCTCCAACACCTGTTCCATGGAGGGCCGGTTTCTAGGGTTCTGCTCCAAACATTTCAAAATGAGTTCGGCTAAGGCCCAGGCTCCTTTCGGCGAGTAGTCGTCCCCAAGCCTTGGGTCCATTAGCTTCTTTATCTTCTTCTTGTGGGCCAGTGACGGCTCGGCCCACTCCACCAAGTTGTGAGACCGACTGGGCCGGTTTGGGTCCACTGCTCGCAGCCCAGTTAGCAGCTCAAGCAGCACCACACCGAACCCATACACGTCACTCTTTATGTACAAATGTCCTACAAATTTCAAAATAAAATAATATCAGAAATCATTATTTTATATAATAATTGGGAAGGGCAGGGAGGTAAATAGTACCAGTTGCAATGTACTCGGGTGCAGCGTAACCGTAAGTGCCAACTGGATTTGTGCTGACGTGGGTGTCTCCATTAGATGGGCCGAATTTTGCAAGCCCAAAATCTGACAGCTTTGCGTGGAAATCCTGAAAAAGAAAAATTCAATTTCAATAAATAAATAAATAAAGTCCCACACGTGTGAACGTATTCTTGAATCTTACCCCATCCAGAAGAATATTCGACGCCTTGAAGTCGCGGTAAATCACGCTCTTCTCCGACGTGTGGAGGAACGTTAAACCACGCGCCGCCCCTGTGGCTATTTTGATCCTTGTTTCCCATGAAAGAGGCTCCACACCTTCTGCAAAAAAAAAAAAAAAAGGTGGGTTTTAGTTGAAAATTAAAAAAATTAAAAACCCAGAAAATGGTTTTTTTTACACATACTTCGAAATAAGTGATTTTCCAAGCTTCCTCTCTGCATGTGTTCATAAACAAGTAGAAATTGCTTCTCTTCCCAGCAATATCCGATCAATTTCACCACATTTGGATGGCTAAATTTCCCCAGAAAATCCACTTCCGCCTGCACTTCAAAATCAAATTAAAAATTTTAAAAAAAAAAAAAAACCCAATATTTTAATAATAATAATAATAATAATTGAGAAGAGAGAGAAGATGTGGAGTGTGAACAGAAGAAATACCTTCCATTCGCGAAGACCCTGAGAGCTGTCGGGGTTTGACTTTTTCACGGCAACAGGAATTCCGACGCCGACCTTGGACGGCGCGTAGGTTTTCTCATCGACCCAGCCTTTGAAGACTCTCCCAAATCCGCCCTCCCCCAGCATGGTGTCGGGCCGGAAATTCCTGGTGGCCGTCTTCAACTCCGACAAGGTGTAGACTTTGAGATTCCGGGGCGTGGTGGAGGCGTGGCGTTGGGAGGAGACTGGGGAGGAGGGCTTGGTGGGCGGCGGGGTGTGGGTGTCGACGGGAGTGCCGCAGAGGTTGCCCATGGAGCGCAGTGATGAAATTGTGGGTATTGGATCAAAAGGTTTGAAAGAGTATATATAAGAAACAGAGGAAAACAGAGTTGGCGGAAGGAGGCAGGAAATTATGGGGTAAAGAAATTAAGGTTTATAAAGGGAAAAAGAGAAATTTTGGAGCTTGATTTGTGTTCTTGTTATGATGTTGTTTTATCCTCATCAGACCGTCCAAAATCTGTGCTCACATCATCATTTTAACTTAATAATTAACAAATCAATCCTCCAAGTTGCTACAATAATTCATGTTACCATCAATGTCATTCCTCAATTTCAACTCATTTAACTAATTCTCCTAACCAATTTTACACTCTTAATAGTCTGAGTAATCGACAATCCATGTCAATATCGGTCGAGAACACATGAGTTTAGGTGAGATTAGGGGTTTCGAACGAGCATGGAGGGTTGAATGCAAGACGAAAATGCTTAATATTGAAGGAATTGGCACTGAAAGTCGAGCGAGAAACTCATCCTGCAAGGAGAAATGTCATTTGTTGATTTGAGAGATTGGTAAAAGTAAAGGACTCAGTGTACGAATGACAACGCCTGCTGCTGAGTAGTTCCTGGAATAAAGTATGTACAATTTATTTCATATTTTAGTCATGTTTTGTTATAATCCAAACTCACCGCTAATAGATATTATTTGTTTTGGGTTGTTATGTAACACTGTCAGTCTCACGGTTTTAAAACGCGTCTATTAGAGAGAAGTTTTCACCCTTTTACAGGGAATGCTTCATTCCCCTCTCCAATCGAATTGGGATCTTACAATCCCACCTCCCTTGGGGCTAGCGTTCTCACTGTCACAGGCAGATGTCTGGTTCAGATACCATTTGTAATCACCCAAACCCACTACTAATAGATACTGATTTTTTAGCTTTCCCTCAATGTTTTAAGACGGAGTTTTCACACTCGTTAAAGAATGGTTTATTTCCGTCTCACATCTATGTGGAATCTCACATGTTTTGTATTGGTAAGGTATCGTAATATTATTTTTCAATTTTGAAGTTTTTTTTTTTTTTTAGTTTATATATATAATTTTTGCTGCAATAAATGTGGAGATGTAACTTTCAACTGCACCAAAATAAATTTATTGACTTGGCAATTATTTTCGATATTTATTTTTTCTAAAGAAATTTAGTCAAGGCGACTTTAATTGGGTCGGAGGCGACCTTAAAACACTCGACTAGTGCTTATCTGATGATCTTAGCATTTTTTTAAGACTTATCGAGACAGAAAAACCAAATAATGTGCTAACTAAGAACTCTCGAGTCCCACCAATACTTCATAACGTCCTCTTGAGCCTCAAGATACCGTCAACCCTCACAATTTGCTTGGGCACGTTTGAGAGTTGACTCATAAGCCAACTTTATGTTCGAGATCTCTTAAACATTGATCCATCTGAGCCCATCGAGACCTAAGTTTTCTCATGTTCATGTTTAGTCATTTTTGCATACCATGTTAGAGTTTGACCCTATATTTCAACCTCCGACTCGTAGAAAATGGCACAATGTTAGCACACCTCTACCACCTAACATTATCCTCGATAATACATTTCCAAACAAAGACGTTTAAGACGAACGAACGAACGAAAAAAAAAAAAAAAAACATTGGATTAGAGGAATTGGAAAAGGGGAAGTTGTCCCCACCAAAGCCTTTGCCATTTATTTCAATAAAGTAGTTCCTTAGATGCCCTCAACTTCCTCCCTTTAATTGCTTTTACTTAGTCCAACTGCATGTTTTTCACATTCTAATCAATTTTATGGTAAATTTCTCCGAAGTCATTCAGGTCTCCGTTCATTCATATACTCTTCATTTACTGACGTATCACATATTCTAAGTTTAAAATTTTAATGAGTTTGAAACTGATTACTTGAAACAATCATCTTCGGTTATAATATCTAAGAGTAGAGATATATGAAATGCTTGAAAGGATTGGAGGTTACTACTATCTATACTATAATATTAAGTTGTAGTTGCGTAATTTTAATTATATACTGTAAATGTATAGGCGAGTTTTGATGAAGTGATAGGAGTGCTCGAGTATTAACTTCAGAACATATGATGATTCTGAGTCATATATTCAGTCATTAAATCAAAACATATGATCTAATTACTATATCAAACCCCAAGACCATGAATTTAGGATGGCGAAGAATGTTTAAATTTGATGATTTTGAGTCATATCTCCGATAAAAAAAAAACCCCAAAAACTAGTTAATCTCGACCGATTTTTGGGTCGTTTTCCATCAGTATACCACTGGCTACTTTTCGAAGTTACGGTCAATATTTTTCGATATCATTGTGAAAAAAAATGTTCAAATTTGATTATTTTAAGTCATAGCTTCCGTAAGAAATTCAAAAAAATAGTTTCGTTCTCCGATAGCAACAGTTTGACGGTTAAGTTTTTAATATTTTAATAAATATTTAAAATTTCATATTTGTGTATAATAATTGATTTACATTAATTAATTTAACAATTATATGATGCTATGAATAAACATAGAGTAATTTGAAGTAAAAAAAATAATAATAATAAAGTGAATAAAATCTGATACAAATCCAATAGCTCGACATTAATTATTAAAAGGTTAGGTCAACTTTACATTAATTTTATATATATATTGGAGAACTTTATTATTACAAAAGTCGTCAAATTCAATTTAATAAGTTTGGGCAAATGGTCAATTTCAAATATCAATATTTATATATTAACTTTTCGTGCATCATTAACGATTAAAATATTTGTAGCGTTCGATAATTAATTTTATTTATTTACCCTTCTAACTTATAAGCTTTTCCTCGACTTATTTCGCTTAAGCTCAACTTAAGTTCGTGGCGTGGAAGTTTGATCTGAGCTGTCAATTTTTATGGTTTGTTCTTAGGGTTTTTGTTTAGATGTTTTGCTAGTCCCTTTCGTCATTGTCGTCATTATCATCATAGACCTATAGCTAGTAGGTCCTTGAGGCACGACTGGCAATGGTTTCCAACTCATAGTTCTCATCTCGAACACTATTCTTAGATTCTAGGGCTTAGTTGATATCTCCCTAGTTCACAACGTAAAAGTTATATGTAGGTTGACATTTTTTTGGTCAACTCAACTTGACTACCCAAATTTTGGGTTACAATCCAACTCAACCTTACCTCACTTTTTAAAAAATTAAGAGTATATAACGTTCGTAACCAATATTAAAAATTAAATGTTTGATATTTGAATTTTATGATATCTTAGTTATTAATGTAATATATATTATAAAAAATAGTATCTAAAAAAAACACAGAACAGCTCAACAACTCAATCTAACCTGAAAATAGAGGGTTGAGTTGAATTGTGAACTCTATTTCAATTGCTCGGGTTACCAACCCAACTAATAAAAAATTTCTGAGGGGTAAAATTAAAAAATCAATATAATTCAACTCAATCTAACCCAACCCATGGGTTATTTGTTTTATTGTTTTGTTTGTTCGTATGAATGTCAGATACCTTGATATGTCAAGATGTCCAAATTTAAATTATATTAAAACAATATGTAAATTACATAAAGTTGAGTACGAGCACGGTTGGTATAACTCATAATCTTACGACATTTTCATATACAAACCCTATCTAAGATACGGATATTTATATATATTTTCGAGAATCAATAATATATATATATATATATATATATATATATATATATATATATATATATATATATGATTGCATACTGTGGAGTAAAGCATGAAAAGGAAAAAGGGAAGTCCACTTAGAACATGGTGTAAGGGAGAAAAGGGTCATTGAAAAAGACAGGTCTAAAGGGAGGAAGAACAAACAAAAACAACAAATCTGCCTTAAATGAAGGGACAAGAGATTAAACTTGTGACAATACTTAGTTTTGGAAAAATAAAAATAATAATAATATCTCGCGATGAGATAACCACTCACGCGCCTACAAAACCACCCACGTCTCACATTCCCTCCAACGGACAGATTTGGAGTAGACTCACTGATGGCAAAGACAGATCAAGAAGTAGCTCGTGGGTTAAGTCGAATCTAGATACGATTCAAGTGGACTCATTGATGTTGGTTGGTAATAAGTAGCTATAGAAGCCATGATCCATAACGTGACCTAGTAACAGTCAACCCACTTCGTTGGCCTTAGTCTGCATGCGGTTCAAGCTCACAGACACCCAGCGACTTGTGCACCACCTGAATTAACCCGTAACCTGACCTGGCTCAGAAACTCATGCGCGCTTCTGCCTCGTAGTCGACCCGTAAACCCAAGTCAATCATGTTTTTGACCCGTGCCCCCACAATCTTCAGCTTGGCACGCTCTAGCAGCTCCAAATCGACTTAAGCGATGTATTTAGCTCGAATGTGAGTTATTCCAAGTTTTGGAGATTATTCCTTACATTTTGTGCCATTCTAGAGCTATTTCTAACATTTTTGGGAGCAATCATGGTCAGTGTGACTTCATTTATTTTGGTAAGTTTAAATTACTTTTTCGCTAAGAAAATTAAATTAGTTAGCATGTTGGATGAATTAAATTATAAATCATGTCCTAACTCGAGAACGTGGGTTTACATAGGTGGGTTTGGACTTAAGGAGCATTTTCGAACCAACTTTAGGACTATTTGGTGACTCCGACTCAAGTTAACCAAGCAATCGTCCCTACTCTTAGTTTGATTAGGTGCCTCATGGCCCCTGGACGTGTCATAAGTATGATGTTATGCTATGTTACATGCTATGCTATGTTATATTATATTATATCATGTCATGTTATGTTGTACTTTGTTATGTCATGTTATGTCATGATGATATGTTGTGTTATCTTATGTGATGTTAGGTTATGTTGTACTATGTTAGATCATGCTATGTCATGTTGGACTATGTTGCTTGCTGTAGTAATATGGTATGATGATGACAATCTACGATACGTAAACCTCCATAGTCTATGTCATGTAATCTATGTTATGTATGAAAGACTTGAAATGAATTATATATGCATAATTTATAGATTCACTCTGATATAGATGAGTAGAGATTTGACTTGCTTCATTTGACGTGCTTCATATGCTATGGTTTTAAGCTATGGGACCTCAATACACAAATGCATGCATTTGTGTATTATATACATCGGAATACTTCTCCGTTATAATAATACAGACATGTACCTTACGACTTACGACGTTTATACTTGTCATGATGCTATGCAGGTCCTTTCCCTCTGTGGTGTCTGACAATCCGTTAACAATTGCTAGCTCGACAAGCCAGGGCCAAGAGGTACGTGAGCTCACATGGTGGGTCCATGTGCGCATGTGTGAGCCATGTGTAGAAATATACTACACATCTAACACTACCATGATTGAAAAGTTGTCCAAAGCAACACAATGATGTTTTAAAAATGATAAGTCTCACCATATTGCATATGTTTGCATTTTTCAATTTCAACATTACTGCATATTTCTTAAAACACTCAAGTCATGTGCTACTCTTATTATTCAAGTAAAGAAAAGGCACCCTCAATGACGTCACGAAGAAAGCCACGGAACCCGTGTTAGAGTAGTTACATTTATGTCTATTTAGTAGCTCTTAGGTTAGATCAAGGCATTCTTTTATTTCTCTGGTTCGTTTCACATGTTTTTCCACTTTATTGATTTTGTTTTTAAAGATTCTACTACAAACGTTTAAATTAATAACATCACTTATGAAATACTTTAAATGAATGCTTTTGCACTTAACAATTACCGTTAAAAAAAAAAAAAGGTTGTTACGGTTGAATGAAAGTCCCACATCGGCTAATTTAGGGAATGATCATGGGTTTATAATAAAGGAATACTATCTCCATTGGTATCAAGCCTTTTGGGGAAGCCTAAAGCAAAGCCATGCGAGCTTATGCTCAAAGTGGACATCATAACATTGTAGAGAGTCGTGTTCATGTAACTAAAGAAAGTACGAAAAAGCATAGGAGAGCACGTGAAGAAAAAACAACAAAGCCAAGACAAAAGGGCTTCACATAAAAAAGCTGATCCAATCTTGTAATGGGTTTCTTTTTTTTGATCTTTTTTGGTATATAAAAACAAAACGAAGGAGAGTTGCTTTCAATGAATTTTTCTTTGGTAGAGAAAGTGATAACTTAATTAATTAATGAGGCGACGTACAAGTCCACGTTCTATTCATCAATGACCCGTTAAAAGTGGGTTGAGTTGCCCAGTCAACAGTCAACAGTCAACCCATCCCAACATTATTCATTCCCTACCCTTTTCTCCTTTACATTTTCACAAACCACCTCCACCAAAAGTCACCAAAACTCCTTTCTTTCATACTTTCTTCCCTTTCAAACGAGACCCTTTTAAGAATAGTCCTAAACGAGACCCTTTTAAGGATAGTCCTACACGAGACCCTTGAGAATACGCCTTACGGCTAATGGTGAATGGTTAACGATGGCTCTGATCCCTGGTTTTGCTGGAATAGGCAATATCAATGGCTCAAAAGTTGGTGGTTGGTTGCCATATTTTATGAAGTTTCTTAGATCTACAGGTCAGTGTATTGACTATTTGAGCTGACAAATCCATTTTTGCAGCTATAAACAAACAAACTTAAGACCCAACATCATCATTCAATGCACGTATTCTAGCCAGCTCGGAAACGAAACTTTTTGGAGCTTTCCTAATTCTTATTCGAACTCCTACGTTGCAAAACGAGAGAAACGTTTGTACTATTCATATCGTAACTCGTATTTTCCATTCTATATAAAAGAATATTGTATTTAAAAAAAATTCAGGGATCCTCTTACCAACAGCATACAGATACCATTTACGAGTAGTACGCACCTAATACATACCTTGGAACATCCCGAGTAGCTTCGTGGTCCACACGCTGAAATGAATTGATATGTGTCTTTCGACAAGCTGCTTTCGGCTGACGTAGGTGTAAGCATCTCCTCCTTTGAATCAAATATCACATCAGTCACAGAAGAGAGCCGTGTGCTTACAAAAGTATGATGAAATGCTTTAAAAGAAACTTTGATATGTTAGACTCCTTACATGGCTTGTTCGGCGACTTGTATACAGCAATCTCCAAACAGATGTTTAGCCATTTCACGGACTCGATAGCTCGGCATTGGTGTATCCATTCTGTTGTGAAAGTGATCGTTGTAGCGAGGAACGCTGAGTCCTACCAATGTGTAGTTCTTGTAAATAAGTTCGAGAGGCCAAGTATTCGAGTGCTACAATAATTTCACCAATATGAGGGCGAAATGATGGTTGTTCCTGAAGACACATTGCAGTAACTGCAACTGCTTGTTGCAAACAACGAAGAGGGAAACGTCCTTCCAATAGGGGATCGACTAATTGCCCGAACTTTCTTCGGTCCTTCAGGAAAGGATGAGACTGCAGATTGTATAGAAGATAATGACACAAATTATCCTAAGAAAACGTCAGCAGTTATACTCTCGACTCTCGAAATATACGACTGTATCGGATAGGGAATGCCACGAGGCTAAAAGTCCTACACAAGCTCAAATACGAAATCAGCGAGTTGAATTGGCTTTGAGCAAACGAAGTTATTAGATTACTAACCCAAGAAACTAGGCTCTGCTCCCCTGTTCTCCTTGTAGTATCGATTGCCTTACGACCTGTAATAAGCTCGAGCAGAACCACGCCGAAGCTGTAAATATCGGATTTGAGGGTTAACTTGCCACTCATGGCGTACTCTGGAGCACAATAGCCATGTGTTCCCATGACTCTAGTTGAAACGTGAGTATTGTCACCGACCGGTCCTAGTTTAGCGAGACCGAAATCTGAAAGCTTCGGATTAAAGTAATTGTCCAATAAGATATTAGCTGATTTCAAGTCACGGTATATGACCGGGGGATTTGCTTCACAGTGGAGATATTCGAGGCCTCGAGCAGCACCGATTGCAATCTTGATCCTTGTATTCCAACTCAGTGGCTCTTTGTCACTACCCAAATCTGAAATAAAGAAGATTCATCGTCAAGGATCAAATCTATAACCGCCCAAGCCCACCACTAACAGATATTGTCCTCTTTGGACTTTCCCTTTCGGACTTTCCCTCAAGGCTTTTAAAACGCGCCTATTAGGGAGAGGTTTCCACACCCTTATAAAGAATGCTCCGTTCCCCTCACCAACCGATGTGGGATCTCACAATCCACCCCTCTTCGGGGCCTAGCGTCCTCGTTGGCACTCGTTCTCCTCTCCAATCAATGTGGGGTCTCACACTCCACTCCCCTTCGAGGCCCAGCGTCCTCACTAGTACTGTTTCTTATTTCTAAGCAATGTGGGATCTCACAATCCACTCCCCTTCGGGACCCAACGTCCTCGCTGGCACTCGTTCTCCTGTCCAATCGATGTGGGATCTCACAGTCCATTCCCCTTCGAGGCCCAGCGTCCTCACTGGTACTCGTTCCCCTTCCACACCCTTACAAAGAATGATTTGTTCCCCTCTCCCACCGATGTGGGATCTCACATTATTTGTAACAGCCTAAGCTCACTGCTAGCAGATATTGTCTTCTTTGGGCTTTCCTTTTCGAGCTTCCCCTCAAGGTTTTTGAAAGGCGTCTGCTAGGGAGAGGTTTCCACACCCTTACAAAGAATGTTTCCTTCCCCTCTCCAACCAATGTGGGATCTTACAATCCTCCCCCTTCAGGGCCCAGCGTTCCTATCTCCAATCAATATAAGATCTCACAAAAATAGCTTTAATTGTTGAAATGTGTTCATATGAACTATAACTTAAACAAATCTAAAACGAATATGGAAGACTGCAAAAAGAAGAAGATTTACCAAAAAGGTGATCATCCAAGCTTCCCATAGGCATGAACTCATAAACCAAAAGCCTCTCATCTCCATCACTACAGTAACCAATCAAGGTAACAAGATTGGGATGGTGTAGCAAACTCAACATAAGAACTTCCACAAGGAATTCCTGAAACCCTTGACGCCCATCACGATTAAGCTGTTTAACTGCAACAATCTGCAAAGAAGAACAAATGGTACAACTCAAATGAATTTTCCCCCAATAATTGTCATAGCTATGCAACTTTACCTGCCCTGTTTCCAAACGCCCTTTGTAGACGCGTCCAAACCCACCCTCGCCAAGCAAATCCACTTCCTTGAACCCTCTTGTGGCTGCGGCGAGTTCACGGAACTTGAAACTACGAACAGCACCGCTCCCCTTTGAACAGCCCTCACCAAAACGAAGGGATTCAAATTCAACACCATTATCAATTTCGACTCTGTTCCCATCTTTAGTGTGAGAACTAATACAACAAAAGCAACTCATATCGGTCAAACCCTAATGAAAAACCCATCAATCATGAAGAATCGCTACCGAAATAACCATTTATGAATCAAACACAAAAGCCCTAGCCATTAATCGCTGCGAAACTGAAAATATTTTGTAAGAGATGCATCGTTTTCTCCTCCTCCCCCTCCGAATCGGAGAGATTAAGAGGAGAAAACTCAAATGGCAACGAACGCGTAGAGATACAGAGGAATGATTACATTGAACAAACAGCAAAGCTAAAACCCTAAGAATAGAAAGAGAAATTAGCGGTTTAGAGCCACAGTTAGCGGGGAGTGGCTCCTGAATCGAAGCCATCTTGGTTTTTTTCTAATGGGAAAAAAGGAAAGAAGAAAATGGAAGGAAAAGGAATGTGTTGGGTGGCGGTGGACAGGTTGTGCCAGGCAGCCGCCGTTCTGATTCCTAATTCTGTTCGCCGGTTACTGATCTTTTACGTAATTGCCCTTATAAAATGCCGTTATTTACCAGACATGCCACTAGGGCGTTTCCATTTCTGGAGGCGGAGGCGGAGGAAACCGTTTTATGAAAGTCAGCGCCGTCATCATTCAGTGACGCTCTGAGTGTCTACCGAATTTTCTTTTTTATTTTTTTATTCTTACAATTTTATTGAACTTTTAGTAACACTTTTTTTTATTTTTTTTTTAATTTTAGTTTATTAAATATCTATATAAATCCATAAAGTTGACCCACGTAATAATTTTGGGATTTCGAACTCAACAATATTTGTATAAATGAATTTATAAATGGTGACAAACGTATTTTTAGGATTCAGATCAAGATTTTTTTAGGATTCAGATCAAGATTTTGAATATGATAACTTTGACATTCTTATACATCTCCGACATAGTTATTTTACTTGTGTTTACATATCAAAATAAGTTCTTCCCGTATGTTTTAACAAAGAAAATTCGTGAAATTTCTATAATTGAGATACCGAAAAAGAAAATAAATTTTATTGGTATATGTAGTAATTTTCATTTACTTTAGGTATTTTTTAGTCATCCTATCATCATAATCGCTCTCATTGTGGTTTTGATTTCATCTACAATGTGACAATCATTTCTATTTGCTTCCTTTATTAAATTTGAAATAATTTATCTTATTCTTTTTATATTTTTTTTTAACTATATAAATAAAAATTAAAAGAAAAGTGGGATTGAGGATTTAATTAATTAATAATTAAAGGGAAATTAAAACACCTTTCTTCTTGTAATGATGTTTCCTTGATCTTGACTCCATTCATTAGCCTAACTTTTTTTTTTCTTTATATAATTTCCCACAAAAAAGAAGTCATCATAAATTTGGTTTAAATTAGGAACGCCAGTCAAAGATTCTTCCTAATCGAAAATAAATAAAATAATGTCCTAATCTAACTTAAGGGTCAGAAACAACAAGAATACATCTACCCTAGCTGCAATCTCATGGTCGTCACCGCGACATCGTCATTCGTACAAAGACACTTGACATTTACCTGAAAAAATAATAGTAGTACGAGACTTGAGTATTTTAAAATGGAAATATTCAATAAGTATCTCTGGAATCAAGAAATGTAATTATATGTAATCATGTTTGGGACTCTTATTGTTTCAAAATAAAATACGTGCACATGAATTCCCAAGCAAGTTCGTATATGTACCCTTGGACCTGGCCCTTTGACTAGCGTGCACTCACGCGACCAGTATACCACGAGGGAAAGGAACTAATATAGTATCAAGGTGTACATAATACCATATCATAACATCGTAGTATACGCATCCGTACTAATCATAGTGGAGAAGTATCCTGATACACGTGAACATTCAATATGTGTGAGATCCCTATAGTTCAAAATCATGAGATGTATCTGTGATGCAAGATATAATTTCATTAATTTCATACATAACATAATCATTTTATGTCCTCTCATAATATAGTGTATAACATAGTATAACATAGCACAATTTTAAATGGATAATGTGCCAACATGATATTTCATAATATGATATATCTCATAATTACACCCTAACATAACATATCAAGTTTCATAGCCCAACATATTCACAACACAACAATAATATAATAAATAGACACTATACAATCACAAAGTACAACATGTGCAAGAGTCACAGAGCAAGCGTCGTTCATACTGCAAGCAACTCATTCAACCAAACTAGTAGTGAAGCCACTTACTTGGTTAGCCTAATCAGAGTCACTAAATATTTCTAGAACTGACCCAAATTTGTTCCTCAATGTCCGATTCAACATGTGTACCCACAACATCACATTAGAATATTACAAGCTTAACTTACCTAAAGATATCAAATAATTCCAATTTTCTTCTCAAAATAATTTAAATTGAGCAAATAGGGGTCATCCTGACCTCAAATGCTTCCAATAATGTCAAAAACACTTAAGAAGGGTAAAGAAAGTAAGAAACGAGTCCAAATAGTCTAACCCAAACCAAATGAGCTATTTAGAAGCCGTCGGAATGCACTAAGCCGAGTTGAAATAAGAGGGGTGTGGGTCGCAGTCGGGTTAACGGTTGAGCTGCAGCATGCATGGGCTGAGCCGTCTGCGTCCTGTTTTAAACACGCATGCAGAGAGGGCTGTGAATGGATTTGGGTAGCGTAGAGATTCGGCTCCGGTGGCTCAACATTGAGGACTTTCTGGATCCGGGTTCAAACCAACCCACGTTGGTCTTCCTTGGCTGATTTTCCAGTATTTCCAATTTGTCCTCCAACCTCCTCCGATAATGGTCGACATGTCTTCTCCAACCACCACTTATTCCTGGGAACTTTTCCTTGGGGAGTGTGACTGCAAAAACTCCGATTGAACCCACTTTCCATCGTCGTGCGTCCGTCCTTAAACACTCACTAAATACAATGCATACGGTTCTGAAGGGACAGATTGAAGTGCTCTTGGTCTACAGTTCCTTCCCTCTCTTGGGACACGGCGGATCTAAGGACTCTGTATAGAGGATTGTTGCTAGGAATTTGATACCTTGATCCATCACTCAATTCCCTTTAATTTGTATAATTAGTTAGATTTTTCTTAGAAAAATTAAAAATCTTTATAACTATAAGATTGCTATAAACTCACCTCTTAACTTCAAGGTTTAATTTTTATGCAGTAAATCCAAGGATGAACATCTAGGATACCTTAGAACACCATTCGCCACCTTGGAAAAGAACCAGTTTTATATCAGCCTTAAAGAGTGTTCCTTCTTATAAACGGAAATTAAATTTTTGGGGTTCATTATTGCTAGCAACAGTATAACAGTAGATCCTACCAAAATTAAAGCTATTAAAGTGGCCCTTACTAAAAACTGCTGGAAATGTGCAATTATTTTTTTGGCGTTTGGCTTTTTTTCATCGAAAGTTCATCAAAGATTTTAGTACAATTGCTTTTTCGTTATCAGTATGCTAGATGGAAATACGAATAAAGAAGCTGATGTCCTTGGTAGGAAGCATTCTCTGACTACTGTACCAAGGAGGGAGATTATTGTTTTTGAAGAGTTGGCATCTATGATGAGTTTGATGTTGATTTTTACGATATTTGGAGTAAATGTTGCCACCATGTTAACCCTAGTCACTTTCATATTGTTGATGGATATTTGTTTAAGAGCAATGTCTTATGCATACCATACACCTCCTTACATGAGCAATTGATAAAATAATTACATTTTGAGAGTTTACCCGAGCATTTAAGGAGAATTATGATGGTTGCTAAGTGTCATAGTCGTACTTTTTCAACAGTGCAACGTCGTGATCTTGACATGCTCACGACCAGCTAAAGGGAAATCCAAGCCCAATATTTATTTTTAGCCCAGCTTTGTGGCTTCGTCAAACCTTAAGCGAGATTTGTCTTCACCAACTGAACATCACTTGCGAAATTCAAGTTTGTTCGGCCACACACGCCATCTTGTGCATGCATGTTCAATTGTCTGCAACACAACCGACTTGCCTCTACACTAGGACAAGTCACTTGGCTCAATCTTACCTCTACTCGGGGCCAAAGTCTCTCATGTGCAACGTTGCTTCTCATCATGTCATCTTGGTTCCCAATTAACATGCACCATATGTCTTGACGTCATCCCAAGTCACGAGGTGTCGTCAGCCATCACAGCTCACTCAGTCATGTCATCGAGAAGGGGCTCACATGTCGTTCGTGAAATTGGGACATCCCGAATATTCATCCATCTAGGTTCAATTGAGGCATTGGTCCTCCTGTGTCCATGTCATGTCCTTTACAGACTCCATAACGGATAGCAGGTGCATAATCTAACCTCTGACACATGGAATGGGGCACAATAGCGGCACACTCGTGCCACCCAATACTGTTCTTGAAAGACCCATTTCAAAAGAAGTCACTTGAGACACTCATCTCGCAACACTCGCCCTCATTTTGACACATATATGTATCACAGGGTAGCTCACGTATGCCACAGGGCCCAGGATAGTGGAGAGCTGACATCATGCCTCCCCTAAGGTACATTTTGAGGCATTTTCGATCCTCCTCAAGTAGACATCCGGCAAACGATCATATGATGTCGTGGAGCGTCTGTCCGGTGTTCAATTGACACCAAATTTAGCGAGCATTCATATTTCATATGGACGGATTTGATTCCAAAACTGCATGCCCAAATTCCCTTCAAACCCCGACTTTCGAGGTTAAGGCTTGGGGCCCTACAAAGCCCTTCAACAAGCCCATCTTTGACACTCGTGGCCCTTATCTTGCTTATGTCTCATATTTTCTTCAATGTCCACTATGTGTGAGGTGTTAAATGATGCATCATTCTCCTCGATCGCATCATGACACTTGTCTAGGTCCTAATGTGGCCGAATGGGCACCACTTGAGAGTCGCCGCTTTGCTTGTCGCAACCTGAGAGTCACAATCTACTCTATTCAATCCTTTGCCAGTGGGGATCTCATGATTGTTCATTTGCACAAGTCTAGGATGCCTTCGAGCGTTCATGGCAAGCTCCATCCAAAGAGAAATAGGGCCTTTTCCTATTAATGAACGCTATGGTCCTAATGCCTTCAAAGTTCATCTTCTACCACACTTCAAAATTTCCACTACTTCCAATTTTTCATACCTCACAGCTTACCATGCCCCCAGTTGGTTTTCAGTTGGCTTTTGAGTTAACTCGAGAATGAGTTATCTTTAGGAAGAGTGAATTGATGTAGTGTATTCTTCAATGTACTGTATTTTTTAGTTGATTTTCTCTTTTACTGTGGCTTTACCGTGGCTTTAATCTTCTGGATTTAGTCTTAAGCCTTTCACTGTCTTCAGAAGCCAGAGTATTTACAGTTCGTCCGTAAGTAAGGCAGAGTAATCTTTAAAACTTTTAGTTTTGCTGCTGTCATTTGACTTAGTTACTGTTGCCAGTGCCTTATAGGATGGTTTGTAGCCCTTTAAATAGGGGTCCCTAGGTTTTAAGAGGTATTATTCATTAAAAATTTGAGTCAGGAACCCTCCAAGATTAGTCCTACACTAATAATATTGAGATATTCATTTCTCATTTTGAACTCCATTAAGAACAAAGATTCAAATGCAAAAGTTTACCTCAAGATTGAATTCAGTCTCGAATGGCATCAGTAATCTCCTCTTTCAGAACAGTATCTATGGGCAGTCAGTGTCGGCTTATTATGAAAGAAAGACTCGCACAAAACTCCTTATGAAGCGGAGGTCCAACTTCAAGAGGTAACGTGTGGTAGAAAATCGCTCGGTTTCCAAATCCGTAAGATACCAACAGAAATGAATTATCCAGCTACCTGCAGCCTCATTCCAACAGCAATTCAGGTGCGACTTAGTTCGTGGAAAGAATAAAAGTTCTAGCAAATGCATCACGTTCATGCTTAAGTATCAAATCTGTTTGAATCATTACATCCACATATATGATCATTATGCCCATTAACACTGTTCTACTTCTTTTGCTATCAAAAGTTTTGTTAAGTAGTAACTGGTTCAGCCTAATGGATGCCGAACTTTGAACACCTTTATCCAGCAGAATGAAACTACATATAATTATAAATTACCAACAGGCTCCTACAAGTAAATCATGAAATGCCGTTTGTAGAATTTTGAAACACAAATATGTATACTAATCCATGTTTGGTGGTCTGTCAAATTGAAAACAGAACTTCATTTTTTCAGAAAAGATGCATTCTTCATACATGCTTTGAAGTTTTCAAACATTTGAGTATCATATATGTATCCAAATCTATGTTTGCTACCTGTCTTATAGAATAGTCCTGAAGTTGCATTCTCCTTTCAGTTCCTTGTAACTTCCCCATCCTTGAATTCTCCATTTCAGCATGTCCTTTCTCTCTCGTTAGCTCTTTGCCTATCAGCCTGAAACAATTTTTTTATGTCAAATGTTCAAAATATAAATGATTCTTAGAAATGAATAGCATGCCATTTTATTTCTAGAATAGTCCCAGGGCCCTTCCTGTTTAATGTTTACAGTAATTCAATGAAAACTAAATGAATCTCATACATAGTTTTAATATCAAGCACTTGAATGTTAAAATCTCTCTTTTCATCAGTCCCTTCATTTACTACTACAAGTTTGTTCTCTTCTACTACAACCATAGCTACGCCCAGTGTTCATCATATAATGCTCCTGAAACAAAAACTTGTTTGGTTTTCACTGTGGTAGCAGGTATAAGTACTCACGTAGTATGAGAAATCAGAAGACAGCATATATCTGGTGGCCATGTGGTAAGCACTTTGGACAGAATGCGTTTGGAATGCGCGAGACAACCACCTGTCCAGTAAGAAGTAGGTGTTTGCAGAAATCACCAAGTTTACCACAATCTTTTTATCATAACTGCCCATCGAACTCAGAAGTTCAATCTCTGCACAACACCACCAAAATAGTTACTATTGGTCTTTTTTAAAAAAATGGAAATCCAAGCTTTCATTCATAAAAGATTTAGGAAACAGAACAGTTCATACGGGCTTGAAAGCACAAACCAATGAAAAAACTTTAAAAAACAACCGCCTAAAAGGAGCCAAACCACAATAATTACTTTTGGTTTGAACGAAAGTTTCCATTCTATCCAACATTGACAGGGTCTTCTCGGCACTTCCAATGCAACATCCACATTCATTGAAAATTTTCCGCATTGCACAACAGGTTTTTCGTCAGTTCCAGCATGCTTTTCACTAGCATACTTCAATTTCAAGTAGAATTGTCCAAGAGTGCACCACCCTTTACTTGACCAGGGAAGCTTACCCTGCTCTTTACTTCCACAGCATGAAAGAGCTATGTTGGACTGTTTCCTATCAATAAAATTGTCAAGGGCCTATCATAATTTTCCTTTCAATAGGAAATCCCATTTCAGATCAACCCCTTATTAACATATTATAGCATTCACTAAGAAAAAAAACATTTCAGATCAATTTTATCCAGCCAATTACTTTGGTATTATCACTTCACCTCTCTGAATGAGAAAAAAAAAAATTATTTATTTTTTATAAGTGAATTTCGTTGATGTTTGAAACTTACAAGAGGGATGTGTTATCCATGATACTTACAAATGACCTTCCTAATTTACAATGAGGAATGTATGACTATAGCAAGCTATTAGACAATTTACACCAAAAAATGGTGTGGTAAACAAAAGTTTCAAATAGCCTAATATAAGTTTGTGTCTTCTCCGTGAATACTCTTTGATTTCTTTCTTCCTATAGACTCCAAACGAAAGCCATAATGAGAATTGTCCATAGCCGAATTTCTGCATTCTTGAACAGGTTGAGACCATGTCCAATAACTCCTTTACTTCCTAGGAAAAGTGAAATCTCCTACAAATAGGTTAGGCTGAACCTTATAGTGATAGATGCATCATTCATGTATAATATTTATGACAAAAATAAAGTGAATAGATTTTCTGTAAGCTTTTAAAATGAAGAGAAATCAACTGCATAAGACTGAGCGGGAGCTCATAACTCAAGGAGCGAAGTTCTAAGGATGAGAGATGAACCTTCTTAAAGTGATCCGGGAGAGCTTGATTATCAGCAAATAGTATGCTAGCTTCAATCAATTTACTCTTTTAATATTCTTCCTGCTCTGTCTCGAAGAGCTGCTAGATATCATTATGACATGCAAAGTTGACATTGAACGAGAGAAAGAAGCGAGGATACCTGGTTGAAAAGTCATGGCAGCTTTACATTTGTGCAATTGATGCATAATTGCTCAAAACTGCACAGAACGAAGATTTAGCTTAGTCAAAATAGTGTTATAAATTCTCAGCTAAACTTAAAAAATAATAATAATAATAAAAAATTAAAAAAAAAAAAAAAAAGAGAAGGGGCAAGGTTAAATTATAAATTTAGTTCTAAACTTTCAGATTTGTGTATATTTAGTCCTTGAATTTTAAAAAGTGTCTAATAGGTCCATCAAGTTCCAATTTTCTCTCTAATTGGTCTCAAAATGTTCATCTTTTATCTAATAGGTCTTTGAACTATTTAACGTTTTCAAAAATTCATGGGCCTACTCAACATAAATTGAAAGTTTAGGTCCCACTAGACATAAAATTCAATTTTATATCTAATAGATAAGGAAATCTTAAAAATTCAAAGATGTCTTGGACCTATTAAGCACAATTAAAATTGAAAGTTCAAGCAAGTATTAGACATTTTTAAAGTTTAGGAACCTATTAGACACAAGATTGAAAGTTCTTGATCCATTTCGATACTTAAAGTTTAGAGATGAAATAGACACGAACCTGAAAATTCACGACTAGACTTGTAACTTATCCAAAAATGAACTTCTCTAATCCTTACAAAATAAATAAACTTCAATAATCTTAAGCTCGCTTATAGACATCAAATTAACAAAGCAAAGCATATCAAAACAAAAAGATCTCCTCAGAAAAATAAAACAGCCCAAAGATCTATAATTTTGCATGTATCATAGGTATGTGAGTCACTTCCAGTTCAAATTTATGACGACTGTCCACATTAGCTTCAATACTTTTTAAACCATAAATGTCCAGTAAGCTTGAGGTAAGACCTTCTCGAATACAAAGGTTGGTTTTATCTACCACCCTGGGTAAGGAAAAGCTATCAACTAAACCTCATAAAGATTGATTGGAGGCTACCCAAATACCATATCTGAACATGGGTATGCAAACACACAGCATTTTCGGTTAGCTTCAACCTCATATCAAATTGGCACCTAAGTATCACGGGAATGGGTTCAAAAAGTATATATTGTAGAAAATCATGAAGTAGAAAAAAAGGGGGAAGAAATGACATAATGCAATATGAAACCGTTAGCAGAGCTAAGCTATGAAGCATGGACACTTGGTTTTTTCCTGAGTGTCCATGTCAGACACATGTCGGACACGAATACGTCTGGACGTGTACATGTGTCCAACACGCTATTTTACACATCTTTTTTTATTTTATATTCTTTTACATTTCAGACCTGGCTGGCCCGACTAAGGAAAATTTTGAAACAAAACAGACCCAAGGTTAAAAGCCCAAATCATTTAAATTTAACAAAATAAAAATAAATAAATAAAACAAACAAACAAACAAAATGGACAGAAAATCGTGAAATATGAAATTCACACTGATCACTCGCCTCTAGTTCGATGGTGTATTTCTTGTTAGGGGAATCCTAACATAATATTAGTGGCATAATTGTAATTACTCAGTAGTCTATCAGGGTGAGCTGGTTATAATAGAGGGGGTTAGGGAGTTGAGAGGGTAGGCATAGTTTTGCGGAGTCATTTCATAGTAGATGTATTATGGGAGTGGGATAACCCTCTTCAAAGGCTAACGATAATATAATTTCTCTTTTCATATTGCAATAGTGTTACATCGTTAGTGCTTGAAATTGAGGTCCTAACAAAAATTTAGAAACACTACAGTGCCAGTAGAAAAACATTAAATTTCTGAAACAAAAGTTCATACTAATCTCCAGAAAAAGTTCAATGAATAAACAAGTAATCCAAGCTCTTGTTGGGACTAAAGCACAATAATATACCAATTATGGTGCAATACATTACAAGGTCAAGGTTTCCCTTTGTCCACCATAAGAAATTTCATAAGAAAATTGTACCGGGAGAACTTAATTCTCCTTGCAATCCATTGATATGAACCAAATCCGAACCACAATGTATTGTAATATAAAAGATAAGAGAACTAAGATAACCTAAGTAATTTGAGGTACTTGGACGTCCTTATCTTGATATCACTTAAGCCCTAAACCAACTAAACAATTGCCTAATTTCTTCCTTTCTCACTACATCTACTTATAACAAAATATCCCAACTCAGTTACCTACTATTTACTAATTTATCCTTCTAATATCCCTAATTTCCCTCTTATGGCTTTCCAATCATCCTATGGTTCCAGATGGCCCTATGAGAAAGTTTTCTGCTTCAAGCACCAAAAACCTTCAAGCTGGGCTGGATCTCTCCGCCCCCACTCCCATCTCGAGATCATTCCAATGGTACCAGCTAGATCAAGACAAGGGGACAATGTGTGTCAGGTTATCTCTCTATCCTCATCAAGACACTAAAAATGGATTGGCTGGTAAACTCACGGATCCAGGTTCAAAACGCTTCTACCAAGACTGTCCATAGAATTATGACATGCCTCGACATAATATCGATCCTCAATCCAGACATCAGAGAGATTCATGACATTATTCTTGTGGCTTCTAGTCAGAGCTACCAAATAGAAACCATAATAATTACTCCCGTCAACATTGCTAACGGGAGAGCTTTTGTGTGACCTCCTCCTTAGCCTAGATTGAGGTAATATCTTATCCCATTTTCCACCATTTGTTATGTCTATTACAAAGCTTTTTTATAATCCAATGAAAAGAAAATGAATCATTCAATAACATGATAAAAAAAAAACAAGCAGTGTTTTTATTCAAGCCTGAACTTTCCTCTCAACATCTTTTCTTTAGTTATGTCCGGGTGCCTACAATAAAATGATAAGACTAATCTTATCAAAGAAAATGTGAAAGTGACAATCAGTTCTTGAAAAGTGTCCAGATGTCAAGGAATTTGATATATGAAAGAAAAATTAACCAATTTATATACTTCATAGACAAAAATAATATATACATCAAGAGAGAGAAGAATGAAAGGAGTTATTATCTTAATGTTATGTCAAATATCATATTTTTCCAAAATGCTTGCCTTCATGGCAGACTTTCTAAAGGGAAAGATGACAGCTGAGCTCTATCTAAATTAACAAATAAATGAGAATTATAACGCGGTATAATAAATTTCCTTGGAAACATTTATAAATTGAAATGTACAAAAGGAAGGTGGAAACCAACTCTAAGCCAAGAAAGGATCTCCAATTAATAAAATTTGTCAGGTAGTTACCGAGAGAAGAAAGCTTAAAATAAGAACAATCATATGAATTTAAACGTATAAAAGAATATATAAAATGAAAAAGAGTAAAAGAGCTTGCCTTCCCATTGTTGCTGAAGTTTTACTCATTAAGGCGCTATTGCCCATAATATTGTACCCAAGAAATCAACATGCGCACCCTTCATTGAGCAACATCACCATCACTCAACAGAGAAGTTACTTGCAAAGGTGATCAAGTATCCAGAGGGCAAGTGGGTAAGGAATTTGCAATTCATCAGTTTATACCACTCAAAGATAAAAATAGTGTTGTTCTCCTTGAACCTGTAAATGATTAATCTATATCCTGAATACCATCAAATCCCTCAATCAACATACTATATGTCTTTGGATGAATTTGGCAACCTTGTCTCTCCATGATGCCAAATAGTTCAGAGCATTTATCAACAAGGCCCTTCTGAAGTAAGCCATCAATAAGTAATTTCCAAGCAATTTCATCATAATTATACCCACACTGAAGTAAACTATGAAACACCGTTTTTGCTTTCTCGTTATTTCCTTCGTCAAACAAGCCACAGAGCAGCAGCTTGCAAGAATCTAAATGTGGTAAATATCCATGCTCTACCATGATATCTAACCACCTTATTGCTTTTTCATACAATCCTAATTGACACGAACAACCAAGAAGAGAGTTATAAATGTCTTCATTAGGCGATAGTCCTTTTTCTTTCATATGATCAAACAACCTGCGACCTACTTCCAAGCATCCCACCTTGCAAAGACCTGAAATAAACTTGCTGTAAGTATTAGCATTAGGTGCACAGCCTTGCTTGACCATTTCCTCAAACAACTCCAAAGCAAATTCAAAATCTACTCTCCTCCATAAGTTGGCAAAATCATTGGAAACCACCCCTGATGACAAGTCACCCAACTCTGTACTGCTATTTACTTCTATCAGCTTTGCACTTAATAGATGTTTAATTAAATAAGAATATGTGTAGAAAGACGGCTCACAACCGACATCATGCATACGCTTCAAAATGTCAAAAGCAATTCCAATTGATCCAGACCATCCATATGCGTCAATCAATAATGAATAAAGCAGAGTGTCTGGCAATATTCCTTTGTCATTCATTTTATGAAGAAATAACTCCGCGTCTCGTAATCTACCAAGGCTACAATATGCATGAATAAATACAGTATAGATAACTACATCAGGATGAGAACCTGCGGAAAGCATTTGATCAAACATCTGATGGGCACGGTCAAACTCACCATCTTTTAATAAATTTTTTATAAGAATGGTGTAAGTATCAGCAGTAAGCTTAATGTCCCTCTTTATCATTATTTCCACAAGTAAAAGAGCTTCTTGAAAATTTTTCTCTTTGCAATGTCCATCTATCAAGGAATTATAAGTAATTGAATTTGGAACGCATCCATCACTAAGCATTTTATCAAGCAATGAATGACCGTCACTGACTTTTCCGACCTTGCAATAGCCATCAATCAATGCACTATAGATTACTTCATTTGCCTTTACGCCTTTCTCCTTTAGGGAGTCAAAGAGAAAACGAGCATCTTCAACCCGCCCCCTTTTGCAGAGTACAACTATGAAGACACTGTAAGTCCATTCATCAGGAACCAAACCATTTTCATTCATCAAACTGAGAAGCTTATAAGCACTACCCAGCTGCCCTTCTTTGCACTGTCCATGGATTAATAGGTTGTAGGTAACTACATCTGGTTGAAGCTTCAGCTCAAGCATTTTATGAAGAAGTAACATGGCCTTGTGGACATTCTTTGCCCTGCAAAATCCCAATATCAATTCATTATAAGTGCGAGTATTTGGATTACAATTATTTGATTCCATCAGGCTCAAAATTTCCAAGGCACTCGTGCTCATTCCTTTCTTGCAATAACCATCAATAAAGGCATTGTAAGTGACCACACTTGGAACCAATCCTTTCTCAAGCATCCCATCTAGCAATTTCTTGGCATCATCAAACTTACTGTCCTCGCATAAACTGCGAATAAGGACTGTATAGGTATGTACATTTGGCTCACATCCCTTCTCAGTCATCTCCTTGAACACATCAAATGCTTCTGATTTCCTGCCCATTTGACACAATGCACATATGATAACTGTATATGTACGAACAGTTGGCCAACAATTATCCTCATGCATTTGTGAGAGCAATTTCAGAGCTTCATCAATCCTCCTGGCTTCACAAAACCCATGAATCAAATTAGTATAAGAAACCTCATTTCTGCGGCAACCTTTACTTGGCATTGACAGAAAAATTTTATTTGCACCATCTACATTTTTATTCCTACAATATCCTAATATCAAAGACGTATAAGTAAATGTATCCAAACTTAAACCGGCTTGCACTATCTTACTGACGTACAACTCTGCTTCAACTACATTACCCAACTTACAATATCCATTTACCAATGTATTGAGCGTGTACATATTCGGCGAAACCATGTCATCCAACATCTCCAAATACACATTTTTCATTTCATCAATCATGAGAAACCTCGACAACAACATCAAGAGCATGTTATAGCTCTTAAGAGTAAGCTTAAATCTTAAATCATCCCCCCGGCGGTTCATGCTCCGCAGCATTTCCAACACGAACAGCGCATTCTCTGCAGAATTCGTCGACTTAATCATTAAAATTCGCAGTTTTTCAGCAATGCGGAGGTACCCATTGGGAACAAGGATATTTAACATAGAAACATAGGATTGAACATTGTGTTTGAATCCATGCTTCTGTTCGATCCAATTAAAAAACGCCAGAGCAGTTTTGGGATCGAGATTGAGAGCGAAAAGGGAAGATACATGGGATGGCGCAATAGAAGGGATCAAAATTTTGAGAGAAGGATGCTTCTGCCAATCGGGGCGAGAAAGAATGGAAAAAAGCTGCGCCGGTACATCATGTTCTACAGGAAGGCTTTGAGGAAGAGAAGCAGTACTTGACGTGAAGAACTTAAACGCGAGTGTAAATGTGAATCTGAGCCTGAATCCAAGAACGATAAGAAGCTGACCTGAGTTGATAATGGCGGAAGAATTTCTAATCATCGTAGGGCATCGAATAGCGGTGAAGACTCCATACATAAATGAAGAGTTCGACGATGATGGAAAAAGATTCATCAAGCAATCAATGACCCTTGCAGCTCAGATTCAACAATCTCAAAAAATCAGCGGATTACAATATTGTAATGGCGTTTCTTGATGATCTAGTTTCTACGCGGCGGGGATTTACCCTTCTCGCCGGTCCAGGAAGTGAATGAAAAGAAGGCGGATTTTGGAATAAGTACCAAATTGACATCGGAATCTTTTCTTAAAACGTTAAAGGTTACAAAAACCCTTCCCTTTATTTCACAAAAAAAAAATAATAATAATAATAGTAAATAATAAAAGTAATTTGTCTTGAATTTAAAATAATGGATAGAAAAAATGCAAATTGAATTTTTTCTTTTTCTTTTTTTTTTTTTTTTTTTTTTAAATGCAAACCAAACAAAACTCAGACCAACAGGGTAGTACAAGAATATTCACTTGTTGTCCATCAACTACGTCTTTCGACCTGATCTTAGGCCCTAACTCACCATCCGACAAACCTTGCAGAATAACCCTTCGGTTTCGGGGGCATTGGATTCTCGCCAGTGTTTGCGTTACTCAAGCCAACATTCTCACTCAGAGTAATTACAAAATGGCTCTTTTAAACTTAAATTATCAATCTAGTCTATTATGTATTTAATAAATTTCAGAAAGCTAAAAATTTTATGTGTGACTAATAATGTTTTAAACTTTCAATTTTGTATCATCCTTTTTTAATTTTAAAATTAATTCATATTTTAAATATAAAATTAAATTTATGTCTATTAATACCTTATTTTTCTAAACTTTTTGATTTGGTATTTATCCATATATCTCAGTGGATTCGAAACCAATGAAACAATTTCTCACGATAAACTTCGTGGTTTGAATGGTTTGGCTAGTTATCACGATGATCCAATCAAACAAGCTATTGAAGTTTTTAAAAAAATTGAATTAACACACTGTAATCGTACATCGTGACTACTTTAAGACATGATAGGGCACAATTCACTAAATAAAAGTATAGATATCGATCTAGTCCGACTTCTACAACCCTGTAGCTCATGCAAACCCTTGTCTCGACCACTCTGTCTAAGCCTGATATGAAAAGAATAAAAGCAGTGGATAAGTATGCGAGTATTAAAATGTTCAGTCTTATATCATCAATTCAATATCTTATTCATCCTTAGGAGTTTGTGCGTAGATATATCCTATGGTTACTAATTGGCTCACCTTAGCTTAACTTAGGTCATGGCGTGGAAGTCATAAATTCTATTTTTTTAGTCTTAATTGGACGGAAGGTTCTCGTAGTTCGTTCTTAGGGTTTCTTGTTTAGATGTTCTACTTGTCTCTCTCATTATTATCATAGACCTATGGCTAGTAGGCCCTCGAGGTGCAACCCCGACATATCCAATCAATTACTCTCATTATACCGTTCTAGACACTATTCTCAAATTCTCTGATAGAGTTTAGTTGACATCTCCCTAATAGACCTCATAATGTAAGCAGCATAAACGAGGTTGACCCTCAATCTAGCCGATACTTGTCCAACTATGTGGTCCTTTCCTTTCATACAATAAAATCACAATAAAAGGTGGTTCGAAATCCCCTAACCACACCCAGAACGCGCTCGTAAAAATTTCACTAGGTTCATGTATTTTCACGACTTTATCCTTGTACTACCAACTCATAAAAGCACTACAGTGGATCCCTGACGACCGTGCATGTTCACTAAAAGACAATTATCTGAACCTTTGATGATCGAGTCGGGTTTACTATTAATCGTCCTCGTACAAGACATTATACGCTTGAAGCTAGCGTGGATCGTGAGCTAGTGGTGTGGGAGTGGGCCGAAGATCGTTGGTGGGCTGCATCCTGCGTTCGTTTGGGATTGCAGTTGAAGGCGTTGGGCAGTGGGTCTCCGATCGGGCATGGGCTTCATCTAGCGTCTGAAACTGGGTTGGGCAGGAAACGTTGTTGGTGGTTCAGTGAGCTCGTGGGTTGGGTTCGAGATTGGACCCATGGTTCCTTTTTTTCCTCGTGGTTCAGTTGAAGGGTGAAAGTCTTTGCCATTTGCAATTTCCATTTTAATTTTATTATAACTTTAAATGGTTAGTTTTATATGACCAGTAATTTTAAATATCTGAAATAATTAATGTTTGAAATATAATTATTTATATTTATGTTACCAATTTTGTTTTGGGTTTAAATAATTATTGAATTTTTTTAATAATTATGTTAAAAAAAATTATATTTATCTATGATCACGTTAATAACTAAAATTTTACAAATTTCAAATATCAAATATTTACAGTCACAACATATCACTAACATTAGTTACTAACGTCAAATATTCTTAATTTTTTTAAAAGTATGGTAGAGTTTGTTGGATGATGAAAGTCCCTGCTAATTGAGGGAATGATCATGAGTTTATAATCAAATAATACTCTCTCCATTGGCTTGAGACCTTTCGGGGAAGTCCAAAGCAAAGTCATGAGAGCTTACTGAACAATATCATACCATGGTTTATAATAATAAATAATAAAAAAATACTCTCTCCATTGGCATGAGGCCTCCTGGGAAGCCCGCAAAACCATGAGAGCTTATGTTCAAGGTGGATAATATCATACTACACATCAAATTTTTAATAACTAAAATTTCAATCAAATATTTACAAATGACAACATATCACCAGCCTTAGTAATGCTCGCTAAAGTTAAATATTCTTAAATTTTTTAAAAGCAAGCAGGATTGCAACCCTATTTTGGGATCCTTCCTTTCTTCAAAGGAACAGAGATAGAATCAAACCGATTCCCTAAATGCTTTTCTGGATATTCCTCAATGTCCTAACTATTCATCCACTTCCGAAAGAAATCGAAGAATTTTTTGGGAATCCTACAAGATCCATTCGTTATTTTTTCTCTGATAGATGGTCAAAATTTCATATGGGTTCGAATCCTATTGAGAGGTTCACTAGAGATCAGAAATTGTTGGAAGAAAGAACAATATGTTTCTTTTGTCCCTTCCAGGCGATGAAAAAATAAGGAAATAATTAATATATTCAAGATAATTACATATTTACAAATTTCCGTCTCAATTCATCCTATTTCATCAAATCCGGGACGTGATATGGTTCCGAAGGATGAACTGGACATGGACAATTCCAATAAGATTTCATTCTTGAACAAAAATCCATTTATTTGTTTATTTCATCTATTCCATGACCGAAACAGGAGGGGATACACGTTACACCACGATTTTGAATCAGAAGAAATCCTCTATCAACAACCCGTAAACTAAACTGAATTTTTAATTTCTTAAAAAATTAATCCAACCCATTAAAACAAAAAAAAAAAAAATCTAACACAATCCAGTTCAACCTTTATAGTTTAAGTTAAGATAATCTACATTGATTGAATTATCGAGTCATATAAACACTCAGCATAAAATCACAGATATAATACGTGTATGCCCAAATTGATTAATATCGTAGTTAATAACAATGAAACATTGTATCGAGACAGGTGGGCACGATTATTTTATAACCATAGGTTGAGCTCCATTGTGACAAATACAAACCATACAACCTCAAAAAAGCCGAAGATTCTATGATTATTGTATCATCACAAACTTAGTAATAAATTGAATTAAATATGGAATATTGAATATTGAATTGTTGTATATTTGGTAATGACTTTGGGGTGGCTGTGCCGTTACCCAATTATTACATTCCCATTTATTAATTATTATAAAAATTGCTTTTTTTTTGTTCCATCCATTTTTTTTATTTTTTATTTTTATTTTTCAATAAGTAATAATAAATAATTATTGCTGGGTAGAATTTGAAAACTAACGACAATAACAAGATAGTTTTTATTTTTTATTTTTTATCTATTACACCTAATTTATTGATACAAGCAACTTTGTAATTATTACAGATGATTTTTAAATAAAATTGTTTATGTAGAGACATGTAAGTGTGAGTGTCTGATCTAATGAGTTTATATACGACTGGTTCATGAAATATTTAATATTTGTTTATAAATCAGTTAATTAAGAAGATTATTTGATCATATGGGACGCAATCATAATAATTTTGAGTGAGATATGAACCACTGGTTGTGGGGGCTTGTCTTTTGATTTGCATGGGTGGAGAGTGACTTTTGCAGACGATTCAATAAGCCTACCAGTTAGGAAGTTGGGAACATAATTTCACGAGATAAGAAAACAAGTAGCTCCCGTCAAGTGCTAATTTTAGGACTTGAACAATAGGGTTTCACTTTGTCACTGGCTCGAGAGAGACATAGTTTACTCATATAAACACTAAAATTGTAACGCCTCATACCCAGTATTCGACACCGGATGGTCTCGACATTCCCCTATATTCCACTCCTCCCTCCTTAAAAGTAAAGACTATCCCCACAGACCAACACGAGTCTTTCTAACACGTTTTTTCATTACTCACATGCATCCTAAGAAAATTTCTAGGAGGCTAAACACATTTAACTATGAAGTTAAGTTATTATTGATATAGACAGTAACTTTTGTTTCTTACGTCACCCAAAATATAATTTCTTCAAGTAAAGCACGTTAAACTATAAAGCCAAAAAGGAAGGTGCACCGAGCACCCTAACAAAAAAATTGCTATATTTTTATTAAAATCATTATAAATATGAAACTTTACAAAATGATTAAGTTAAATAATATTAATTATAATTATAAACATGAAGAATGGTTGATTATAATAATAACAATCATGAATCATTCTATATGCTAATATAATATATGATCATAATAATTATTGGTTTAAATATATTTTAATCATTAATACAAACTAAGCATACCAACTCTAAAATATTTATATTTATATAACTTAATCATAGTGCTTCATTGTTGCTTTTTGTGTTAAAATTGTTTCGTCATCTTATTATATAAAATTCATGAGAATTATATTTGTATATAATATAGTTTTATTTCTTTGGATAAGCTCTAGTGGCAATTGGGTGTCCAATTAAGAATTTATGGCGTGATAGAAGTTTAATTGGTTTCTACTTTAGGCTTAACTATCAACAATGACATTTCTTGACTTTTCTTTCATATAAAATTTCATATTTTTATTTTTATTTGCTTATTAATTTCGCGTGTATTGGGTCAGTGTTGACAAAATATGAGTGATATTTTATTGGATAAAATGAACCAATAATTATATTAATTTAAACTTTGAGTTTAAGTAAGTGTATCTGTGAGGGGAAGCTTGAAACACTTTTTATAAGAGTCGGGAAACCTTTCTACGCGTTTTAAAGCCTTGAGGGGAAGCTTGAAAGGAAAAGGTTAAAGAGGACAATATCTGCTAGTGGTGGACTTGAGTCGTTACAAATGGTATCAGAGCTAGACACGGGGCGATATGCTAGCGAGGAGGTTGTTCCCTGAAGGGGTAGACACGAGGCAGTGTGCCAATAAGGACGTTGGGCCCTTCGTGGTGGTCCCACATCAATTCCCTGGAGGGGGTAGACACAAGGTAGTGTGTTAGTAAGGACATTGGGCCCTTCGTGGTGGTCCCACATCAATTCCCTGAAGGGGGTAGATACGAAGCAGTGAGCCAGTAAGGACGTTGGGCCCTTCGTGGTGGTCCCACATCGATTCCCTAAAGGGGGTAGACATGAGACAGTGTGCCAATAAGGACGCTGAGCCTTTCGTGGTGGTCCCACATCGATTCCCTAAAGGGGTAGACACGAGACAGTGTGCCAATAAGGACGCTGAGCCTCTCGTGGTGGTCCCACATCGATTGGAGAAAGGAACGAGTGCCAGCAAGGATGCTGAATTGTGTTCATATGATCCAATAACTCGACAAACTCCAATTATCCATCCCAAACTATTAAAGGTTAAGATGGGTTAAAGAAATCGAAAATTTGGTTTGGTTTGCGGGTCTGTATTTTTTAGTTAGATTATTGTGAACTTTATTGGAATTGTTTGGGTCTGGAATCACTTAGTGTACACGATGAGTTGGTGATGAACGAACCTTGACTATCTATTAATTTAAATATTAAAATAAAAAAACGTTTGAATTTGATATAAATCTTCAAATTTAGATTCTTGGTATTATGCCAAACTTTATTTATTCAACCAAAACTTAATATACACGTAAGCTTCTCAAGTCTCACATTCGGTTGTCCTCGTCAATTATTCAACGCAATATTAGTAAAATTAAAATAAAATAACTAAATAAATAATTAAAATAATCAGAGTGCTTAAAATTTAAATATTACACTTAAAAAAATAAATTTCTGTGAAAAAATAATTTTAAACAATTTTATTTTTATTTTCCAAAAAAGAAAAAAAGCCTAAGAATATTCACAATAATACATCAGTCAATCGTCATCATTGCCATGTCATTCTGTACCCCTCCGCCGTCTGCAACCCGAACCATCTCTGCGTCAGTAATCTCAACCGATCATCCCTGACCTCACAAAACTTCCTCGGCCACTCCGGTGGCTCCACGGCGGAGTTCCCGAGACCCGGCGCCCTGTCTTTAGACGTCGGATTGCCGGAATTCGTCCAATCCAAAACGTAAGCCGATACGCGCCGCCGGAATTTCAACCGAAATTCCGGCCACGCTTGGTACTTGTAGTGATTCACTACCGCCTCCTCTGTTCTCATCTGCCTCGATCGAAACTCCGTCCTCAATTGAAAATGGTGGATCACATTCAACAGCGATTCATCCACCGCCTCCAATAGAACAATCGATTTATGCCTTTCCTCTATTCTTCTCCGGCAATTGTAGCCTTGTGTTACGCCTTCCGCCGGATTCGAGATTCGATCCGACGGTCCGTAGTCGTTGCACATGATCGTTACCATTCCGACTCTGCTTTTCTCCGCCGGAAGCAGAGATTTCAGCATCTCCTTCGATGGATTCAATGAATTCAACCACGACGGAGAGAAGATGAATTCGTCGACGTCCATGAACAGCATCCATTTGCACGATCTCTTCGAATACTCAACGCTGTGAGAGAATCCAGCCTCTTGCGTTTTCGGCCAAATCCAGAACACGATTTCGATATTGTATCCTTCCTTATTCAATTCCTTCACCACCGCCGAAATTTCATCGTCGCTGCCGTTGTCGTACAAGATGAACTTCTCGACGCCGATTTTCGAGTAATACATCACCCATTCTTTCAGGAATTTTCCGACGTTGTAAACCATCGTACAAGCACAAATAGTCGATTTCGCCTCGGTTTCTCCGCCGGTAATACGGCGTCGCGGCGAGTAATAAGCTACCGACGGAACGAGGACGCTGCGACCTTTGCCGTCTAGAATCTCGAGAGTGATTTTGAATTTCTGGTGATGATCTTCTTGCACCGTTAAATTCGGATGACGGCATCGGAAAACCTCCTGTACTGAACTGGTAACGGCGGTTCTAACGGCTTTATCGCCATCGCCGAACACGCATTTTAAACCAGTCGGGGGGCGGTTACTGCCTTGGCGATGGTTGACGCCTTTGACGAACAGAACGACGTCGTCCTCTGTTTCGAGAGCTTCATAAGCGAAGAAAGTCCACCTGATCAATTCCGGCATGGGAGAAGAAAACACCTTCTCCGGCGAGTTGGTTAGTAGTGGTTGAAAATACGGCCGGAGACGGCGGACACTCTCCGGCATAAGGCATTTAAACATAGCAGGAGAATTAAACTCCAAACTCCCGGAGAATTTAGCCGGTGAAGTATCATTGTTCTGAAACACACAGAGGAGACCCCGGAGAGAATCCGGCGAAGAGAGCGGCGCGTCGATTGAAGAAATCAAAAGAACCTCCCAATCGGGAAGAAGAAGGGAGGAAACCGTAGGGATAGGATCGAGAATGGAGGACACGTGGCGACTCCAGTGAGCGAGATTCTCCGGGAACGCCGCTTCATGAAGAGCGTAATGAGCGACGGAATTAGCAGAGTGAGAAGTAAGAAGGGCAGAGGGAGAGGGGAAAGGGAGGTCGCCGCCGTAGAAGAAGGCCTTCCGGGATAGTTGAAAGGCGAAGACGAGAAAGATCGCGACGGCGAATAGAAGAGTGGAAAGAGGCTTCCGCCGCATTGTTTCAATGGAGGCTGCGTCACAGCCGGCGCGGGGTGGGGAGGAGAGTGAAGGGGTTATATATGAGGGAGGTCGGGACACGTGGAAGACCGTGATAGGCGGTCATATTTGCCTGCTGGGTATTTAGTCATCCACATGGAAATTAAAAATAAGGAAAAAAACGTAAATGCTTAAATATATTACACAGAAATTTCCGGAATATTTCCTTAATTTTATTGCCACCTAATCCAATCTCACGCAATTCTTTTTTATATTATTATTTTTGTATCTAGTTTAATCAAATACCATTTTCCAATTAATTTATTAATTTTTTAAAATATATATTTAGGATTATGTGTTCCTGAGTTCGGTTAGGTTCGCTTGAAAATTTTTTAGACCCAACTCAACAGTTCCTGTTCTACGAACTCAGTTCAACCATTAAAATCTTTTTTGGGTCGATTTAAAAAAAATAATTATACAGTAATAAAAAAAAAATCTAAAATTAATAGTAAAAAAAATGTATATTTTAAAATTAATCGGGTTGATTCATTCTAACTTAATCTAGTTGGAAGAGAAATCATGAACTTGAACACGTCTAATAATAAGCGCACTTACTAATACGGTACAATATGGTTATAAAAATGATGGTATTAATTTTTTTTAATATAATAAAGGGAATAAAATTAAGGAAGAAATAGAGAAAGGTAAAAAATTAGAATAACGTGTGCGATGGACAAAGTTGACTCGTAAAGGTCAAGGGTTAGAAAGGGAAAGATGAGTGGCGGAGGAGCCCCCTTGTTTGGACGCGGGGTTACTTTGACCCCAGCCCAGCGCATACGCTAACATATCCAGTTTACCAACCGACCATCCACACACTAATCGCCCTATGTATTCTCAACCATTATCTAATATTAAAATAATAATTTTCCATTTAAAGTAATTACTTAACATATTTAATTATTATACTAAAATATGATTTATTCACTTCTAAGGTTCATCAAGTTGCCAAATTAGGGTTTATTAATATATAATTAATAATAAATATTTGCGCACTTGGAAGAAATTATTATTATTATTTTTTTGTTTATTAAAAATTTGAATTATGTATTAATTATCCTATTGACTTGAGTTTATTTTTATTAAAATATTTTAAGAAAATGCTTTTAAACTTATATGTTAATATTTTAAAACTTATTTATTTAAAGATTACTTGATGTGACACCCGAATAAAAAATGGATACATAAATGAATCGAGACCATGTTTGAATGAGAGCAATTATGAGAGTATGATGACTAAAAGAGTATTATCTATACCAACACGATGCACATTTTTTTTATGCTCAATCGTAAGAACTTCAAAACTAAGTTGTTTTGTTTGGAGGAATCCTATGTTAGATGATCTACGGTAAATTTTCTTAGGAAACATGTGAATGAGGACAAAACATGCTGACATATGTTTGTGAGGATAGTTCTACCGTAAATTTTCTTAGAAAACATGTGGATGATAATGTAAATGAGAACAAAACATGCTGACATGTGTTGGTCAGTGAGGATTTTTCTTAGGAAACATGTAAAATTTATTAGGAAACATGTGAATGAGAATGTAAATGAGAACAAAACATGCTGACATGTGTTGGTTTGTGAGGATTTTTCTTAAGAAACATGTGAATGAAGACAAAACATGCTGACATGTGTTGGTCTCTAAAGATTTTTCTTACATGTGTTGGTCTCTGAAGATTTTTCTTAAGAAACATGTGAATGAGAACAAAACATGCTGGCATGTGTTGGTCTCTAAAGATTTTTCTTACATGTGTTGGTGTCTGAAGATTTTTCTTAAGAAACATGTGAATGAGAACAAAACATGCTGGCATGTGTTGGTCTCTGAGAATAGTTTTTACTCTTAAAAAAGAGGTGGGTTTTTACTCTCGTACTCACCCTTACGGCTTTAAAACGCGTATGCTAAGGGAAGATTTCCACACCCTTATAAATGGTGTTTTTGTTTTCCTCCACCACTAATGTGGGACATCACAATATTTATCTACATCCGGTTCGACCCATATTGTCTATTTATCCTAAACTACTTTTGAGATTTAAGACTATTATCGTAGACCAATACAAATTTTTTCAGCATATTTTGTCCCTATTCATACGCTTTCAAGAAATCCTTAGTATCTCTCTCGTTTAAACGTGATGATATCGGTTCATTCATATATTTCTTCTACACTCGAATTTAACGCATATATACTTGAGGAAAAAGAAAAAAAAGATCCAAATCTCTTGAGTGGCCACAATTGTACATAAAGTTGGGTTGATTCCTAGTAGCTTTATGGCCTTCTCAAGAAATCAAGTTCTTATTAATATATGCTTTGATTGCCTACTAAGATACAACTCACATGCTAACTTCCCCTTTTTTTAATACACATCTCCATATTCCTAGCCCTACTCCTATGCCCACAAATTATGGGATCATCATTTTGGATATCAATCCAACTTCATCATTGGGGCATATATATATATATATATATATATATATATATATATATCCCAATTCATGAAAACATCGATTGAATCAACGTCCACTCTTAGGGGCCTCTATAAAGGTTGGCATCGATGATATAAACGATCACGATCAATGCCAAGAGTTTCAAGAATCAGTTGTTGATAGTGAAATGGGATAATTTTAAATGCGAACAAGATTCGTAGAAACCTTTATGGAGAAGATCGTTGTATGACGATGAATAATCGAAGGGCTTCAATGGGTTGAACCGATAAATTTGGTGAGTGAGAGCTTGGACGAAATAACCAGTCTTTTCTCATGGCATCGGTTTGAGCCTTAACAAGAATTTAGTTGTGTTTCAACGATGTGTTGTTGAGGTTGAGATTTTTAGCGCCGATGGTGGCAATGTAGAAGAGTGAGGACTAGACGAATGCCGATCTCGGCCAAATCCCCTAGGAACCATTGTGTTTGTCAACTTCGATGAAGAAGAAGAATAAGAAGTGGTTGAGTTTCGGGAGGAGTAGTAATACCCAAAAGTTACTTAGAGATTATACTCGAAGTCATAGGCAAAGGCAAAAGGAGGATGTCAATTGGGCTACGACAATAATATTGAGATTTAAGTCTAAAGTCTCGTAATGATATAATTTTTGTGAATATTTTGTTTAAAATTTAATATTATTTATTATATGAAAAAATAAAGGTTATTCGTGAAAGCTGAAACAATATGAGATTGACGTATTTAAAAGTTGGTATCTTATACAATGAGTTTGCATAAAATTATATCATGAAATATTTAATCTCGTTATAAATTTGTTAATTAAGAAGATTATTTCACTTATGACTATATGCGTCTTGATCTTAATTCGGAATAAGTTAGAATTTCTGTTCGCGAGGGCTTGTCCATTTATTTGTATAAGTGAGAATGACTATGGTAGCTGGTTCGATATGCCTGCCATTTTGAGTAATTAAATAGGGAGTCGGAAACATAATCTTTCGAGATGAAATTCACTCTTTTCTATAAAAATAAGTGTCGATTTTAGAACTTGAATAACCGAGCTTTGGTCTCTTATTAACTTAAGAGGGATATAGTTTTTGGTTTGATCATAAATAAATTGGTCATTAGAGGATTAATTGTAGTTAAAGTGTAAAAATATTTGTAGGAATCATTTGGAAATGTCCCAATTAAGTTTACTTAATTTTATAGGACATCTAATTATGAAATTATGAAGGAGTTAGACTCGAGAATGACGTTATAATGGAGTCCTAAGCCTATATGATACTCATATAGCTAAGTACCGTTCTGCCCAAACTTGCTTGCCCTAAGACAGTCTAGACCTCCCACTTACATGGTACATCACGATGTTGTGTTTTCCTCACTTAGGTGGGATGACTTGCTTGGATTTCTTATAGGAGGCATTGTTTTGCAAGATGCCAAACTCAGATTATGCCGCAAAAGATTTAGGGGAATGACAGGGTTGTTATATGCCAAATCTAGATTTCGAATCCTAGTCCATATCTCGAACATGGGTTCTTTCACGTTCATATTTTTTATCCACCATGTGATCTTGTACATCTTTTTAGGAGAGTGCTATAGGATTAGAACTAGTGTTATGCACTGTGTTGTGTGTGGAAAAAGAAGTGGATAGATGGGCTATCCACTCTCATTAAACCTATCCTAGGGTGAGGGACCACACAACTGCATGAGTCGGGGACAGGCAACATATTGATCAAGACTTTTGAACTCAGAACCCGACCACACAAGTGCATGAGTCAAGGACAAGCAACATATTGATCAAGACTTTTGAACTCATAACCCAAAACTTAGAGCTTCATGTGTATGCATTATAGTCAAGTTCAGAGTGTGGTAACTTAACTTCAGCCACGAATACGATCAAGAGCCTACAAGCAGATTACTAAGTATTTTTATACTCACTCATATTTTCATTATCTTTTAGATAGCAACTAGATGCTAGTCGAGGATGCAAGCGGTCTAAAACAGGTGGTCATAGAGAGACAACCTAGGTTTGAGAGTCACCACCGATTTTATGACTTCTATTTCGGTCTTATTTTTGTATGCTATTTCTTTTTATATTTACACTTAAAGTCTGCTTATTTTAAAAATCGAAAAACTTTACTATTTTTTTATTCTTCCCGAGTCGGCCTACATCACGATAAGAGAGATTCTAAATGATATTATATATATTATAATGGCAACCGAAAAAAATATATACTTGATGGTTGGCAATCATTCATTGGCTTGGTTAATGGCCTAAGGTTTTTCCAAATTCTAAGCCTAAATCAACATTAATTCCTTTCATTTCTTTATCATATAAATTTGCATCATAAGCTCCTCCTTTCAATTTCTTTTCTAAACAAATCAATTATTGTAAAGCTGGCGTAACAAATCATACACAATTTTCCTCCAAAATCAATCAAAATTCCCTCCGCCCAATAACGTTTCTCCACCCGTCCCCTAATTTATTATGTTATATTTCTAATTTTTAAAGTCATCTTCATCGATGATACATGTTAATTACTTTTAAGTTGGTTATAAAAATTATATTTGTTTTGTTCCATAATTTGTTACATTTGCTATTTTCTACCTGGGTTTAGACCAAAAAAGCACGCGAGCGATAATGTTCTGAACTTGACAAGAAATTCAAAGAGACGAGACAAGAAATTCATCTGCGATAATGTTCTGAACTCATGAACGAAAGAGAGATCAACATATTTTTTAATCATATAAAACATGTCACAATTTGATAGGCTATGCATATAAAATATGTCATTGGCATGGAGATCGTGTAGTGCTACAGTTTCAATCATATCAAATATTTTGACGATATTAAATTAATTAAAAATAACTTAAAAATATGATTTTAGAAGGGGTTGAATAACTCAAAATGGATATCAAATAAAAAGCTTGGAAAGCAAGAATGTCCACAAAAAGTAAAGTGGACACATGACACATCAAGTTAATCACATTGCACATTATGATACAATGATTGAGCAAATACTAAAAAATTCTACATCAATTAAAAAATTAAGTACTTAGGTGTCTAAATACTACCCACGATCACGAACGAAGCCACGAGTAGCTTTAATTGTATAGTAGAATAAAAATAGTTAACATAAGCACATATATCAGACTTTTTAAATCCGAACTAAATAACTATACGCTCTAAATAAGACTTTTTTTACTCAAACTAAATAACTCAACCCTCTAAACACGGATTATTTAACTCACATAATGAATAATAAATAACTTTAAACTTAATAACTTTATGAGCATCCCATCAAAGACAGCAGGCTGCTGGATTTGTTATGGCTGACTTTCCTGAAGAAAAGAAATTAAGAACTTTGATGGAACAAAACCTAAATTTTAAGACTTAGATAGAGATAAAATCTAATGTGGTGGCGTAATTGCCTGATTGGAATCATATAAATGCACCCACTGATTATTGGTCAGGCAAGAGCAGTGAAGTCTCTGGTTTTTAAACTGGTTGTGTTGCTGATCATAGTATATCCTACCCAGCATTCCTTCAACGCAGCTGATACTCAACAATTGGTATCCTTTGTTTATTTATTTCTTTTCCAGTACTTAGTTACCTGTTTTCCATGTTGTGGTAAGATGGATTTTGCTTTTAAAAAATGAACTGTTTTTGAAACATTTAATTTGTATATAATGTATTTTGTTAGTGTTCAGAAGAGGATATGTAGACAATATGTGGGGTGAAGCAAAAATTCAATTGTACTTTTAGATGTACTATTGAAATACAATGATGCAATGCTGCCAAATGAAAAAAGAAAATAAGAGGAAATGGCACCAAACCTCCCTAGAATTCAATATCCTACACATGATTCCATAGCAACCAAGTGTAATAGGGCCTACGCAGTTGTTTGGTGCGATTACATGTATAACCAGAAGGAAGGATAAATGAAAATGGCAGCCAAGAAATTTTCTATACAGAAACATTTATGCTCCCAGCTAACAAATTATCTCACAGCCATCGAAGCAATCAGAAGCATCAATTTAAATGTGGCAGATCGAGAGGGAACAAAGAGATTAGCTCATTTAGGGCATTGTTTGAAAGTGATTTTGAAAGAGTTTAAATCAATTTTCATGGTATGTGAATCACGTTTAAAAGTATAAAATCAAACATTAAAATGAATGGTAGAAGACATGTTTTGGAGTGGTTTTAAACGTGATAGAAGTGGTTTTATTCGTTTTAAAATCACCCACAAACACGTTCTTAATAAGTTGAGAGGTTCAAAACACCAGGACAAGTAACAGACTAGTGCAATGACAATGAAATTGCAATACTCTGAAACAAGTCTAATAATTATTCGATGGTACAAACCAATGACACAAAGTATAAACAAGATTGAAAATTATAGATCTCTTACTAGAAATGTATCATCTTTTTGCTTGCAACAACATTGAGGTAATTTGTTTGTCCATGACATATCCAGCATTCTCTGCTTCCTTGTAGATTTCCTTACACTTGGCTAACCTGCCAGCAGCTAAATAAATGGTAATCAAGTTCCTATATATACAATATGTAGGGGTAAAACCAGCTTCCTTAAGCTTTGCAAAGTATCTAACAGCCCTTGAAAGATCCCCAAGAGCAACAAAAAGCTTCATCACTACACTATAAGCAGGAAGATCAAAAGGAGAGTTTGCAGCCTCCATTTCCCACACTACAGATAATGCCTCCCTATACTTCCTCTCTGAATAGCGATTATGAACTAAAGCAGTGTACATAACCACACTGGGTTCATGCCCAGATTCAACATACCAGCTATAAAGTCTTTCAGCAATTTCAAATTTACCAAGCCTTGTGCTGACCTTAATGATAGCTGATGTATCTTGCTGGTTTAAATTCAAGGCTTCTCTTTGTCCTAGTTCATCTAGTAAGGCAAGTACCAGCATGTTTTTATCAGGGTTCTTACCAATCTCCAATATCAACTTCACATAAACGCTAGGATCCAACATTCTCTTACCGTTCTTGGCAGCTACAAGAAGCTTCCAAGCAAGGCTTAACCTCCCACCTTTGATGAACCCTCTCATCATTGCCTCGAGCACACCACGACTCGCAAGTTTAGTGAACTCATCCAGGTTGAAAGGTATTTTAAGTTCATGGTTCCTTGCGAGGACCTCAACGGTAGAGGCCAAAACACGATCATCTGGATAGAGTCGAGGTTGCTCTTGTACCCAACAGAACGTCTTTAGAGCTCTATCAGCAAGACCCATATGACCTAGTTCCTTGATCGTTAACGACAGCGACCCCTTCTGCAAAAATGGTGCCCACCTGTTGAGAACTTTGGACACATTCTCCTCCGGTTTCAAATCTCTAATCGCTCTTGCAAGTCCAATAAGAAAATCGGGGCGTTTATAGACTTGCTTAGACATCAGTGCACGCGAAGAAACCGCTGTTCTTGGGCGAATTTTAGGGTTAGGAAGTCCTGGTGGTCGTAGCTTGTGAGGAAGTGGGAGAGGAAGAGGTCTCTCCCGGTTCAATTTACCAGGTTTCTGAGGAATTCTCCCTCGGAAGAGTGATGTAATAGCTTCAATTTCTTCCGAATCCCAAACAACATCACTGTCGTTATCATCATTGGCGAAATAGTTATCCGCAGCGGTTTCTTCAATCTCGTCAAGTTCTTCTTCCGGCAATCCGATTTTCTCGCTCGAAATCAAATCTGGGAAGGATGTGTCAGGCTGAGGGCCAGAGGTTCGTTTCTTCAAGAATTGATTGACGCCGGGATCAGGGGGAAGCTTGGTCCGCCGTGGATAGAGGAGGTTTTTTGGTGGTCGCCTTCTGGAGTTGGTCTGGAAATGAGCCACCGGAATCTGGCAGCTAATTCCTCCATTTCGTTTCACCAGAATGGAAGAGATTGTAGTGGTTGAGAACAGGGAATCCATGATTCTGAGCTGCCAAGTTTTGCAGGTTGCAAATTCAGTTTATTTGCGCGCAAATGGGGAAGGATTCACGTAATTCTAAAACTAGCCCCTCAAAATGATAAGGATTATTTTACCACCAAAATCAATTCGGTTAAGCTTGAACCTTAATCATCCCTTATAGTTCCGACCGTGGAGTCGATGGGGTTGGTCCATAGATTTTCTTTCCTTTTGCAGCCTTTCGCTCAACGGGTGGAAGGGAGATAGTGCATCAAGCTGTTCACAAGGGCCAACTTGATCCTCTTCCCTAGGGATCCCATATGAGGGAACCCTAAGAGAGCCACCGACTCCAACTACTGTCCATGTACGATCCTACCTACTTTACGTTCTTGACAACCCATCTTTGTCTCAGTAGAGTCTTTCCGTGGCATGTTTTGGTCCTCTTTCCCATTACTTAAAAAAAAAGGAGTCACTGGTCCAGATACAAGATACTATCATTACAGCTTCGACAATTAGACATCCAACCCATAATCGTTACGACCCAATTGTAAGAGAATAGCTCTACCAATTGAGCTATATCCTCCCGAGCCAAGTGGGGCCTGCATGAAGTAGTCCGATGCTTATTCTATTATTTTATTCTTCAAATACTCTTTCACTGCATCTTCCAAGTCTACTTTACAATAAAACATACATGGTTTTATACCGTTCTAAAATGAAAACCATTGACCTTCCCTGAGTCATTTTAAGATTTAACATTCATAGTTTAGGACCATAATTAGTCACGGTAACTTAAAGTAAATAAAAGCATTAAAATACATTAACAAAAAACATAATAATTCTAAATTATCGTCCACAAAAAATTTGTAACAATCTAAGAATAAATTAAGATTGATTCTTCTTTAAACTAGCATAAATTGCAACCTCTTGTGATAATTTTAACAACATTTTCTTCGCATATTTTATGAAGTTTATCTTGCATGATTTATGGCTTGGTTCATATCATTTTCCACTTTTTTTTTTTTACGAGGATTCTTCCTCGAATCTAGTTGTGAAACTTTTCAAGATTGATCTATACACGTAGAGATTTAAATGAATTTTCGAAGATGGATCCATGAAATACTTCAACAATTCCATGGTGGGAAGTATTTGACACAACAAAGTTTGGAACCTTTGGATCAAACTCCATTCTTAGAGTGGTTCAAGATGTACTTGCCCCGATGAGTTTCTATCTCTCGATTTGATTTTCGCATGTTCTTCAAGATACTATACAATTTCAGATAGTATTTTAATCTTGGTTGAAAAAAAAAAAAAAAAAACTTTCTCATTTTTTCGTATTGATTTTTATGAGTAATGTTGATTTTTTTAGAGACATCTCAGTGTCCTTGGTGATACATTAGTATTCATCAATATGTAGTATATTTTGAAGATCTCTTTTATTGCATCCTTAATATTGACGTCAATAATTAGTAAAGACAATATTCTTGTGTGCCTTCTAAAAACGAGCATATGATTTGATAATAGTTGTACTCACCCTATTAGTTTAAATGATTCTTAATAAAAAATTTGAATATTTTGTCCCTTAGAATAAGGGAAGAGTGACTTATAGTCATATAAAGTTGTTTTTTTTCAATTCTTCAAACCATTTTCAAATGCATTGAACATTTTCTCGCAACATGACTCGTAATCCGAAATGCCCAAATTCTCGCGACTGACTTTTTTGCTTGGTTAGGACAAGTGCCGTATAGTCGCTATCCCGCTATTACAAGAGTGCGATTGTGACAGCTGACCTATTTGTTCTACACGTGCCCATGTCCAATGGCTTGTGCGCGGTTGCCTTCGCTCATCATTACATCTTTTCTGGTTTACGAGATTGTAGCCAAAGCAATGGAGGTAGATTTTGGATGGTTCATACATCTTTGCTGGTTTACGAGATTGTAGCCAAAGCAATGGAGGTAGATTTTGGATGGTTCAAGTGTCCAGCTTTTTAGAAGTGGTAGGATAATGATTGGAAGTACTAGTGTATGGTTAATCATAGTTCATACATCAACCAATCAAATTAAATGATCATTCATTATTGACAAATAGATAATGGTAAATTTAATCATATGATTGATACTGCAACTTACACTATGCTGGGGCAAACAAATGACTGTTCTTGCTGACATTTCCATTTTCGTTAAAAAAGTCTATCATGCCATTTTTGTATTCCACTCGTAATACAATACAATAGCAATTAAATGGGTCGATGAACTATCATCATAAGCCCTCCAACATTTGCTGTGTACACTAAACCATGTTCAAACTGATATTTCGTCTAAGCATGACATTTTTTTGACAGAAAATCACACAGTAGGGCGCATTTGGTAGAGAAGAAAGAGGACACAAAGACCCAAAAGTACATTTGGACAATGGGGGTGACAATCGGCACCGTAAGTTTATTATGCTAAAGCTTCAGTTCGTCAAATATTAAAACAACAACACCACCAAATTAGAGAGATAAAATCAATTACGAGGAAGATAATTTGACAGAAAATCACACAGTAGGGTGCTGCAATATATGACCCTGAATGTCTGATGAAGAAACTAAGATGAATTGATCGCATCCAAAAAAAATTTGATACAAAATATGAAATATATTTGCATTGCACCGCATATCTTCAACATTAGAAAGTGTTATTTCAGATATCTTCGAGCGTTAAGGAAAGGCAGTTAGAAAGAAAGGACCTTAGAGATGGAGGACTGCCATTGATTTGGTCAAGCAGGAAGAAGCATCCATTTCATGAGTTACACGAGTTCTTGAAATGTGATTCCAGTCTGATACTGCGTCCGAGATGTCGCACACTGTCAAAAAGTCCAGTACCTGGCCGAAGATTTTAAACATTTCGATCCCGAATATCAGGTTTCTATCTGCAACAAATGCAGCATTCCAGTCCATTGGCGCATCGGGATGCACTGATACCTCTGTCCAGGCAAGGTACACGAGATCTAACTCCCACAGTTTCCTGATAGCCTTGTTTCTCTGCCCTATTTGTCCATCCCCTTCACACCACGAGACAGAAAGCATGAACAACCGGCCGTTAGAGGATACTAGTTTGGGGTAGTACTCGTGAACACGAGGTGGGCATGGAGATGTATGGATTCCAATCCAGAAGCCTCTTTCGATGTCGTAACCCGCAAGTCTGTCTGTATCAGAATAAACATAGAAGATCCCATTGCAAACAACCCCAGAACATATAATACCGAAATCTACAGGGAGCCTCTGAATTTCTGTCCATTTATTTGATGAGGAATCGTAAATCTCTCCAGAATCTAATGGCTCATCCCAAGATCCTCGACCGCCAATAGCAATAATCACAAACCTACGATGTCCTTTTGCACGAGACTGATCACTCTTTTGTCGAATGAACTTATATGACTTCCTATTAGACAACATTGAAACGGTATTGTCTTCCACAGGATTTCTGACTTGAAGTCTAAGCGAGAGTCTGTGTGGATCCTCATAAACATCCAAAGAGCCACCGGCACGTGATCTCAAATAACGTCTATCTTGCCAATTATGCTGGCTCTGAACTATCGAAAATTCTGAGTTGATCTCAGAAGTTCCCAGTATAGGCGTTGATCTGGCATGCTTCATAGACGCAATTTTGCGCCAAGATTTAGTTAAAGGACTAAACACTAAGACCCCTTTATGTGTCCTGAATGAGCTCTTATCCATTTTCCCAAAGTTGGTCAAGCTAGAACATCCACCAACGATATATATATCATCCTGGATACTGGCTGTAGAGAACATAAATCTTCCCTTGAGAACATCAGCATTTATTCTATGCCATTGCTTTAGAGATACATCCAGTGCATGTATCTCGCTGGAGCAATAGCCCTCTTTAACAGCACCAAATAAAAATATCCATGGAGTCTGATATAAACATTCCCGTCTCATCTGTAAAAACCGAGGAGTGCTAGTCAAGTATCTCCATTTTTTGCACACAAGACGAGCATTCATGAGACTCACGAGTGGGAGCCTCATCAAGCATATTTCCAGAATGTCATCAGGAAGAAAAATATGAACATCAATGTTTCTTGTAGAATCTCGAAGTTCAGAATACTTTGGACTTTGTTTCTTACGAAATCTCTCCTTTACGCCATATGAGAAGCAATCCACACTATTTTCTTCATTACTGAATAATAATTTGTACCCCTTACCTTCGTCACTAGCACTGGATCTCCTTCTACTGCCTGGGTCACCAATTTCCTCACCAGTGTCAGCACCGACTTTGCAACCTCCACCTCTACCATATAATGTAAGACATCTCAAAGATATTCCCCTTGAAATATCCTCTTCCTCAGCAACACCTTTGTGATTCTTCCTCAATTTCTGGCTCATGCTTCTCATGAGCCGTTTTGACATGCTTAAAGCCTCAAAATCTTGATGAATGTATTCCAATTCAGCTTGTGTATTGGATAACATCCCTCCAGATCTTTGAAGTAAAAGTCACTCTTCCCATGACCATATGAACCATAGTTCAAAATTCATACTTAGACACACTTCCCAAGACTCGAAGGACTGAACTGTCTCACACGAAAAACCACATAGCCGCACACCAAAAGTAGAACACTATTCCTTACTCACTTCTTCAAGTACCTGTACAATGTACCACGGTTCAATTGCAAAATAAGCAAAGAGAAAAAAAGGGGAAAAAATCCGATACCTAACCCCCTAACTTTCAAATAGCCGTGAATTCCTGGTTTAAGAACTCACAACTGCAGTCACATACAATCATCCAAGAACAGAATCACGAATTCCCTCGTTGTGACTGTTCACTCAACCTCACAACACAGAGTTGGACCAATTAAAGCGATGGAAATCTAAAACGCAGAACAAAAACACAAATGAAAACCACGATCTACACAGACTAAAAAATTCATACAACAAAATCTCGACAGAACTACCAACAGTCAGTCAGTAAGTCAGTTATTTCAGATATTCTAATACCGGAGAGAGAGGAGGAAAAAACACACTCCAGATCCACAACATTCAGTGGCTACAACAGATTAAACACTTCTGAAGAACTGATCAAGATTCATAGCGCTGGAGAGCAACAACCGCCAAAACCCCAACACAATTGAAACACAGCAACAACAACAACAACAACAAAAAACAACAGAAACCGCCATTTCGTAGAGAATAAGACCGGTATACACTACAAGCGAGATACAAAACAAGAAAGAAGAAAAGAGGTAACTTACATTACGGGAAACGTTACAGGGAAGAGCAATCCAGGAACCGAACCGAATCAAATCAAAAGGAAATGAAAGGAAACATTAGAAACGCTGGTGGAAGAAAATTGAGGCGTAACAATGGAGGAAATTCGGGTTTGGTGAGAGTTCTGGAAAAAATTAGTAAAGGCAACGACGAAGCATTTGATCTTCAAAAAGAACGCCCAAGGAAGACGAGGGCCTCCATCATCATTAACTTCATCTCTCCTCTTCTAAATTCTATTGTTCTCTTGTCGGGTATGATCCTCTACTACGCCTTTACTCTCACCTTACTCTAGTCCTGAATTTCAAGCCGTCAGATTCGACTTGATCGTTAATCCGGCGCGTGGCCTCCACTGGCTGTTGTGGAGAAATAAATTCAAAGAGGAAAGGGAAAAACAAAAAATAAAATAAAATAAATACAAAAACAAAAGCGTTTTGCTTTTTAATTTTCCGTTTATTTTGATTCCTTAAAGCTTTTAAAGTTTTCTATTTTAATTATTCAACAAAGGAAGATTGTTTTGGTTCGTAGTCCACTGAGGGTGTATCAGGGCCTAAGATCAGGCCGATAGGCGTATTCGATAGACAACAGGTGAATATTTCTATACTACCCTTTATTGGTCCCGAAGGACGGAGGAGACTAAGTTAGTCAAAAGATGGTTATTGGTTCAAGGACTCAAGGTGGCCGAGAAAATACCTCAAGCCAATGTTCGAGTACCAGGCACTATAGCGCTGAAGTAACTCATGTCCTACTTATCAGGAAAAGCTCGAACGACATTCAACAAAAGGGTACCTGTACTCAAAACCGACACAAGTGGGTAGGTAGAGAATACTTAGGGTTGCGAGACAACTCTCTATCTCTGTAAAATAGCCCCGTAACTTCGGAAGAAGGGGGCCTCCTCGTAAAGGGTTATTATACTACTTTTATTTACCATAGGTAAAATAAAGAGTGAATAAATATGATCATATCCAAATGAGAGGTTAAATTTTTTTTTTTAAAAATGGATATTAAAGATAAATAAAAGAAAGGAAAAGAGAGCGGCGTATTTAAAGGAATGTGGGCCTAGGTGGTGGCTTATGGGCCCAGTTTTAATGGGTTTATTGAGTGGGCCCTTTCTGCCCAGCCCAACTACTCTGCTGCCTGAGCTGGATCCAGATTCCGGAGTTGGTTTGGTACACGCTGAAACCCTAAAATAATTATAGGTCCTAAATAAAGGACGATATTTAAATTAATTAATTATAAAATATAGAATTTAACAATTAATTAAATTATAGGATTATAGAATTATAGGCATATCTAAAATTTGAGAACAAAAATAGTAATATAATTAATTATTTTATATATACTTTTAATTATAAAAATAACTTTAAAACATTTACTTGAAACATTGGCGCATGTTTGCCTAAAAATATTAATTATCTAATATTAGTAGGGTAGGTTTTTGTTGAAATAAAGTTTTAAATTAATTATTCATCAATTATCAAAACTAAATTCAATAAAATAAAGGTTTAATGATGTATTATTGCTACATTATTTGATGTATTTTCTTCATTTTTTTATACATTTATGATATCCATTAATCTTGTACGCGGTAAACGAAGAAAATTTAAGGATGTTCGAGCATTTTCACTTCAATTGAACTACTATGTCTTACGGGAGTTGAGGGGTCCTGTCATATGTACAAACAACTATAGTGGGGAGCAAACCTTGAAAGGTTCAAAATCAGTAGTAGTACTGGTGAACCAGATGACCGTAGAGAAGCTACACGAAACTAATCACAACAACGAGATCGAAATAGAGTCGTCACTCTTACATCAGCCCAAGTCACTGAAAATTTGCCTTCACGAGTCACTCGGTTTTAAAGACTAGCCCCAATCGAAATATCTCTATCGTGATGATTGAGAACAAACTTCCTACCAGTATAAAATACACTAAACTTGTTAAGTCAATAAATTTGTAGTACTAATTATCGTAGATAGAGATAATATACGTATCACTTGTTGGTTTGCTTTGTGTACGCTAAGATTTGTAACGAGAGACACTATTGATTATCTTAGCTACACTCTACAAGACAACAAACAATATGTATACTAATGGTTCGATGAGTAGCAGAAGTGCCTTGTGCATGGTCATTTGGCATGCCGTTATGCGGTGGCTAGAACGCGCACGATGCTAGACGATAGTGGTATGCTTGTGCATGCTAGGATAGGCTGTGTGTGTGTGGCGAGTATGTTGGGTGGCAACACGGATGGGCACGCCAGGCTGCTCATGTGTGGCCATCAAGCCTTATTAGGCAAGGGGTCACCTCAATTGGACTAGCATAAAAGAGGGTTTATTCATCTTCTCTTAGATCTTCATATTTTCTTACGCTATGATTGGTCCTTATTATCAGATTGGTCAGTGCGCGATCACATCAATTTCCTTTCCACACGTGTACTTAGTTTATCGTTGTATTAAATGCATAAGATAAACATATATGTGATGTCACACATTGGTTGGAGAGAAGAACAAAACATCATTAATAACGGTATGGAAATCTTCCATAGCAAACGCATTTTAAATTAAAGCTTTGGGGGGAAACTCGAAAGGGAAAATTCAAAGAGGGCAATATCTATTAGCGGTGGATCTGGGCTGTTACAAATGGTATCAGAGATAGACATCGGACCATGTGTCAGCCTTCTCGCTGTTCTCCGAAGGAAGGTAGACACGAGGCAAATATTTTAAATTTTTTAAAAAGAAATTGAAAGATATTTTTTGAAGTTTTTTTGAAAAATTAATGAAAATTTTGAAAATTTGATTACACTTTTTAAATTATTTAAAAAAATTTAGGAGTATTTTTGAAATAAAATATTAATGTGGAATTTTAAAAATTAAGAGGAATTTTTTAAAATTAAAAAATATTTTTATTAATTTAACCTAAGTTATTGTTTTTTATTTTACCTCAGCAATTACCGGATTTGAGAAGAGTTGAGCTTTCACGAGTCCTTTTTATCACCAAAATTACGACTTTCCCAACCATTTCCTTTTCCTCTGAGTCGTCGTCGTCGCGTTGTTCCTCACTCGTTAGAGACTCCGACTATACTCCTCCACATTGCCACTGCCTTATGCTTCCATCTCTTCCTGATCCACTTTGAGTTCATCCTTCCTACAACTGAGGACGAATCCTAACATGGCATTCAAGTTGGATCTGTTTCTTTTCACGGTTGCTCTCATCCTTTCGCCTGTATTTTCCGATCTGATCTTCTCCAAGGTTGATCGCCGGGTAAGTTTCTCAGGAAGACTTCGTTATTATCTTTTATACATATTTCAATTGCTCAATTGGATTAGATTTCTTCTTTTGTTTCATTCGTTTGAGTAATGCTTAGAGATTTGGGTTTTATGATAGGGTTTAGTTCTCAATTGTTAATTATCAACACTAATTTTTACTTTTTTTTTCTCTTGAACTCTGTATGGTTGCTGCTCTTGCGGATTTTGAAATTCCATTTTTTGATGTAATTTATTCACCTTGGCATGGTGTCGTTGACTGTATTTCTCTTCCCGCTTGCAGATTGACTTGACTTCTCAGATTGTTCGCGTATCTTCAACTATAAGGGTACGTATCTCTTGCTGCTATTTTCTTTTTATTGTTCTTGAACTTGACATGAACTTGGAAAGGCGCAGTTATTGCCACATTCTTTGTGATGGGGCACATTGTAGAATAGTATGTAGGAGTTGCTGTATAATGAGTCAGTGTAAGGAAGAAATGGGCGTTTGAGTATCTATGCTTTTGTAACTTCTTCATGCTGTTCCAGGTAGAAAATGAGGGGACTGATGTGGTGTCTGAAGTATTGTTAACCTTTCCCGAGGAACAAGCAAAACACTTGGCTCATATTCAAGTAACATTGAATGAAAGAAAAGGTAAAGCCAAAGGATCTGCTATAAATTTCCCTGTCGATGTTGTTTATCCCAAGGAAACGCCTCCAGCATTGAAATTTTACTCGGTATCTCTACCAAAGGGATTAAACCAGGGTGAAAGCTTGACTTTTGATGTCTTGGCTGTTTTCACCCATGTGTTGCATCCATTCCCAGAGAAAATCACCCAGGCTGATGTTCAGTTTGTAGTGTTTCTTGACACTGCATACTTTTTGTCTCCTTATTCTGTCAAGGTCCAGTCACTGAGTGTTAAATTGCCTGAAGCAAGAATTGAATCTTATACAAAATTGGAAAACACGAAGACTCATGGTTCTGAGATCAAATATGGTCCTTATGAGAATCTTCCCCCATATTCAGTGAAACCCATACGCTTTCATTTTGAAAACAATAGTCCATTTCCTGTTGCTCAAGAGCTTGTCCGTGAGGTAGAGATTTCTCACTGGGGCAGCATTCAAATAACAGAGCATTATAATCTTGTCCATGGTGGTGCTCAAAGTAGAGGGGAATTTTCCAGGTATTTCCTCGTTTTCTTTCTTCTTTCCACTAGTTATTGAAAGTTCTTGTTCTATCAGGACATGTAACTTTTTTGCTTATTTCTGCCGCAGGCTTGATTATCAAGCCAGACCTTATGCAAGAGGGGCTTCAGCGTTCAGAAATCTTGTTGCAAAACTACCACCAAGAACTCATTCGGTATACTATAGGGACGAAATTGGAAACATCTCTACATCTCATCTATGGGGCGATTCTAAGAAGGTGAAAATTTTGTTTTAGCAATATGATTACCTCAATTTTCTACCCGATTATTTTCTTAATTATTTTCTAAATTTTCAGACTGAGCTGGAGATTGAACCTAGATATCCAATGTTTGGTGGTTGGAGAACTTCTTTTACTATTGGATATGGTTTGCCACTTCAGGATTTTCTATTTCAGGATCAGGGAAAACGCTTTCTTAACATCACTTTTGGTTCTCCTATAAATGAAGTTGTGATTGATAGGCTCATTGTCAGGGTAATTTCTTTTCTTCTTCTATGGTTATATGCTGAAATGTGATTGATAGGCTCTTGCCACCAGAAACATAGCCTCCTAAAGTTTTGGGATTTATTAGATCAAAAAATAAAATTTGGCATCCTTTATATTGGCAACACTTTCCTGAAATTTTATTTGACGTTCTAAAACTTAGGTAACATTCAGCAAAGGCTATGGGCAAACTTGTGGGTTAATTGCTTCGCATCTTTTATGTGCTATATGAAATTTTGTACCATTTGACATTGTTGCAACTTTTATATTTACTTATACGTCATTATTTCTTTTCAAATGGTTACTATGACTTCTGTTTTTTTGTTGTCTGTTGTGTTCAAGAGATGCATCAGTGGATTGAATTCGGTTTGTGTAGAACTAGAACGAAATCTTTCTTTTCTTCTTCGTATAAATGACTTTTTTTTTGTAAACTTCAGGTTGTTTTACCCGAGGGCTCCAGAGATATGTCTGTATCTGTTCCATTTTCTCATAAACAGTGGCTCGAGGTAGTATAGACTAGTGACAGAACTCTTTTATTAGTCTCTTTTCTGTTTATTTGTTGATTTTTTTTTTTTTTTTTCAAAAAGACACGTTAATTTTGTTTCCCTGAAGTTTCTATTTTAATTATTACAGACAAAATTTTCACACTTGGACATTGATGGTAGACCAGTGGTTGTACTGGAAAAGGAAAATGTTGTGCCGGAGCATAATCAGCACTTCCAGGTATCATCTGTCTTTAAATCAAAATTGATCTGCATGTCGATGTTCTTTATCACTATTGATTTGGCAACTTCATGGACGTAGTAGTCATTCTATGAGTTGTACCAGTACGGTTGAAGTAAAGGTTTCTCACATCTGAATTGTGAAGTATGCTAACTCTCTCTTACGTTATTTGCAGGTCTACTACAAGTTCAACTGCATTTCAATGCTCAGGGAGCCTGTGATGTTGATTTTTGGATTCTTTATCCTTTTTGTCTCAGGCATCATTTATATGCATTCTGACATGTCAATTTCAAAGTCTTCTGCTTCTTATTTAGCGAAGTTACAATGGGATGAGGTAAGGAAGATGGTATTCTCTATGGTATTCTTCCAAGTATTTAGATGGTTTAGGCAGGGCTACAGTAGAAGATGCCTTGCATTTCTGTCACTGGACTCTCACCGCCTTGTTGCATTGGCCATCTCATTTCAGGTGCAAACTGTGATTCAACAAGTTCAGAATATTATCAACAGATGCTTAACCATACACGATAAACTGGAAGCATCATTGCGTGATCTTTCTCGGACTGGTGACATCCAAGCTTGTAAAGCAGCTCGTAAAGCAGCTGATGCTTCATTGAAAGAGCTTTCAAAAGAGTTGAAGCCTTTGATTTCATTCTTGCAGTCATCCCAGCAGGCTACCCATATATTGCCCAAGGTTCAATTGCTTCTGATTTTCCCACATAGATTAAACCATGATTAGTATGCATTGACAAACAAATTATAGTGTGATATGTAAAAAGAGATGTCTCTTGTTGGCTTGAACTAAAGTTTGATGTTCACGAACTGATTTTGAAAAGTGGGGATGCTGGCTGCCACGAACCATCTATATTAAGTATGAAGTCTTGCTGCTCGTGCAGGTGGAAGAGTTGGTGGCCAAGGAGAGAGATCTGCAGGAGAGGCTGATTGTGAAACACACGACGGTGGTGGACTGCTATGAGAAGAAGTATGGGGGACGTGAAATTGAGAACAGGGTTGCTTCACAGCAGCAAAGAATTACAGCCTTGAGGCAGGAAGTTGATGATCTACTCGAGTTTATCGATGAAATATAATGAATTGGCAAATACTGGCAGCGTTAGCGTATTCATCTTCACAGCCACGTAATGCCTAAGACTGGCGAATGTTTGTTTCAGGTTCAGAATTTTGTTGTGCTTTATTTAGAGAATTTGGTTAACCTTCTAAATTATGAACCTGTAAACTGATGACTTACAATGTTTTGAATTTTGATCGAATTAGAAAGAATAGACCTGGAATAGAGAGGATGCTTTGTTTACAGAATCCCTTTTTGTTTCATTGAAATTATCCCCTGTTAGGAAGGTTTTGAAGGAGTGATTCTGATATCTTTAGGTGATGTGAGAATTAAGAAACTAGAGGATTTGGAGAGGATCTTGGACAATCTATGTGAGGCGGAGGAGCTTATCTGGAAGGAGGACATTAGTTGGAGATAGAAACACCGACCTTTGAAATGATAATTAGTGACTCATTATCTCAACTATATTTAGATTATTGAGTTATAGATTTGAGCGTGAGTTAGCCATGGGGTGACCTCTCTGCCCCCTTACTTAGGCTCCGTCTACTTACATTTTGATTGCAAGGAAATTATTAGAGTCGAGCAAATCGAAGTAATCTTCTAGCAGTTCAAAATCAAACTAGTTCGCTTTGGTTTACTCAGTTTAATTTTGGCTTTTAATCATTGAAAAAAGAAGTATGGTATAAATCAAGCGGTGCTTGAGAGGAATGGAGATGGTGGGAAGGTTGTAAGTTCGGTCGCAGCTGAGTTAGAGAATGAAGAAGAGAGTGTAGAAGAGAGAGAGGAAGGAGATACACTTTCATGGTTGTGCCACCATTGTTACTACCATCGATACGTTGCCGATGAGCCGCCATGTATTGTGAGAGAAGAGGGAGAGTGTGTTCATAATTCGGAAAGAAATGAACTATTTGTGTATGAACTCTTCTATTTGTATTGGTTTTGTGGGTATGGTATAATCTCAATGTGTTCTCGTATACACCTATTGATTTTTTTTTGGGTCGACCTTCCAGCTTATTGATATTGTTGGATCGACTCGTGGCTTGTTGATCTTCTTGAAGAGTTTATCGAAACCTCAAAGTCTTATGCGCTTCATATACCTTTAGTACAAGAGTTACTTACTTTATGATCATATCATAAAGAGATTGTTTATCGAAGGATTAGTGGGGCATAAAATATAAAAGGCAGTTAAAAATGAAAAATCATATTTCTCTCTAAGAAATTATCTCGAATTTTCTTTCAAGTGGTTCTATAAGCGTTGATTTTGTATATGATTATTTGAATCACAGCAGAGAAGATCTTATGAAAATTTAACATTCGATGGAACAAACTGTAATGCCTGGTGTGTGTTATGTCTCATTTGATCACACTATTCTATGTTATGTACTTAACTTGCCAATAGCAAGTTTTATCAATTTTCTTTTCAATATATTTTAAGTTTTATTCACAACGGGTTATTTCTTAGATTTTCGGTTTGCACTGGGCCCTCGATCATACCATTATCTTGACTCCTATTCTTATTTTACAAGGACCTCTCTATCAACATTAAGATGTTTAGCTAACCTAAAACTTTATCTGTAGGCTCTGTTTATGCTTACTACAAATTTCGGAATCGTATGTAAGACTTGCTCTTGGTCAAATACGAGTCATCTACTAAACTCTCTGGCGGCCCGAAGTACCACATAGTCCGATGGTTAGGAATACTCATTGTCCCTAACTTAGCACACAAAACAACGATCAGGAGTTCCGTGATGATTTATAGACTAAGAATACTCATACACATCTCATATCATAACTAGCTCATAAGCATAAACTAGAGTCATACGTCTACTTATTAATCATGAATTTCTAACATACTTACATCTCATGCATGCATTTACGACTAAGCCATTTACATTTATTTAATATTTTTATCTCCCAATCACATGGTTAACCTGCTGTATTCGTGTTTAAAGTTATTATAGGCCGATATTGATAGAACAAATTCAACCCAACATGTGTATTGCCCTCGTCCTTCTAAGTCTAAAGCATCCCATACTCACACGAAACTCAAATTCGTTGCGAGTTTTGGTCCTATGTTTGTTCTTTGTTCTCTTACTCAACCTTACATAAATCCACATTAAAAACGCCCCCTTAATCCCTCTTCAACTTCTACCCTTCACTACCGCTTCAATCGTTTCCTCTGACACATGAGTTTCTCGTCTTTTTTTCCGTTATTTATTTATTTATAATCATTATTTATTTAGAATATTAAATAAATATATTTTTAGAATAATTATTCCAACACAAGTTTATTAAGTCAAAAAAAAAAAAAAAAAAAAA
>NW_019268532.1:3910005-4004173 GCF_002738365.1 Cucurbita moschata
AAAAAAAAAAAAAAAAAAAAAAATATATATATATATATATAAAATACAATTTGGATGAAATTAAAAGTTTCCGATAAAATTTGAATTAGGTAAGGATAAACTTCTGTGCTGAGTGAGGTTTTGAAGGAAATTCGGTAACAGGCAGAGCAGAGCAGAGCCATGGCAGCTTGGGGTTTCTGAATTTTAGAGATACGGTTTCACTTTCACGTTCAGTGCAGCTTCTTCTTCTTCTCTTTCATTTCCACTTCTTCTACTTTCTGCATCATCGATGGAGACTTCTCTCAGATGTGGCGGAGACTCCAGAGCCTTAAGAATCCACGCCAAGGAGAAGATTCCTCTCGACTCCAACATTTTCTTACAGGTAATCCTATGGTCGGCGCTGATTTTTGTAGAATTTGGCAATGTTATCTTGCGTTTTGATCTTTTCTATCTTTTCTGTTGGTTTTAGTGTTCCTCTGTCGAATTGATTGCAAAACGTGTCTTGGAGGATTGTGTTGTGTTGATTTAGAAGAATAGTGGATTTTGTAGACCTTAGTTCTTACTGACATTCATTTTCCTAAGGTTCATGGAGAGCTAGATACAAGAATGGGAGAACCGAGTCTACTTGCTGCTTCCGTGAGACAATTTTTTCCCGACGTAAGGTTTTCTTCTGTGGAATCAATTTACTTTGTGCAGGCCCGGATTTCTTTTTTTTTTATATCATTGTTTTGTTAATCAAATGTAGTTGTTTGCAAGCGCGGGTATAGGGGTGCAATATGACAAATATAGGAAACTTCAGCATTTTGCTCGAGGGAAAATGTCTTTCCCTGTGACAACCGATGGTATGTTGCAATTTACTATTAAAGGGCAATCTCATCATGACAAGGATTTTAAGCAGGTTAGTATCGATTAACTATATCTCAGGATACGGAAACGAAAAATGCAAAGGCTTATAAGTGATGGTTTCTTTGGTTTTCTTCTGCAACCAGTTTTGTTTCATTGTTTTTTTGGCAGACTAATTTCAAAGGGGCTGCTGAATTTTCCTTGGGTGTATATAATGTCCAAGGGGATCAAGATGTAAGGGTCAAACTAGGATTTGAAGTGTTCGAAAAGGTAGAGTTCTCTGTTTTTGTAGTGGTCATTCAAATCATATATTTACTTTCTATACTAGATGCTATTTGATTGTCTCTATGTTATCTTATTATTTATTATCTTGTAGCCCTTCTTTAGAAAGAAAAAGAAAAAATATATAACGATTGCAAAAGGTGATTGGAACTTTTCTTTAGTCGTGAACCTTGGATTGAAGAGTTGGCTATGGGGCCTTGAGGCAACAGACTCTGTCTTTTTTTCTCCTTCCAATTTCGCAGCTGATTTGTCTATGGCTGTTGAACAAAGGCAGGGCTTCTATTTGATTAAAGGCAGTATTTAGGGAGGCATCTTGTTTGTATAAAAACCTATAAAATGGCCTCGTTTAGCATGAGCAAATAGCAGTAAAGAGAAACTTGAGGACTGTTTAAAACTTAATCCTTATCAAGCATGTTATCATGAAGCTCTTTAATACTACAGGAAGTTGACCACTTAGACATCCCCTGAGACATTGTAAACAAAGCTGAAATTTGGAGCTAGAGAAGAAGTTTACAAACCCACCCTCTGAACTTCAAAGATTGTAGATTGTCCTGATCCTTGCTCAAGCAGGCCTTTCCAATGAATCCTTAAAAAAAATCCATTATTCAAAATATATTGCTGACTGCATGCATACCTCTGCATTGGATACATTATAAAAAGAAATATGATCTTACAATTTAAATTTCTGGTCAAATTTGTCCCTATAATTTGGAGAAAGTTAGAATTTCGTTCATATGACAATATTTTAAAAAGCATTCAAGACGTAAGGGTTGAGACGAAGCAACAACCTTCAACATATACAAAGAGGTTTGTGCCTTTGTTGAGAGAAGTGTAAGCCTCTATGTGTACTCCTCATGAGGCTATAAGGCGTAAGCCTTATGTTTATTTGTAATGGTTGTGGGCCATGGGTCCATGTGGTGTATTTAATTTATGCAGTGCATGTTTTTTTACTTAATTCGGGGTCATGGTTCATGCGCATATCAAAGAAATTTAAAAATGCACTGAAAAGTGAAAAAGGCATGCCTAAAAAGTTCAATCGGTTTACTAAAGGAAAACAAAAAAAAGTGCAAGCTGTAGTTATTTTAAACTAGAACAACTACTGTGAGTTTTTGCATTAGCTAAAGAAAGTTTGCAAGGTGACTAGCTCTTTGACGGCAACTCACCAAAGTGAATTTTGTTCTCTCCTCTAATTTTGTTTTGATTTTTTTTTTTTTTTTTTCATTTATTCACGAAAAGCTGAGTTTCATTCTTTTGAAGTTGCAATGGTTGTGGGCTAGCCTGATTTGTATTTCAGATATTGGTTTGATTTTGTTGGATTGGCGTATGTTTTTGTAGTTCATTCTTGGACCCCCTTTTGTTGGACTTTTTTTGTATGCCTTTAATGATAACTTGGTTTCTTACCCCCCCTCCAAAAACAAAAAGTTAAGAATTCGTAAGGTTTTATGATTTAGATTTAATTTTTTAGTTTAAAATGAGGCTTAAGCCTCATACCGCCTCAAAGCTTACGCCTCGCTTCTCCATAAGAAAACATCTTGAGGCCATCTTAAGCCTTTTGAAACACTACCTCTAGTTTTAAAAGTTAGATTTTGTCCTTTTCGTGTGATAAAACCCTACTGTAAGAATTATTTATGCGAGTTTATCCAACCACGTAGACTATTTATGAAGTTTTGTCAAACTATAAGGACAAAGTTCTAACTTTGAAATTATAACTTAAATTTGTAATTTAACCTAAATTTCTTTGAAAGTTTCCTTAAGAAACTAAACTTATAACTGAAGATGTTAGGCAGCAAAAATGGCATAGTTTCTATTGGTTGGAAGAAAGATGCTCTCATAGCTCAATAGACATAATCGGTCTCTCTGAGTGAGACCTAAAGATCTTTTCACTCTGAAGTATCATTTCATGTGAAACCAGCTAATTGTTTTGGGGGGATCCTTGGGCGGGGAAGAAGTTGAACTATTCCATTCCAAGACTTTGATGTGACTGTATGTAGGAGACTGCCAGAACTGCTTGTTCAGTTTGTTCTTGCACTTCTGAAAAGCTGTAAATGATCCTTGATGAACAAGCTGCTTTTCCAACCAGTTGCTGGATGTTAGATTGTGGAGGTAGGAAGCCTTGGGGAACTTCGCTAAGAGTCTTTGTTTGGCAACTAGTTTCAGAACAAGTTTCTATTTTTGTTTTTAAATTTGTGGGAACATAGTGAAAGAAATCCCAAGTCCTTTGTTACTCAAATTTGAAAGAAATATCCCAGCCTTCTTGATCTCACTAAAGCGACGTGGAAATATACCTCCTACAGGTTAAATTCTTCCAGCATACTTTATTTAACATTGGGTGAGACTAATACTTGATGGAGAGAAAAACCTGTTGTTGTTGTTGATGTTTGCTTTTGAAAGAGTTTGGATTTGAATAATAGTACCTCCCTATGCATCGAGTCCCCAAGGATTCATGGAGCATATGTCTTTTTAAACAAATCATGGAGCATATGTCTTTTTAAACAAATCATGGAGCATGTTTGTCCTGGTCACTTTTTTAGTATAAAAGCCACAACTCTTTGGTTAAGGAAGGCCCTCATAATTTTTTAGGGTACATGTGATTCGACTATTAGTTTGTTTTTTTAGCTTCCTTTGGAGTGTCCTTCCAAAAGAATTTTTAATCAATGCCAAATTGTCGTAGTTCTTTAATTTCAATTGACTTTGCAACTGATATGATAAGATTTCTTTTCCTTCACCTTTCTAGTTCAAGTGGCCTGAACCATGTATTATCATCCTTGACATAACAGCTTAACACATTACATTATAATGCAATTATTGGTCTATATGGGTTTTTTTTTCACTTTCTTCCACCTCTTTTATACAGATACCATATCTTCAGATCAGGGAAAACAATTGGTCATTGAATGCAGACATCAATGGTAGATGGAGTGTGAGATTCATTCTGTGAGAATTAGAAGTAGAAGTTGAACTTTCTCCTTCAGAAATTGTAGGTTCAGCTGCGGAATTCCTTTCTAAAATTTGTATGTTCCTTTAGATCCATTGATTTATTCCTATTAGAGCATTGTTTCAACAATTTTCTGATGAAACTGATACATGTTGCAGCTTCTTTATAATAAATGTTCTTTTATCACTTCATTTGATGTAAGTTTCAGGGTGTCACACCCCGGTTATGCTTGTCCAAGGTGTGTAGCTTATGGCCTCATGGCAAATGTCCCGGTCTTGCTTATCCAGGACATGTTGTCCATAGTTGCATGCCTGTTCCAAAACCCCTTTTATATGCTTTCATCCTAGATAGGCCTACCATTGCACGTTGGGTCAATACGGGGGTGTATGATCGTTCACCAAAACCATGTCTACACCCAACAGGGCTAAAATGCCCTAAAATGTACTATAGCGGGATATGACTAGTCGTTTCTTCTATCCTGAGTTATATGCTATTTAAGCCATGGTATTTCTCAATTTACTTATAGTAATGTAACATTGTTTTCTTCAATTCTTCGCACGGTTTTCAAATGTATTTCTTCGCGCACGTTTTCTAAACCTTTTCTCGCAACGTGACTCAAGGCTTGAACATACGCCGACATTGTCCACGACGTTCGAGTTTCTCACGACTGACTTGTTCCAATTGTGATACATGACATGTGAACTGGAACTATTTAATGACGACAACAATTTGCTTAATATAGACACTTAGTTATGTGGTAGCATAAGTTAAAATTTCATCTACATGTCAACACTTCTCAACATTTCTATATGTTCATTATTTCGTCAGGCATTTCTAATTAATTTACGAAGTTTTATCATATTACAGGGATAAATTTTTAATTGTAAACTATAGAGACTAAATTCTAACTTTTTTTCGACTAAATTGTACCTAAAATTGAAATATATTACAGACCGAGTAAATAAGAGCGAATGAGATTTTATTAGTCACAACTGTGATTCACTCTTGATCCAAAATTTCTGCCCCCAACTTATGTTACATTAAAATAAAACCAAAAATCTAAACGTTGGTGCATACAAAGTACATAAACTTAAGGCAGAATTCAAGAAAGATAAGACTCTGGGCTTGCTGCTGCTATGTGCTCCGCCTCCTGTTCATCCCTTAATGCAGCAGACGAACTTTTTGTAGCCATATGCATCTTCCTCGACTCAATTCTTAGCAACTTTAGCAGCCTGTCTCGCGCCAACAGAGAAGAACTCGGCGATGACCTCGAGCGGCATGCCTTTGGTTTCTGGGACTTTCAAGTAGACGAAAATCCATGAAACTATACACACGACTGCATAGACGCCAAAGACACCAGCAAGACCAATAGCACTAAGCATTAGGGGTAGAGTGTAGGTTACAATTATATCTCCGATCCAGAATACCATTGCGCAAACCGCAATGCAGAGGCCACGGACCCTCGTCGGGAAAATTTCCGAGCAAAGGATGTTTGGAATTGGTCCATATGCCATCACAAATATGCAAAAGTAAACAACTACACATATGGTTGAGATTGCTGCATTCACCATGGTGCTCACCGTAACAAGCTCAAACACGACGAGAACGATGAGCGATACTATTAGCACCGGGATGGTAGCCAGTAAGAGGCGCCTACATAAGAGCTATGTTAGCTTGAATTTGATAACAAAAATGTTGCTAGCATGTATGGGGATGGTAGTTACCTTCTGCCTGAAATATCCATGAGCCTCATGGCCACACCTATACAGGGAAGCATCAGAAAGGTTGTGACTGCACTGATCAGGAACGATGCAGATTCAGAACCAATGCCCATGTTTGATAGCAGAACTCCAACACCAGCCTCTTCAAGAATTTGAGGTGTGTAGTAAAGAACTCCGTTGATCCCGGAAAACTGAAAGTTCGTTCGAAAAACAGACGCATAAGGTTGGCTCACTTCGAAAAATTGGACCATAAGAGTAAGCAGGGGAAGATGATAGTACCTGCTGAAGAATCTGGATTCCAATTCCTACAATTAGAGCATGCTTAACGCCTGGTTCGAGGAGAGCGGACCATATGGGAGTTTTCGATACAGTTTCGGATGGATGAACCATTGCAGGGCCGACTGGGCGCTGATCTTTAAGCTCCTTAGAGAAAAGAGCAGGCTGGCTAACCAAGGCTGCAGCCTGGATGAACTCACCTTCTGCATACACATCTTCACCAGGAAGAGAAAGAACTGAACCACGTTGAGGCGCAGGAATGTCCTCATGGTGCAAATAAATACGTTTAAATCCACCCTCCTTTCCATCCTCGCCTTTCTCGGACCATTTCCATGCTAATTGCCAGCCTCCACCGATGCCAGTATTACCGACTGCGTCGGAACTTCCTTGCAAGAAACTACTATGGTGCCTCACGCTGAAAATACTGCCATGAGAAGGAGGAGGAACAATGTCTTTATCCATACTGGTTGCTTGACGTGAAATCAGTGGACTATGCACATTGTCATCCGAGTCCATTCCAGCAGCCTCTGATGTATAGTCATCTCCTCTCTGGCTCTCCTCGTCCCATTGCTCGTTTTTCACGTGAGGTTCGACCGTGCTGAACATGCTGCCAAAATTCGGAAAAAGCATGCTCCCGGACTCCGGGAGCTTCTCATGAACACTTCCAAAGAGGGTGACAAGAGGGTCCATAAGAGCCATACTTTTATTGACCACACTTCCTTGCCGGGATGCAAGGGCAAGAGAACTCTGTCCTGTGACAGGCTTAGCAACCCAAGATAGGCCTTCTCCTGGTCCATATAACCTGATTTTATGTTTATGATCAGCAGCACTCTCCCCATCTAACCCTTCAGCAGGTCCTATTATATACTCTTCTATGGATGTCTCCCCCCCAATCCCAAGACCTTCCACCAGCAAAGCCATCTCACCTGTTGAAGAAGCCTTATAAGAAAACAATGGTTTGGTAGCGGACTTTGCGATTGTGCAGCACTCACATTCTGGCATTAAGTGAGTCAAGCCAATTTGTATACGTGTCTGGACAACGTATGCTCAAGCCTCTGACCCCGACTGAGAAGAAGGTTTTAGAAAATAGGGACAAAGAGATTTTTGAAAGAAAATTTGTGTTAGGAATCAGAGACATGCCCTTAACTTAGCTATGTCAATAGAATCTTCAAATGTCGAACAAAGAAGTTGTGAGCCTCGAAGGTGTAGTGAAAAGTGTCGAACAAAGGGTGTACTTTGCTCGAAGACTCCAAAGAAGGAGTTGGACCTCGATTAAGGGGAGACTCTATAGTGTAGTTTGTTCGAGGGGAGGATTGTTGAGGATTGTTGAGATGGAGTCCCACATTGGCTTAATTTAGGGAATGATCATGGGTTTATAAGTAAGGAATACATCTCCATTGGTACGAGGTCTTTTGGGGAAGTCCAAAGCAAAGCCACGAGAGCTTATGCTCAAAGTGGACAATATCATATCATTATGGAGATCCGTGATTCCTATCCATTCGAAAGCAAGATTGAGATAGATTGAAAGCAATGTTATATAGCATACAAGAAAAAGGCAACACAATGGCTTAAGTAACATATAACTAGCAAAATTTTCGCAAAGTTGAAGTAAAAAGGGCAATAAGGAATAGAAATACGAACCCGAAACGTCCTCGATGCCACGGAGTCTCTGGAGAACCTTTTTCGCCTCGAGCATCCTACCTTTACTAACAAGCCACCGAGGAGATTCAGGCAAGAAAAACACCGTTAGTATAAAATATAGGACGGACGGGATCGAAAGAACTCCAAGCATTACCCTCCAGCTCGGCGAGACCGACAACGACATAGAAAATACCATACAATAAGATATGAACATGCCACCAGATCCAGTAAACTGTGGGAGAGTATTCAACAATCCTCTTATATCTGAAGGGGCAGTCTCAGAAATATAAACTGGTACAAGAGTAACAGCAAGACCAATCCCAAATCCATCCAACAGCCTAGCTATGCACAATATAAACACATTAGGCGACCACAACATGATCAAACCACTTATAAAATAAAGCAGTGATGATAGTATCAGCATTGGACGTCGACCGACCCAATCTGATATCGGTCCTGAGCACGTCGTAATAATCGTTGCTCCTATCAGTGATATCGCCACTACAAGTCCTTCCACTGAAGAATTCAGAGCCATGTCCTTCTTTATGTACACCATAGCCCCTAATATACACAAAGTTCATGAATCTAAGAACTGTGAAACCTTTTGTGTTTGGATACATAATCTAACAAGCATATCATGAACAAAGTATCCTACCGGCAATGGTGGCATTATCCCATCCTTGAAGAAAGTTTCCAATGGAAGCTGCAAGAGCCACTAACACAGCTCCCTTCATTTATTCAATCCACGCTCCAATGGGGTCAGGCACTGCAAACTACAGAGCAACAGATCGGAAATTCAGATGGTTTACTCAAAAGGGTTAGCTTAGAACGGAGAAAAAGGAGCACCCAGAAGAGAGAATGGGGCGGAGACAAGAAAGATAACATGTTACATAAAGACAAAGGGGTTGAAGATGGGACAGTGAAAAGGGTTAGTAATTTCTTTCGTGGCTGTGAATTTTATCATTATAAGGCTAATAATTGAGAGTTGAAAGACATTGAGGGATGTGGGATCGATCGGATCGACCAACTTTGAGGAAATTATGTTTAAAAAGCAAAAGGGGAAAGAAAGAATCAATCAAGAACACCACCATTCATTGTTCTTCATCATGGTCCACACACAAAATGAGTAGTGAATTGACTAAGTTCATACGGATTTAAGTGAAGTTAGAAAGTGGGTTTGGTTCAAATGTGTAAAATCTCCCACCCCTTTTGAAAGATTTCGATTCCCACACAAATGGGTTCAAATAAAGTGAAGAATTAACAAATGGGTTACGAAGAATCAAATGAAACAATAAGAAGAGAGAGAGATTAGAGTGAACCTTGAGGATTATGGGCTTGGATGAAGATGAAAACGCGAAGAACAGAACAAAAAGAAGAAGCTGAAAACAGAGTGGAAGTGATTAAAAGAGAAGAAACCAAAATTATGGACAAAACGGATATATGAATTAGGTAATAGCGGGGAGTGCTCAATCATTCATTAAATGCAGAATATGAATCATTTATGTGTCAAGAATCACATCTTCCATGGTGAATTCTTGCCTCTGGAGATTGACAATCATTTCCCAACCATTTTTTGTACTAAAAAAATTAATGAATGAGGTGCCCAATCCAGTTAATGGATGGATATTGATTTAAAATGTGTTAGTCTCTTAGATTCAGAACAAGTTTTGTGGCTGCTTGAGGTTATGAGCATAGATATCATGTTTGGCTAGATCATTAGTTGTCCATAGATATCTGTTTGGCTTCCAGTTTCTTAATGCTTGGTAGACAATTAAACCGAGAACGCTTGACTAATACTATATGGAACTTCGAGATACTTAGTTGTTCAGATAGAAGTAGAGACTATGTCCGAACTTCCTAGAGCTAGAGTAAAACTAGTGAATACTTACTAGGTTAAGGGTTTTTACATTCACCCCTTTTCCCTTTTCTTTTTCATCTATAGGTCGGGTGGAGAGGTGCTCGAAAATTACGCTATCCCAAAGGGATGTCAACCCGGACATCAGTTTAATTTGTATTCATTTTGTATTTCGTTCCTATTTCCCGTTTGTAAATAACTTGAACAACACAATTTTTGTTTTATTTTTCTTTTTTAATTTTGGTTTTTGACTATGGTGTTGTATGACTTTAAATTGCATGAAATTTTACCGTATTTTTGTACATTTATTTTTATTTTATATTTTTCTTTTATTTGCTTTCGCTTTGTCTTTTAGTTATGGTGTGAGATTTGAATCCTTAAAAATTAGGTCTTGACAATGACCAAGGTGATATTTAGAATATGATTTCTGAGCTTTTAGTGATCCATAGGAAGACCTCCTTAACAAAGCATGTATGCGTGAACCAAGCTAAGAATAGGGCGTTAGAGTTGGAGTGGTTTACACGTTGACCTCGGTCAATATGTTTTTAATAAACTAAGCACCCCAAGATCGTTAGCGACAATTAAACGTCTAGACCTGACTGCATCCAAAGATTGGATTACCCCTATCAAGTGGTAGTAGCAAATGTATCGACGAGTCAAGCCTAGGCCAAATAGCGTAGCATCGAGGCGACCAAGTGCCCTTACCTAGAGGAAAATGCCAGTGGTTTATTGAACGAGCCATTGTGCAATAAAATTTATTCTAAGAGGGGGCATAGTTTCATGTAGTAAGATACACTAGCTGGCTGACACACGTGGGTCGCTTCCTTACACTAGGGTGACTTTATGGTCTTGTGGGAGAGTTCATCATCTAATCTCCCATAGATGATTTTCAACACCATACTCTACCTATTACATGATTATGAGGTAGCGTCTCAACTTAGGATAAGCAAAGAAACTATCTAAATCAAAAAACATAAAGCAGAGCCCTAGAGGTAAGATTCCAATCAAAGACCTACTCGAAACTTTGAGGCCTCCCTAAATGCTCAGATAGCAATAGAGACTAGGCCGAACTTCCTAGAGCCCAGAGAAAAGCTCATAGATACCTATTAGGTTAAGGATGCTATATAGCATACAACTAGGTTGCTTATTGAATATTTTTATGCTCATTGTTCTTTCTTTTTGTTTAGGTGTTTGTAGGCAGCCAATCCAGGGCAATCGAGGTGGGGAAGCATTCGAGAGCTACTTAGTCATAGAGGGGATCGTTCAGAAGAGGTGGGGAAGCATTCAAGAGCTGCTCAAACATAGAGGGGATCGTTTAGAAGCGTTAATCCGTCTATGTAATTTGGGTCTTTTGTACTTTGTTTATAAATGTACCTCCCATCCGTTTCTTGTTTGTAATAAACTTTAATAGCACCAACTTGTAACTAGATTTCATATTGTTTTTAATTATGGTGTCGTTTATTTTAATTTGATTTAAAATTTACCATATTTTTATTTTTTATTTTATTTGTTTACTGTTGTCTTGTCTTTTTAGTCAGATGTGAGGTTCAATGCCTCGAAAATCAAGTTCTGATAGGACTACATATGATCATCTCGTAAAATATTAATTTTTTCCGTTAACAAATTTATAAAGAGAGATTAAATACTTTTTGTGGACTAGTCTTATACAAACTCGTTATATATGATACCCTCACTCACATATTCATACATGAACGATTTGAATCAAATCATTGTAACAATTACAAAGTGGGTCATAAAACACCCAACCTTATCTATGTACTATAGACCTTTTAAATTATTATTTGAATATGACCCACTTTTGACAAGGGAAGTTTGAAAAATAGCTCGGACTTGATCATGTTCACCTCTATTTATTTCTTCAAGATCCCGTGTCCTACCATTACGTCTTCTTGTTGCACAATGAAGTGACATTTTTCCCATTGGTTCAAGATTTTTCAAAGAGAAATCATTGAGGAAAATTTTCACCAAAAGTTAACCATCATACAACTTTGAAATGAGTTAGGGTAGTGTATAATCTAAAAGATTCCATAGAGAGCATAGCCATAGTCCATGCAAACTCTCCGTCCTATGACCATCTTTGTTGGAATCAACTCATTCGTCCGAGCTCGTTCCACCTTTCTTTAAATAAACAAAAAAGAACACCCCCTAAACCTTTAGATAAATCCGTGTTTTAGGTTATATTGTTATTTAAATATCTCAATTGAATAAAAAATAAAATAATCTGGTATTCAGCCGGATCAGAAATATGTCTGTTTATTGAAAAATAACGAATAAAATTTCGTGGAGTTGAAGGGAAATATCCCAATACATGTCTTATTTTTCAATAAGACATATTTGCAGCAATGAAATACTCTTCTTCCTCCCCCGAGTAATCATAAACAACTAATTACAAATCTATGATTTCGATTCTCTGTAAAGGACCAGAAATGCCTAGCTTACCTATCATTGGGAAGTGCATTAACATACATACCTCAGTAAGAAGAGGTTATACAAAAGTGTGTAAACTATGAAAACGAGTCAAGGTAAATTGTCTCGCACTAGCACTTCCGCGTAATAACTCTACCAAAGGCGACCCTATTACTGGAATAGCTTCCCGTACAGCTTTTACAACTTTGATTGCCCAATAACCAATTTGGTCCCGAAGTAAGGAATAACTAGTTACACCAAATGATGCAGTCAATACAGCAAGAACCACACCGGTAATCTAAGTCAATTCACGAGATTTTTTTTAAGTTTTTCCTATTTTTTCTTCTTCAAACGTTGGGCTGTTTTTCCTCTCACAATTTCCTCGTTAAAACCTAAACAAACGAGATTGAATACTTCGAAAGAATGCAATAAATTAAGTTCCAAGTAGCATTATTGTTCTATTACATCGATCTTCGAGCATCATTCAAAAAACAAGAAAACAAAATGCTTCGAGATCCGTGTAGGGAGAATATAAATAACAAACGTCTGATCCGACACCCAATCATCACCACCCTCCCGACCAATTTTCATCACACTCACCACGCCCACCTGCATACCCACCAACATCAACCAAGTGGGTGTCGGTGCTGCTGGTCGTCCCTTGAAGCGACGGCGGAGACAAGTGGGTGTCGAGGTTTAAGCCAAAGGGTAAGAGGGTTGATTGGAAAATGAAATGTGGGTTGTTCGTGATGAAGCTCTCGACGCCATTTTCGTGGCGCTGAAGGTTCTGTAGAGCGGCTTGGAATCGAATGTCGTTGTGGGCTACGGTTTGAGCTTCGTCCAAGAATAATGGAGGCAGAGATACGGGAGAGGGAACCGACAAAGGAGACGCTTGGAGACATCTTCTGGGTTTGATTTTCTCACCGGATTTGTGTATTATTCTGCATAGAACCCACTCGTCCTACATGAAACCACAAAGATTTGGTTAATGGGGAGATCCTGAGTTTATAAGTAAGAAATACATCTTTATTAATATGAGGCTTTTTGGGAAGACCACAAGTAATGTCATGAGAGCTTATGCTCAAAGTGGACACTATCGTACCATTGTGGAGAGTCGTGATTTCTAACATAGTATCAGAGTTATGCCTTTAACTGAGTCATGTCAATAGAATCCTCAAGTATGGAACAAAGAAGTTGTGAAGCTCGAAGGTGTAGTCAAAAGTGATTGAAGTGTCGAACAAATGATGTATTTTGTTTGAGGGTTCCAAAGAAGGAGTCGAGCCTTGATTAATGGGAGATTGTTCGAGAGGTCTATAGGCCTTAGGGGAGACTCTATGATGTACTTTGTTTGAGGGAGGATTGTTGAGGATTGTTGGAAGAGGAGTCCCACATCGACTAATTAAGGGTTGATCATGGGTTTATAAGTAAGGAATACATTTCCATTGGTACGAGATCTTTTGGGAAACCAAAAGCCATGAGAGCTTATACTCAAAGTGGACAGTATCATATCAATATGTAGAGTCGTGATTTCTAACATGGTATCAGAGTCATGCCCTTATAAAATCCTCAAGTGTTGAACAAAGAAGTTGTGAGCATCGAAGGTGTAGTCAAAAGTGACTCAAGTGTCGAACAAAGGGTGTACTTTATTTGAGAGCTCCAGAGAATGAGTCAAGCCTCGATTAAGGGAAGACTGTTTGAGGGTTTCATAGGCCTCAATGGAGACTCTTTGGTGTACTTCCCTTGAAGGGAGGATTGTTGAGAAGAAGTCCCACATCGAATAATTAACGAGTCAATCATAGATTTATAAGTAAGAAATACATCTCTTTTAGTATGAGGTCTTTTGAGGAAACCAAAAGTAAAGCCACGAGAGCTTATACTCAAAGTGGACAGTATCATACCATTATAGAGAGTCGTGATTCCTAAGAAACATAAGTTAATAGTAACCTTGCAAGCATTACGGGAAGCGAGATCAGAGTGGAGGCGATACTCATGCATAACCCACTTGGTTTTGAGTCCTCTAGGGGCACCACCTTTGTAGAACACAAGAGTTTTCTTGGTTCCAAGCTTCACTCCATTGGAATCACTATGAATTTGCCTATCTTTTCCGGTGGCTTTCCAGTAACCAGCCACCGTAGCTCGGTTGGTTCTAAGCCCTGTCGGGTATTTCCTAACTCTTAAGCTAAAGAAATACCACTCTTTTTCACCCATCTTTGCCTCATCTGAAAACACAAACAATCATAATCAAACCAAAAAGAACAGTTTTTTATATGAAAAAATGGCACAATTCATTAGTACCTGGAAGCTCCCAAGGCTCACATCTATTGAGGTCAACTTCAGCAATATTAACCCCATGAAAGTTGGAAGCTTGGAAGGTCTTTGAAGCAAGATAATAAACAATGAGCTCTTCATCGGTGGGGTGAAACCTAAACCCTGGTGGCAGCCCATGCTTGTCCTTACCATTATCAGCTTCTTCAATTCCAAACATTTGGTAGATATAAGAGAATTGTAAGAGATTTTAGAGAAACCCTTTTGAAATTGTGAGGAAATATATATGAACTCAAACTCAACATGATCATGAATGTGATGATGATGATGAACACTGTTGCAATTATTCACCTTTTTTGGATGACCAGTGGTCATGGAAAGGACAAAAGAAAGGAAAATGTTGAAGAGTAGATGAATTGATGGGTCAATGGAAAAGGCATTGAATGCTAAATCAAAGCTCTAAAGAAGATGCTTTTTTAAGTTCGATCGAAAATTTTGAATCTCTCGACTTTTTCTTCTTTCGTACTATGTTAAATTGTTTTACACGTACTTTGCATATTCATTTGTAATAGCTCAAGTCTACCGCTAGTAGATATTGTCTGTTTTGGCTTGTTACATATCGTTGTCAGTCTTACGGTTTTAAAGCTCGTCTACTAGGGAGAGATCTCCACACCTTTATAAGGAATAATGTTTTGTTTCTCTCTTCAATCAATATGCGGGTCAAAGCGGATAATATTTGCTAGCGGTGAACTTGGACAGTTATAAATGGTATTAGAGCCAGACATCGGGTGTTGTGCCATGAGGACGTTGAGCCCTAAGGGGTAGATTGTGAGATCTCACATCAGTTGGAGGGGGAAAAAACATTCCTTATAAGGGTATGGAAACATCTCCCTAGAGACACGTTCTAAAACTGTGAGGCGGTCAAAATGTACAATATCTGCTAGCGGTAGGCTTGGGCTATTACAAATGGTATTAGAGTCAGACTTCAAATGGTATGCCAGTGAGGACCTTGGACTTTCAAGAAGGTGGATTGTGAGATCCCACGTCGGTTGAAAATGAGAACAAATCATTTTTTATAAGAGTGTGGAAACATCTCCCAAGCAGACGTGTTTTAAAACTGTGAGGCTAATGACGATACATAACGGGCTAAAGTGGACAATATCCGCTAACAGTGGACTTAGACTATTACGTCATTTTACGACGTTATTTTGCTTTTAGTCTTGTTAACTTTATACTTGAAAATGCCAAAAATTTACGTTATATTTCTACCTTCTTTTTCTATAAATGTAACACAATCTATCAATTCTAGGCAAGTGAAGGAGAACACTTTGAAAACTTAACCTTTTTAATACAATTTTCCTTAATTAGGTCAAGTCAAAAGAACAATTACACCCTCTTTGGTTCTTAATTTTCCCTTTTCCAAATGCCATTGGTGCATGAAACAAGTCGAACAATCAAAAAACCAAGTGGGGGCTAGTCTAACTAATACTCAAATTCAGTAGCTTTTTCATTTATTTCACTTGAACAACCAAAACCCACATCAAAGCACTTAAAACCAAGGAAAAAAGACCCCAAAAAAGGCAATGCCATGGCCAAACCCTCACAAAACCGCAACGGTGATCGACGAAGATCATTGACGGGAGGGAGCGATGGCGATGGCGACGGCAAGGAAAGGGTAAGTGATATAATAAAGAAGGCAACCAACTGAAGGGGGATGTGGGGCTTTTGGTGTGAGGTCAAAATAAATTGAAGACCATATATTCATTAAAAGCGAAGGCTATGACCGACCTCAAATGGGCTATGGAGAAAATAATAGAGGGAACGCCAGATTGACTACGATGAGTGGAAGGCCTTGGATTCTTGGTCGGGAAGGGAAGATAAGCTATGATAGTAATAATAATGGTAGGTGTATGAAGATTGGAGAAGAAGGGGATGGACTGCCTAAGAATCTACTCTTGCCATGTTGGGTACCCTATGGATTGTAACTAAATTATTGAGTTATGTTGTTCAGTTATACGTGATTATCATCGATTGTTTGTATTGTTCATTTGTTATTATGTATGCCCACATGGACCTTCAGGAGACTCGTATACTTATCTCTAGATCTAGCCTTCGATTAACGTATACTCATCCTGTTGGAAAAACGCGCATCATATCATGATGCACATAATAGCGTAGTATACGCATCGTACTCATTATAAGGGGAAGTATCCTAATGCACGTGACACACAAAATGCATGAGATTCTCATAGTTTTAAATCATGGCATATATGTATGATGATTATTCATACCTTCGCTTTTAAATAAACATAACTTTCATAAACAACATATGGCTTAACATTATTTCAGTGAGCTAACATATCACGTAGAGGTATCATGCATCATATAACATAGGATAAGATACATAACAAACACAAACATCTCAGGGTATCACACATCACATAAAATAGCTTTTGTCATAATATAGCATAACATTATATGCATCAAACAGTCACAAAGTACTGTACAGGGAGGGGTCATAGAGCACGTGTCGTTCATGCACCATACAATTCATCCAGCCAAGTCAATAATAAACTCACTTACCTAGTTAGCCTAAGCTAAAGTCACTACGCTCCCTTCAGGGTAGCTAACAATTCTACATAAGGAGTCCTACAATCCTAACTTCGAATTCTAATCTTGAAATTGGCTCACTTAACTTGCATAAAATATTCTAAATTTAGCTCTAAGTAATTTAAATTAGTTTACAAAGTAACTATACTAACCTTTTACGGGATGGGATAAGTGTAAAAAAATGGCTTTCAAAAAAATAAAATGGTAAAAAAGGATTCGCGCATATCAGACCCAAGCCTGATCAGCCAAGAAATCGAGGTAGAGCTATAAGAAAATGAACTCTCCGACTGACCCCGAACTACCTAAGTGGAAACAGAGCAAATGTTGTGACTCAATAAGCCAAGGAACCTCCCTTGTATATGGAAGTCCAACTCCCTACTTTCTCAATATGTGACAACCTTTTTTTATTATTATTATTTATTTATTTATTTTTGTTATATCATAATCTAAAAGAAACTTCCTTCGAAAGTATCTTAAGTTTGGGATAACTTGGGTTTTCATCTATCTAGAGAGGTTTGTAATCTATAATGTGCGTTACGTCAATCAAGTATTTGTGAAGTATGAATATGTGGAATATGTTATGCACTACGAAGAGGGACAGTGGTATGGTTGATCTGTATACCACTAGTTCAATTCGATTTTGAATGTCGAAGGGTTCGATTAATCGTGGGCTTAGCTTGCCCTTTCGTCCGAATCTCAAGATGCCTATCATTGAGGACACCTTCAAGAGTCTTATTGACTACCTCAAACTCCAAGTTTCTATGCCTCACATCAGCGTAACTCTTTTGTCTACTCTGAGTTGTGTGCATTCGTGCCTCGATCTTTTGTATGGCCTCACTGGTGACTTTGGCTACCTTTGTTCCCAACTCCCTATCTCATCCCAATGCCTTGATTGTTTCAATATAAAGTTTAAAATAGTGTCACACCAATGGTTGTCTAATATTTGTGGTGATAAGAGATTTCAATAAGATATAACTTAAAATCCCAACTGTTTATGTTTATGAGACCAAGGCATTGCTACTGCTAATACTAACATCACATGTGTATGCTTGTGAGTGTGATAACCCACCACTACTCGAATGACAGTGTGACCTTTTGTTATTTTAGGTAAACCTATAAAAAAAAAATTCCATGACCTAATCTCTCAGGCTGTGAACCTTTTGGTACTCCTCAAATTAATAAACAGTGGTTTGGACATATCCTTTAACATCGGAGTTCACTCAGACAAACAGTATCATAATTTTTTTGATAAATATGAGGTAGGATGCTATCCTTTTGATGTTACCTTAGTCCTCCAACGAGTTATCTCTCCATAACATCATTAAATTTTACTAACCTTCACACATGATCTAGCACGTCTTTATATTAAGTTCGAGATCAGCCAATTCATTACCTTAAGAAATATCATAACTAGCTTTACTCACAATTTGTTTTTGAATCTCGTTGATTAATTTTCCGACAAATTTAAAATCAAATCTTAAAATAACGACCCTTTTAGGTTGCGTTTGGTATTGACATTGAGGAAGGTAATGTTGATTATAAGTAATTTACATAAAACCGGTTTGCATTTCACTTTAGCAATCCCAAAAACTCACGTAAATATTATGCATACTTTGGTTATAATAGATAAATCGCTAACAATTTAGTATCAATTTACCAAACACTTTAATCTTACCGAACACTATCTTACTTGATATGAAATGAAAATGGTTTTGATTAGAGAACACATCCTAGATGGACTAGCTTCGAGCGGGTTAATAGGCCAACGAGACGTGTTTAAGACCAAGAGAAAAGGGTTTCATTTTCTAGGTGTACAAAACTAGTCCACCTAGAATGTTTCCCATAATCCCTAATAAATACATTCAACATGTGATTTAAATATTGAAGTTATAATATTAATGACAAGGCCTTGTTAAACACATAATTCAAACTCCAAAACCAACAAGTTAATGAGCTAAACTACGTTGTAAAGTGACCCTTTTTCTTCATAGAAAACTAACATAAGGAGACAGCAAAACCATGTACCTACCTCCATCATACTCACGGCGGAGGATGGGAATCAGCCACTGTTGGAGGTGCTCTGGACTTCATAACCACTACTTCCAGAATGCCATCGGGCCGAAAACTAGGAGACGACAACCGTGGATCTACTGGTCCAGGCAGTTTAAAAGAAACCGTAAAAGATCCGGGAGGACACAGTTGCTGCACTTTCATCTGATACATAGCTGATGAATCCTTCAAAAGGCCTGGACCTGTCATCACTCCTTCAATGTGAACCCTACCATCGCTTTTGATCTCAAACTTTACCTTACCTGGAAGAATTATCTAGTTGATTATCTCTCTAATGAGCAAACATATAACAGGAGGAGTTCTACATGAATGCTAGATTGAGAGAAAAATAAGACGAATCAAGGAGATTACTTCGATCCTTCCGTACACCAGGCAATGCAACGCGGAAAAGGTATGCACCTTCACTCACGCCAATATCGACAAGACCAATCGGAGGGCCAGAACTACCTTCCTTGGCTGTTCCAGTTAGAATAACTGATGGCTTCAGCTTCATATGATCGCCATGGCCTTCCATGACCATGCTCCAGTCTCCACTTATGGAACTTTGTAGATTATTTGTTTGATGTTTTCAATTCACCTGTTAATGAGGTACACAGATCTTAATGGGGATAGAAGATATTGAAACATACAATCCATGATGATCAAAGGAACCTTAGTACAAATGAGTACAATTTGAAAAATATCAAATACTAAATACTCTTTAGAATGGTTGCTGTCATATGTTCATTCCCTCTACGCTATCATCGAAGAAAAAACTTACACAAAATTAGTGAACCGTTTCTTCGAGTTCGGGACAAGTTGATTTTCCTGAACGTGTGCTGTGTGTGTATGTTTCTAGGGTGTGTGGGGTGCTTCTAACCTGTTTCATTTTTTGCCTTGAAAGGAATTCATTACCTAATAAACCAGATAAAGGTATTGGACCATGAAGTAACTTCGTTAAGAGATATGCCCTTTTAAATTTCAAGCACTGATTTAGAACTTCTTTTTCATAGACAAATCTGGATTACATGCAACAAGATATTTGAAGGTCAATGAATAATTGCTCCATAATATTCTTCTAAAGATTCTAACAATTGTGTAAGCACAGAGAACTCTCTTTTCACCGTAATGCATGCTGGTTGAAAGCGTAAACTGAAAATCGAAACCCAACCACAGAATAACTCGTGCCAGTTGACCTGAGCATGCTATAAATCTGCTTATGTGAATATGATACACATCACAGAAACAGGACTCAACATACCTGCTGCATATTCTCAATTCAGAAGGAAAGGCCATGTTTATATCCCAATGCCTATGAATTACAACAATAAACTCACAATTAGGAATTTGGCTATGATTCCAACTTTTACACTCTTGAGAGCGCCAAATGGTTGTTTGACAAGCAAAGACAGAAAGATATTGAACTTCATACAAGGGTATTTTCAATTATTGCTCACATAAATAATCAATATAATTTAGTTGATGTTCCTGAATCTCTAAGAGATGACTGCACCTCAAACCTTGCCAGGAATAAGGCAACTCAATTACAGATAAAGGGGTGTCTAACCCCAAATATGGCTATCAAATTTTGAAGTTTAACAAGTGGATCAAAAAGATTGAACATAATGGGTCAACTAATAATGGCTAGGTGAATCGTGCAAATAGCTAAAAGATCAGTAATCAAATCCACGGCCAACAGCACTAGCAAAGGGGGAAAAGTAAGAAATTAATATCACACCATGACTTGTTAAACGAAAAATATTCAAATGGATACTGAATCATTAAATATTATATGAGAAGTTATATTTTCCAGTTTTTTCTCATCTTGTGAAGGACAGAAAGATCTCATAGACATATTTGAAAGAAAATTGACCAGTTCAATTGAAGAAATGAAGTTATAGAGTAAGGAAAACGTTTGAATCACTATGGGATAAATTTTGAATCTAAAGCATAGATATGTTCCCATAGTGGTGATAAAGCAAAGGCTTGGAGCTCCTAAAATCCAGAGAATCACAGAAAGTGTACCAGGCCAATGGCCTATTACGTATCATCGTCAAGCCTCACAGTTCTAAAAGACATCTACTAGGGAGAGGTTTCCACGTCCTTTTAAGGAATGTTTTGTTCCTCCTCCAACCAATGTGGGATCTCACAATCCACCCCCTAAGGGTCCAACGTCCTCGCTAGCACACCGCCTAGTGTCTGACTCTGATACCATTTTTAACAATCCAAGCCCACCACTAGCATATATTATCCGTTTTGGCCCGTTACATATTGCCTTCAGCCTCATAGTTTTAAAACCCATCTACTAGGAAAAGACTTCCACACCCTTATAAAAATGTTTCATTCCGCTCCAACTGATAATGTAATCTTATTCATTCTTGAGTAAAGTTCATGAAGTTCTTCAGTTTTAAATTTCGTCCCAGTGAATCGTCCAGTCACGAAACCAATACCTTCCCGCATTGAATTTTCTTTTTTTTATAAGACTTGGGAGTAGTTGTGAGTTATCAATGGCTGGACAATGCTATTGTCTCAGGAAATGGATCTAAACAAACCCATTTGTTTGCCTTGATTTTGGTTTAGCAATTATTTTCATACAGCTAAGATATACTAATTTCACCACTAATTCTGAGTTTAGGGTTAAAAAAGTTGAAAGTTTCAAAACCAAATACAAGGTAGAACATGAATCTTCCTTCCCCACCACTGTATGATTTGTAAGTTTGTGTGTGCACATAAACAAGAAGAAAACAGCAAGGGATTCTACTGAAGAACCAACCAAGAACAAGAAAATAACATACGGATTTCGCGATTCGTGAATCCACCAAGTCGAGCGACCGGAAGAAGAGCCGCAATCAGCACAAAATAAATGAGCGTTAAACCACGAAGAAAAATCGAGAAATAAAGAACGCAAGCAATGTTGGAGAAATAATTGAAAAAAGTTGCAAATCACATTGTGAAAGACGTTTGGCAATACACAGAGAGGAAGAGAGGAAAGCGGAAAACGGGAAAAGGAAGATGAAAAGATGAAGAAAAGGGTGGTGGTGGGCGGAGAGAATACCTGAAAGTGGTGTGGGAGGCGGGTTTTGAGAGCTTGAGGAGGCTTGGTGTGGGCAATTGACAGCTTCTTCAGGAGGCGGCTTTTGGGAAGTTCAAAAAAGGAAAGAGAGAAAGCTGAGTTGGAAAACAAGCCCAAGAAATTCTTATACTCAACTCATTCGCCCTTCAAATCAAGGGAGACAATAAATTATTTGTGTTCAAAATTTTCTCCTTTGCTAAAATTTGTTTCCTTTGAAACGAATTAGGAGATTCGTAACCGTTTGAACCCAGTAAATCCACCGTAAATATTGTCGGTTTTGGTTTGAACCCAGTAAACCCACGGTAAATATTGTCTGTTTTAGTCCATTACATAAATGATTCATTCTATTTTCAATGATTCATTCTATTTTCCAACGAGACGTTTCCGTGCCAAAAATGATTCATTCCCTTTTCCAATTGACATGAAATCTCACAATCCACCTCTTAAGGGTCCAACTCCTCGCTGGCACACCGAGCAAGGTCTAACTCTAACATAATTTTTCGATTTGTGCATGTCATCCTTGCACAATGGTCATGTTAATATTCTCTGTGTCGTTCCAATTTTTTTGTATATCCCAGTTATTCACTTGTTTTTCACTAAAACACCACTTCTTATCCAACTTGCAATTGTTAAGCACACAACCAACATTTATCGAGTCAGAACCGAACTCCACATGAATTTCATAATTGCATTACTTATAACTTCCTTGTTTATTAACAAAAAAAAAAAAAAAAAAAAAAAAAGTTACTAGTTTTCGTATAAAAAATTAAATCAATTTTTCTAAAACCATAATTTAACTTTTAAGTAATTATAGGTCAACTATAAACACCAATTTGCTAAATCATATGAAATGAGAAAAATTTTAATTTGATAGATGATGATAACATCAATTGCATCAAATTAAAACATTGAACATGGTTTGGACTTTATGTTAATATTAAGATTTGGTCAAGAACATCATTAAAAACAGTTCAATACACCAGCATGAAACTAAACATTTTAAATAATCAAATTCCAAAACTAATTTAAATTATTAGTTCGTCAAAAGATGTTCATAGAAAAATAGTTTTTTTTGCTCAAAAAATATTTTTTAAAAAAAACTATAATTCCAACATGAATAAGGGGAAAGCAATTGATTAAGTTAAACAATGCAGTTACAGAACTAACAGCCTATCTAAAACCAACTCTTCTTCTAACCTCAAAATTCAATGATACAATCTGACAAACCGGGTTTGATCACCAAAACATCAGAAACTGAATCTCTCCCTAACTTGCCTTTTGCTATTATCATGCTAAAAACTGAAACTTTTTTGAAATACAACACCCATGTGTGGATGCGATGTGTCATGTGTCACAGCTAGATTCAATTGCTAGGATACTTACTTCCATGGCATGCCAGACATGCCCTGCGGATGGTTGTTGTTGTCGTCACAGGCTCCAGAGCTGTTGTTAAGGGGGCTGTCAGGGTCGCCACTGGAAGACTCACTCGGCGTCCCGTGAGAAGGACTACTGGCTCCTCCTCCTCCTCCTCCTCCTGTTAAGTGACCAAAGCCAACTGGGTTTGGCATTTGCGAGGCGAAGATGGGTTCTGTTTGGCTGTCTGACTTCGGTTCCTTGTTGCTGTCGACTACGAAACTTCCCACGACCACCTGCATATTCGTTTCCAGAATGCAGAACCAATATCAAGTGAAAAAACTGGATAGAGAAATCAGAAAGTAGCCAAAGTTTCTGTGGAGAAGCCCAAGCAGAGAGATAATTAAGTGTTGACTGAGTTGTCTATGGAAAAGAAACTAATTTACCTGAACAGGAGATGCAGCCGTGAGAAGACCCGCCACACCACCACCCAACACTCGGCCATCTGGACCAGACAAAGAAACACTCAAACCACCAGTTCTGCTTCTCTGACCACCATTTTCAGACAGCAGAAATGAACCTGAGAGTGACAGGATTTCAAATCGACCCTGCATGATGACAAAAACTAAGCAACTCATAAACTTGTATTAACAATTATCCTTCAAACAAATGCAAGGAAACACAGTTTTTATCAGTCTAAAAACTATATATGCGGCATGAGCTTACAAACCTCATAAGTAACAGTTCCACCAGATATAGCAGATTGACGTAAAGTCACATTCGATATTGCTCCATTTGCAGAGAGGATACAAATAGCCCTAGGGCCATTCTGAGAAAAGGACATTATTTTCGACGATACATCCTGCAACACCGCGCGCCAATCAAATTATTGTTACTTGGGCAGAAAAACGAACGTAAGAATAAAATGAGCGAATAAAGGATGTGAGAATGAAATGAATGCGCAGTTGAAAATAGTGTTATTAATTAATCCATCCTGCAAACAAAAAGCAATCCAGGTACACTATACACTCATGGACTTCCAAGTTGAAAATAAAAAAAAGTTAGACATGACAACATTCCACGAGCTTCTGCTTTTATCCTGTCGCAAGAGTAAAAAGTGACAATAAGCATCTTACCTTCTATTCATGAACAATTCAGTACCACAATGTAAGAAACAGTAAGGGCATCCAAAAAGCATTCAATATAACAATAATTTACGTTGGATGTGCAACAAAATGTGTTGTTTAGTCATTCAAGATGCTGATATTATAAGTAAAAATAATTGACATGGCCATAAAAAGGGTCAGAGAGTATTTTAAATTAGAACCTCTCCGGCTTTCACATTAATAACATGTGGAGTGAATCCAATACCAGCTGGTCCTGCAAGTAATAGGTCTGTAGTAAGACACAGTTTTCAATAAGACAACCAAGATAAAATAATTATCACACAATAGTTTAGAAGATAAACTATAGCAACGCTTGGACACTTATAAAGTCAACCAAAGTAAGATTCCCTTCCTTTTCACCTGTTATTGTCTTCTCATTACAGTGAAACATTATAATTTCAGTCATGTACACACAAAAAAAAGACAAAAAAGGAATGGGAAAAACAGTAATAGACAAATAGGAGATGTCTATTCCACCAGAAAAGGTATGTTTGATTGGCGATCCAACATTTGATGCAATTTCGTAAAGATAATTAGATTTCCATAACAAAAATTAATTAATCTTGTTGTAAATGCGACTAAATGACTAAACAAATATTGGTCAAACAACACAGGAAGGAAGGGAAATAAAAACTAAGATTTGTTATCATTTTAAGAAGCACATAGCAGAAAATGCAAGACAACGAAAAGGGCAAATGCGTAATTTCATGCTTACAATCTCATCTAGGACATAAAAGAATCCAACTTCCTGGATATGATATCACTATCTTTTCCATACTTTTTAAGTCTTCAAGGCAGAGATTATGCATATAAACGATAAGGAACCCAATTAGATATATCTATTCCAAACAACTCATATAACTAATCACAGTAAATTAGTCAACTCAAAACTGCTAGTCAATCTAGAATATTCCTATATTGCCATTGCCCACGTGAAAGATAATATACATACTGTTAAAAGCAACGAGCATAACAAATAGCAGTCAAGTAAGCATCAAATCCAGAGACCCAATTGGATCTCGTCAAGGAAGAGTATCTATCGGGCAAGACGCTTATAATATTTAGTTACCCAAAGCTTCCAATTGTTGTTTTTTCTTAGAACCAAGTGGCCTGCCTTTAGTTTTCTTCATTGAATTTGGTGAGGCTAATCCCTCTGAAGCAGGATTAGCCATAGTTGAAGGAGAAAAACCTCCACTTCCTGAAGGCGGCCCAGAACCTAAAGCTAATGCCATGGAGCCATCTGGTCCATACTTCCTCGGCCTCCCCCTTTTCTTCTTTGCTTGCTCGCTGCCCACCGAATTTATGTTGAAACCATGAGGCAACATAGACCCCCCACCCGCTGATCCCTCATTTCCGTCATTACCAGAAACTCCGACCATGGAGGACTGATATGCCGGTGAGGTTGAAGGAGTTACAGGCTTGTAAACTGCCGTACCATCGGCGCTAAAGGTTAATCGCATGTTTTGGGCCGCCGCCTGCGACTGTAAGGAGCTATTCTGAACGCCGATGCTAAAGGGTTCCCTACTCGTCACCACACCAGTCTCAGATCCCGACATTTTGCTCCTCTCTTTCGCTCAGCAGCTCGAATCAAAACTCTACCGAAAACCTGGAAATCAAAAGTGCAAATACGCGAAGAAGAACTACGTGATTTTGGATCATCATCTCGATAATCAGCCATAATTTCTATTCCGATAAAATACGGAAGCGCAGAAGGCAAGATCTATGACAGTAATGAAGATTTTGAAATTTATTTAGTTCGCAATCTGTAACATAACCACACCAGTGCAAGAAATGAAAACAAAGAATTAACAAAAACAAAACTGAGAAGATGATTAATGATTTCCTAAATGCGAAATCAATCCAAAGCAAAGTAATGTTTACAAGAATTAACAAAAACCCTAAAACCCCAAAAGTCCAAGATTTCCTCAAATTTCTTAACAAAATCCAACGAAATGCAAGGGGGGAAATCCTATTAACTTGAAAGCGCTAACAGAGTATTTGGCTAAAGTACAGAACAGATCATGCAAAAAATGAGAAAATTAATCCTTAATAAAAGGAAGAAAAGAAAATTGAAAGAAAATTGAAAGAAATTTTGAAATATATTGATTTTATTTATGAAAAAAATGAAAGAAAGATGGGAAAAATGGAGGAAATTGAGGAAAAAATGGAGAAAATTACCACAAACTTACCAGTAAAATAGGAAAATTAGTGGAGAGTGATAATCAAAGGAGAAGGAAAAAAGTTAGGGTTTTGGAGGAGAAAACGAAGGGTTTGTTCAAAGGACATTTTGGAAAAGAAATGCGGAAATGAGAAATATTTAAATATATTTTTTAATTATGGGATGATTTGTGGTTTTAATTATAAAATATTTATTTTGATAATTAGGGATTACTTTCCTTTTACGGCTTTTATTGGGGGAAGAGAAAAAAAATTAAAAATTAAAAAAAGGAGCCCGTGGGTATTTCAAGATTTCTCTAATCATGCTTGTCTAGACGTGTTGTCTACGATCACATGTCTACTCTAGACCCATTTTACTTCTTTTTCATGTTAGATAGACTTTTACTATTATTGTGGTGCATGATCACATGTCACTCTAGACCCATTTTACTTATTTTCATGTTAGATAGTGCATGACTGGTCATCAAAGTCATGTCTACACCCACTCACGACTAAAATGCCCCAAAATATAATGTAGGGGATGTGACTAGTTGTTAATTCTTCATACTCGGGTTATATGCTATCAAAGTCGTTGTTGTTGCCTACTCGTTTTTAGCTTATAACATTGTTTTCTTTAAAAGTGTTTTCAACGTATTTCTTCGCTCACGTTTTCTAAAATAATTCTCTCAAACGTGACTCAAGGATCGAGTATAAGTCGATATTGTCCACAAAATGTGAATTTCATATGGCTGACTTGTTCGTTAGGTTAGAACAAGTACCACACAATCGTTGTCTCGCTGCTGTAAGAGTGAGATTGTGACCAGTGGTATTAGAGGCGATTCGGCTCCTGTACAAAGTAGTACACAAACATGCCGGCTGTAAAACAACAAAGCAAGTCCCAAATTCACTGAATGGATGAAATGAAAGAGCAGTTATTCTGTATGACTCAAGTTCCTTATGGAATTGGGCTTTTGGAGTCGAAATAGATGGGGCCTAGAAGACAAGGCCACAACTGCTTGTTCCTTATAGCGTAGGGATAGTTTGACGAGCTTTGTTGGAAGAACGGGTCAAAGGCTTAGACATTGCCCAACAAGTGATCATTTAGATGGTCACAAAAATGTCTGAGGATTTGAGAGCAACCCTTCGATTGGTAGGGTTGAATTGGTGGGTTTAGGCGCCATATTAAATCTCACCATGAAAGCCGTGGAGAACCAAACCCCAATTGGGGGTGTAGTACAATTGAACAAGATCATGGTCCCAGAGCCCAAATTCTTCTGTGGAATTCAAGATGTCAAGGCTCTTGAGAACTTTATCTTTGGATTCGAACAGTACTTTCAAGCCACAAATAAGGTGGCAGGAGAAGCAAAGGTCAGTTGACAACAATGTATCTAATTGACAAGCAAAGTTATGGTGGAGATCCAAGTATACGGACATACAAGATGGTCGATGTACTATGGATACTTGGGAGAGCTTAAAACAAAAACTCCGCTCTCAATTCTTCCCAAAGAATGTTATGATAATTGCAAGAAGAAAGTTAAGAGAGTTGAGGAATACTATAAATATTCGAGACTACGTTAAAGTAGATTTTTTGGGCTTATGTTAGATATTCGTGATATGTCCAAGAAAAACAAAGTCTTCAATTTTTTCGAGGGGTTCAGGTCGTGGGTGAAAATCAAGTTTTACAAACAAAGAGTTTAAGACCTTTCCACGGCTTATGCTACAGCTGAACTACTGTTTGACCTAATCGATCAACCCCAAGAGATAAGGTGGAACTAGGCATCCGCAAGTGGTGTGAATAAGAATTACCGACGCAACTCCCCCAAAGGTAGAGAAAGTGTCAGACTTGAAAGTGGAGGAAGGGAATGTGAGTTCTCCCAATAGAGAGGTAGAACTCTATAGCGGAGACCTCACAACCAAAATAGTCATCGTGAAAGCCAAGGCCCCTCGTCTTGCTTCATATGCAAAGGAGCCCATTAAGAATCTAAATGCCCACAGAAAGCGGCATTATACACCTTCCAAGCAAAACTCGAAGTGAATTCAAAAGCCGAGTATGAGACGGTAGAAACAGAAATACCGTTAGTTGAAATTGTTGAACACCCTTGGGGGTCGTCCTCTCTCCTGAAGAGAGTGGAAGAGATAGAGGAGCTAATGGAATGCGGTCTTATGTATGTTGAGACTCGAATTAATCACAGAGCGGCCAGGAACACGATTGTTGTCTCTAAAGCCACCCATAACTTCATGATAGAGACCGAAGTAAAAAGATTGAATATCCTTTGACGTCAAGACACAAAAAAGTTGATGGTCGTCAATTCAGTAGCTTTACCTGTCTTAGGAGTTGCAAAGAGAACTCCGATCAAACTCGGGACTTGAACAAGACAAACTAACTTTGTGATAGTTAAGATGGATGACTTCAAAATTGTGTTAGGGATGGACTTTCTACTCAAACACAAAGTCATTCTCATGCCCCTAGCAAAATGATTTGTTGTAACAGGGTCCAACTCCACGATTATTAAGATAAACACTTCTCAATCAAGAGGGGTAAAAATGATGCTGGCACTACAGTTGATAGGATCTTAGCCATGATGAACCAACACTCGCTGTCATTGTCGTAGTTAAAGAGGGTAGCTAAAGTGAGCTCACTCCGATAGAAACCTCATGGCCACTACACTAACACCATGACACAATTCTAGAAAGTCAGATAAAATATTTATCTCCACATGGTCCGATTGATCACGAGATTGATGGTATGTCGGGGGGGAGACCGCCTACTACAAATGAATATCATACGACTCAACCTGAGCTACCTGAATTCTATAAATAACTAAATTACTTGCTAACAATCGAGTTCATTAGACCCAAAAAGACCGTTGTTAGTGATCACCCAAATGCTACGGAGAGACACCAAGCCAACACCTTCGCTGAGGGAGGAAAATAGAGACAAACCTCTGAAGCAACACATGTTTATCGAGAAGTACCATCTAGACGAGTGAAGAGAAGAGCCAGTTACAAGCATCGGCCATGAAAATTTCAAGACGGAGAGAGAGTTCTAATCAACTTGAGGTTAGATCAACTCCAAGGTGAAAGCAACAAGAATTAATGACGGGTGCGAAAATACAATGGACTAGTCGAAGTTATCCACAAGGTTGAGAAGACATTATATAGGATCAAATTACTCTCATGGATGTTGAATAGCTCTACTATCCACGTTAGTAACCTGAAACATTATTATCCCAATAAGAAGACATCAAGCACAAGGAGACAACACGACCTCATGCAAAGAAGAGAAATGTTCCAACGAAGAAGTTAGGAGAGACTCCGACAGAGAAGACACAAAGACTCAATGAACCGAAATGTGGTTTTCAATAGTTCCTAGAAGATTGGAAGAAGCCCCTCAATACCATGATCAGTTGGAAGTACGTCGAAAGTCCTGAAGTCAGTCTCATCCTGCATCACTGAGTTCGCGAATAGTTGATTGACAAAGACGTCAACCAATTGAGTAGGGGAGGATGTCACGGTCATGCTTGTCCAAGGTGTGTTGTCTGTAGCCGCATGTTGAATGTCTCAATCATGCTTGTCTAAGACGTATTGTCTATGGTCGCATGTCCGTTCCAAACTCCTTTACTTGCTTTCATATTAGATACGTCTTTACTATTATTATTGTGTCAGGGGTTGTATGATCGGTCAACTAAATCATGTCTGCACCCGCTAGGGCTAAAATACCCCAAGATATACTAGAGGGGATGTGATTAGATGTCAATTTTTATTATATGTTATCAAAGTCATTGTTGTTGCCTACCCGCTTTTAGTAACATTGCTTTCTTTAAAATTATTTTCAACATATCTTCTTACTCACGTTTTCTAAAATAATTATCTCAAACGTGACTCGAAGATCGAGCATATGTTGATATTATTCGCGAAGTGGGAATTTCACAAGGCTGACTTGTTTGTTGGGTTAAAACAAGTGTCCAACAATCACTAACCCGCTGCCACAAGAGTGTTATTGTGACATCAAACCGCTCCTTTGGTCACAGCTTGCCTTCCACTCGCTTGTGGCTCGGTTAAGTTGTCCCTCCTGCACGCGACTTTAGTAACTCAATTTTGACTCCGACTCGGCTTGGACAACTTATTCAGCTCTATTTGGGGCTGTTTGGATTCATTTCTTACATTTTCAACCCTTCCAAAGTTGTTTTTTTTTTAATGAATTAGAGGCATCCTAAATTCAAATTATTTTGGGCTGAAAATTTGAATTATTAGATACATTTAATTAAGTTAAGCTCATTAATTCTAATTTGATGTCATGGATCCACATAGGTTAAATCAGACATTGAAAAACATATTTAGGTTAGCTCTATAATTATTTAGGGACTCTGCAGGCCAACCAAATAAGTAGCTCTATTGTTAGACTTGTTAGATGAATTGTATAATGTACGATGATACGCGACCCATGACTCCCTACACATGTTATAATTATGATTGTTAGGCTAATGGAAGATTGACTTGGATCATGAATTTATGCCATGATCTTAAACTATAGAAACCTCATGCATTTTTTGTGTGTCATATGCATCGGGATACTTCTTCGTTAAGATTAGTACGTACGCCTACCTTTCGACTTATGAAATTTATGTTCGCCATGATCTATGCAGGTTCTTTCCCTCCATTGTGTTTGGGAGCCCGTTAGTGAGTACTAGCCCGACGGGTCAGGTTTAGGGGGTGCGGGAGCGCGCTTGGTAGGTCCATGTAGTTGATATAGGATCATGTTCAAGTAATAACTTAAAAAGTCTATATTATATGGATAAGGTTCGGTGTCTTATCCTAGTAACATTATTGATATGAATCACTTTGTAAGTGTTACAAACAATTCGATCCAAATCATGCACGTGGAGACATGTAAGTTGGAATATACTATAATGAGTTTATATAAGATTCAATCACAAAATATTTAATCTCTCCTAATAAATTTATAAATTGAGAAGTTAATATTTTACAAGATAATCATATGAGGCTCGATCTTAAAGTTAAGTGAGTTATAAACTTCTGCACGTGAGAGTTTCTTCTTTGATTTGCATGGTGAAAGTGACTTCCATAGTTGATTTAGCATGCCTATTGTTTTGGGACTTAACCAAACAGGGAATTAGAAGCATAATTTTACGAGATTAAATTCGCTCCTTCTCATATAGAGTAAGTAGATGAGTAATTCTCGTAAGTGTTGATTACGAGACTTGCACAATGGGGTTCGGCTCTCTCATTGACCCTAGCTCTTCCTTGTAACACAATCTTTAATTTTCATGAAAGAATCGAGAGAAGAAACACTTTAAATAGGGCTGGGGAGGCACATTTTCATGAGACAACACAAAGTCAACACGCGTCTTCTTTCTTCGAGAGGAAGAAGATGATGACGTGGACGGTTCAACTGAACCGACCCTATCAACCCAATATATTATATGACAAATATTTCTCAAATTCTATATGAATAGCATTTTCGTGTTGAACTAATCGAGTAATTCATAGTTTCTCCTGTCCAGAGAATGGAGAAAGTATTAATTTCTCAGTATAATTTATAAGAAGAGATTAAATATTTTATAGTCCAATCTTATACAAATTCATAGTATAAAATATCTCCATTCTCGTATCTTCACAGTATCTTCAAAGGAATGACGTAGATCAAATCATTTGTATCGATTATAACGTGGGTCACATCGATAGTGTTACCAACATAATATTGTCCACTTTGAGCATAAACTCTAGTGAATTTGTTTTTGGGCGTCCTAAAAAGCTTATAACAACTGAGATATATTCTTACTTATAAATTGTTGAGATATATTACATAAATCGATTATCAGTAAGTCGATGATCATTCCCTAAATCTGCCAATTGTGGACTCCTCCCGACCTTTAGATCTAGCATTTCCAAGTTGGTGGCATTGGGTGACGCCCATGTCTGCCTGAAGTGGCCAGTTTGGCAGCCATTGAAGCTCTCTCTCTCTCTCTCTGTTTTCTTTTCCTCCCCACTCATCAATTTGGCCGCCAGTGCGCAGATCCACTGATGGGTTATGAATTATTTGATATACAAGACAAGATGAATCACTACCCAACCCATAACATGCTTTCCATTCTCACCAACAAACCTTTTTGTTGGCAGATAAGTTTTAAATTAACATGTGGAATATTATGTGTACTCTGTCTCAGGGCTGCCCATATCTGTTTAAATATGTGTGTTCTTGCAGTTCCTTTTATAGGCCTATAAGGTGTTTGATAAAATGCCTAAGAGACTACAACTTGAGGAGGCCACTGTGAGTTAGGAGATGGGAAGAGTGAGCCATGTTGGAGAGGCAGGGCACGTGCTGGATTTAGCAGCTAGATTGAAGGTCTTAGCATGTGCCCTTTTTCACCAACTTGGATTCTCTTTCTTTTCAGAACAAATTTGAATGCCTCTACGTTGAATGAAGGGTAATTGCGTTTTCTTACTTCTTTGATTCTAAGTTGAATGCTTCAGCTGATGTTCAGTTCAGTTTAGATAGGGAATTGAGGTATTAGTTGTGACTGTTGTTTACATTGTTTGAACTTCGAACACTTTTGATATGATTTAGCGTATGTTTAATAGAATATCTGTGAGATTCTACATCGGTTGGAGAGGAGAATGAGACATTATTTATAAGAGTGTGGAAACCTCTCCCTAGCGGACGAGTTTTAAAAAAACATTGAAGAAAATCCCGAGAAAAGATAATATCTGCTAGTGATGGACTTGAGTTGTTATAAATAGTATTAGAACCAGACACCATGCGATGTGCCAGTGAGGAGGCTGAGACTCGAAAGGGGGTGGACATGGACGATGGGCCTCGAAGGAGGGGTGGATTGGATTGGGGGGTCCCACATCGATGGGAGAGAGGAAAGAGCGCTAGTGAGGACGCTAGGCCCCGAAGAGGGTGGATTGTGAGATCCCACATCGGTTGTAGGGAGAAACGAGTGTCAATGAAGACGTTGGATCCCGAAGAGGGGTGGATCGTGAGATCCCACATGAGTTGGAGAGGAGAACGAAACATTCTTTATAAGAGTGTGGAAACCTCTTCCTAACAGACGCGTTTTAAAATCTTTGAAGAGAAGTCCGAAAATAAAAGTTAGAAATATTGAGTAAGGCAGTTTTGTGTGAGGATTAGATATGCATACAATTATAGCAATTGTAAATAAAATCAAGAGACTAAATTTTTTTAAAAAAACAGGATCACTCTCTCATTACATGCCATGGATTAGGGTCGTCTATCTCAACCCTAACCGACGCATAAAAATATTGACCACTAAACTCATACGATGATAGATCAGTAACCATGGTCTGTCAGTATTGCCTGCAACACTTCTCCCACTGACGTTGTTGGACATGGTTAAACCCTTCCGATAAAAAAATCAAAAACTTAAAACAATAATATTTGTTAATTTTTCAATGCAGCAATTCCAGCAACGACCGACGAGGAAGACAGCAAGGGCAACAGCTAGATGGTGATGCCACGGTGAGCTGACGGCAACAATGCCTAGACAACTATGATGGCTTGCATGAGAGTAATAATGGCAACGTTGCTGGACTGTAAAGCTAAAGCCAAGCAAGAACGAAGTGACAGTGTCGTCTATGGTGCTAGAGACGAGCCTACTAGGGTCAAATGGGGCCTTAGCCATGACCTCAAAAGTTGTAGTTTTAACCCGTGGCTCTAGAATTAAGTTTCTTTAAGTGAAAGATGCAATATTCCAAGTTGGCATGTGACTTCTCACTTATTTTGATGGGCTCAGTGTCATATCAAATATGTTTTAAAATGTACTATAGGAAAGTAGGATATCCATTTAACCAGCGGAGAATCTCCATTGAAACGAGGAATATGGAGGGAAGAAGGAGAGATTTTTCTCCGTTAACTAAACAAGATCGAGGAAGAGGATAACATTCCCTGCTCCGTCCTTACCCTAACCTTGGCCCCCTCCCACCTTACCCTACTTTTATTTATATATAAATATAATGTTACAAAATTGTGTTGGTGTTCGAAATTTGAATTTTTAGAAATTATGTTAGAACTCTAGTATTATATTTTTATTTACAAAATATTATTTAATTTATTATGATGTTTTACCTTCATAGAAATTTTATAAGAAAATAAAAATTATTCATTAAAAAAATATTTTAAAGGTATATATAATTGAACACATTCCTCATGAAATCTCTGTTTTGATCCTCGAGAAAATAAATGAAGAATTTCATGAGAATAGATAATGAAATAGTAGATAGAGATGGAGACGAGGAAGACTTCTCCGTACTCGCATCCGTCCCATAGACATCTTTGTAGGGAAGGCATGGTGTTAGCTCTTCACCACCATGGAATCGGGTTATGGAATCGGGCTTCACAAGATCTGTAAAAAGGATTCGTCATGGACACAAAGGAACTCACCTCAAGGATGCTTGGATAGATGGGTATTCAAGAGATCCCAAATATGAAGTTAACTCATGGTTTGATTCTTGATAAGTGCACTCGAGCGAGCTGCAAAGGAGAACAACATCACAATGTTTAGGATGGAATCACCAAACATTAGTGGGACTTAATAGTTTCCAGTCGACTTAAGACTTGCCCTAAGTTATTCCGATAAGTTCTTTAATCACCTAATAAAGTACAAGTTTTGTTTGACCCAACAAAGAGTTTGAATTCCTCTGAATAATGTCCCCAAATTGATATAGAAGCACAAGGGTCATTTTATCAAAAACTATAAAAATCAAATAAATTTAAAGGACCTTGACCTAGAAAAAAGGTAAGATTAAGCCTCAAGACGTGACCTAGATTAAGCTTAAATTCTCCATAATGTTAACCACAATATTGTATAATTCATGATATCAACATGACTTGAAGAGTACGATCATGACACTCGATTCGCGAAGAGCTGGATGAGAAGAAATTCTCATATCCGATTCTGTAGTAGAGATGGAATTGAGACATAACCATCCACTATAACTCGAAAAGAATCAGATTTCGTAAACACCAGAGGAAGAATGAAAGGAATATCTTATCGAACCAACAGTATTTGTTTCAGTAGATACGCTATTCAAGCACTTGAACCCGGTTGGATCACATCTAGACAAATCGAAGCGGGACAAAGGACAATGACACGAGTTGCCATTTGAAATGCCATATCTACACCATATATATTGGAAAAGGATTTAGTGGACAAGTTGATACTAATTAATTTGATTTATAATCAGTAATCATTTGACTTAATTGTCGTTGATTGGCCAAATCCAACTAATTGATTGAGAATTGACTGCTTATAAAGCAATTAATGATTATCCAAATTATAATAAACGACTTTATATTAAAAGGAATCAGCAAAAACTCATCTAATTCCATCTCTCATCATCACAAGATTGGACCTAACAAAGTCATTTTATGGAAGAACAGATGAACACAAAGGATGAACTAAGTACTCGATAATATCCTCCGATGCAGCCAATCTCAACCCGACGCGCCATCAACGGGTACTAAAATGAAACATCAGCAATTCAATCTTCTGGATTGGATAGAACCTGAAGCTGCTTCGTTCTTATGAAGTCAGGCTTCAAAACAAATCCAAATTACAATAAATGCTATATATAACTAATATGCACATGAACTTAATCATATATTAGTTCCAAGATGATGATAGACCCACTAGAACACAAAGCACCAGACTTCTTCCTATACACCCAAAATGCTGGGAGTTTACTATGAAAGAATCATATATTGATTCTAATTTTGACTTCTTTTTACAAGTTTTTATTCCTAAATAGATGCTTAAACCCGATTCAAGCACCCGTCAATCAATCCATGACGACTACCTACCACTCTCCAGAGCGTCGGTAGCGTGTAAAAGTTTATAAACACTGGGGAAGAAGAAAGGTCTTCCATATTCCTTCTCCACCGTCTGGAGCGACTCAAGACCATCTGGCGTCTCTGGTGAGCATGACAATGACCTGCAGTTAAGTACCAGAACTTTCAGATCAACTGCAAACAATGGAAGCAATATATGTTCATGTTTACAAGTCGATCGATATTCAACTTCCAGAAAATAAATGTCATGCGGTGGATGCATGCAATTTGCTAACATTCTACGGTATAGAGTTCGCATCATAAATAAACGTGTTCATTGGGACGACTTCTCATTTGATATAATGATAGGGATTAAAAGTTTTAAGAGATACAAACACCCGAAGGGAGTGAAAAAAAATTAAAAACACCAAAGACAGACAACCATGAAGAACTTCTCATAAACCTAACAAAACACACTCCTATAAAAAAAAAAGACTATTATTGAGCTTTGCCACCATTTTGAGAAACTTGAGAAAACTAGGGAGGTCCTTCTAAATCTGCTGCTTTAACTTTTACTATGGCGAAGCAAGTATTGTTCAGCTTTTTTCATATCGATCAAGCGGGTTTCGTTTCATTTTTCGGAAAGCCTGTCATACTATTCCACTTTTGTTTATATTAGAGAAGAATCTCTGAATTCTTTTGAAGAATTCTACTCTATAAAGCACTATTTCATGACAGATCAATTCCAGCCACCCATCAAGGTGTGCAATCCAAGCTGAATGTTTGTTCATAAAAGCGGAATTTGACTTCATAAAGGAGGCTTCAACAACCAAGACACAAAGGAATGCACCATGAGACTATTTGAGGAGAAACACGACAACCCCTAAAAGAATAAATAGGTGGATGAATGATAATTAAATTCCATGGAATTAGTGCAAAAGCAGCAGCTCTCAAATATAGACAATAAAAGTCTTCTTGGAAATGAAAACACCTTAAGAACTTCTTTATGCTTCTTATTTGGTCCAACACGTGTTGGCGAGCTTGCTACCCATGTTTCATATTATCTCCCAAAAAACTAGTCATTCTTCCATATTTGGTCCAACACGGAGTTTCTTCCTACCCATGTTTAGAGGTCAAACAACACATTTAATAAACCATCCTGGTTGAGACTTGAAATTAGATAAACGAGAAGTGCCAAATGAATCTCTACCTTCCTTGAGAAATTTAGAATCAATCAGCATATGCAGAACATCTAACAAAAAAAACTCCCAAACCAACCAAGATGGGACATGGAAAAAGGGAATGGTTGTTTAAATGTAATATTTTCAACAAAAATTGTTTTCTTCTCTTCAAATACTGAAAAATGTATTACAAACACAACTTTTGACTTCCATGATGAGCGAAAGATGCTAATCAATACCAATCAGCTGAGAATTCAAAAAATGGGCCTTAAAACTAGTAACCTAATCTGGAAAAAATGAAAAAAACGAACTCGATGGCAAATGGAGGCTAACAAACCAGGAGGATGAGCGGAGAAAAGGAGAGAGGAAAGAGCGTTTATTTTACCAGGATCCTTGTTGGGAGGGGTTTTTCTCCCATCGGTCTACCCGTGCTTCTTCTTATTTTCCGTAAAGTAAAGGTATTACTTGTACCTTTTTGATCCAATGTCTCTATCTAAATATATTACATACAGTTGGAAACCTCACATACCCCTAATTCCTACGAGATATTCTAAAAGCACAAATTAAAAGAGAACCACAAAAGTTTATATGCACATATATACAAGTACATCAGAAAGATGCTAAGCTAGGTAATAAAAATTATCAACTTAACTCATTCTCGCATTCCAATTATTTGGAGTCTTGGGAAGATTACAGCGAGCAAGAGTTTCTATTCCTTTGTTTATATCACTCTTTCAGTAATGGACATGACTTCAAGATTTCCTAGGTAATGCCTAAAACTCAGCTGTATGAGAATGAACAAGGTAAATTTCCATACATCTTTCATTTCCTCTCCACTCAGACACCTTAGAGGGTATATTTGGAAACAGTAAATGTATTTTAACTCATCTGCTAACCCAGGGAATATATTTGTAGATATAATTCCCAGTACTATATAGTTCAAACCAAACAGTCATGTCATTTTCAGACATTCTACACTCTTTCTTATGAGCATCCATTCACATCTTCAATTCTACCAACTTCATTCCTCAACTACCACACATAAACTAAAACAGGAGAATTGAGGCGGCCAATCGACTTTAGACTCCCCACAAATTAGTTGTTCCCTTAGTATTTGACTCGTATTCCAGAATTGTGGCTGCTATATAATCTATATGAAATAAGATACGAAAGCAAAGAAATTTTCGCAATGATTTTACGATAAACTTTCAAATAGTCATCATCCTGACCATATGAAAATTTCGTAAAAGCTGTGCATTGAGCATAAGACTACCTCTAGAATGCATGATAAATTATTTGCAAGGTTAGATCCGAAGCCCGCCACTCATGTAGCAGCTCCACTGCTCTAAGTCCTGCTGCAATCTATGGATACCTATGAATGTAGTTAAATTTCAGGTGGTTAGACAGCTGGTGATAAAAATAGGAAATGAAATTTCAAATATTAATTGCAAACTCTGCTGCTTACCTGATCAACTCCTCACCCAGATGTTTGGTCAGAACCGCTACCTTGTACAAACTGAGAAGGAGAATGAACAACAAACTGTGGTTGTGCTGCAACAGGTGCTGGAATCCCTGATGAAACAAACACGTTTTCCTAATCGAGCATATCTAACATGTTAAGGCATGTTACTCTAGTTTTCCCTCATTCATCATCAGATTAAAACATGGCACATGTAAAACGAATAGAAATGTGGCCTAAATTGCATTAAGCAACAAAGATATCTTGATATATTATATCCTCTTTGTTCTGTCGTAAAACAAACTTTTCCTCATCATTTGCCCCCGTAGATCCTTATCCAGTTGTCCTTCAGTTCTGATTTCAATATCCCCATGCACCTTAGGTTGCACTTTCTTTCGTCTCAAATAAAAGAAGTTTTCACAGCAAAAAATCAAAAAGGAAAAATAATCCTGAGTCCCCATAAGATATCCAGTTTTCGGACCTCTCTTGTAACAGCTCAAGCCCACCACTAGCAGATATTGTCCTCTTTGGGCTTTCCCTTTCGGGTTTTCTCTTAAGGTTTTTAAAATACGTCTACTAGGGAGAGGTTTCCACACCCTTATTATAAAGAATGCTTTGTTCTCCTCCCCAACCGATGTGGGATCTCAAAATCCACCCCCTTTGGGGCCCAACGTTTTCGTTGACACTCGTTCCCTTCTCCAATCGATGTGGACCCCCCAATCCACCCCCCTTGGGGCGTCCTTGCTGGCACACCATCTTGTGTCCACCCCCTTTGGGATTCAGCCTCCTCGCTGGCACATCGCCCGGTGTCTAGCTCTGATACCATTTGTAACAGTCCAATCCCACCGCTACCAGATATTGTCCTTTTTGGGCTTTCCCTTTAGGTTTTTAAAACGTGTCTACTAGGGAGAGGTTTCTACACCCTTATATATAATGTTTTGTTCTCCTCCCCAACTGACGTGGGATCTCACATCTCTTTACAAGAGGGTGACATTTCAATGCAGAGAAACTTGAGAGTTCTATCAAGTTTTACTCGTCACAGAACTAAGCCAATGAACGATTGTACAAAAGTTGACCAAGACACCTCTTTTAGATTTAAGAAAAAGTTACTTCCGAAAATAAATGAAAGAAAGAAACAAAAAATGGCCTTAAAAAAAATATCGAAGGGCCAAACCAAAAGTGAGACTAAAAAAACTACACAATTACACAAGAGTTCCAATTGATGGCAATAAAAATACAAATTCAAAGAAAAATACCTAAAGAGACTAGACTAAACTCATATTTTAGCCCTAGCAATCAAGAGTTATCTCCGCATTACAATATCAAAGAATAATCTGCATACAAGGCAAAATACCTGAAGGATATGGTGCCTGAATTGTAGGCATTGGAGAAGATGTTAATGCATTAACATTAGGACCACTAAACTGCACGATCTGAGGACTTGGCATTCCATATCCATGTACTGCTCCATATCCATGACCACCAGGGACTGTTTGACCTAATTGTCCATAATGATAAAAAGTAGGGCTTGCTGACCCAGGCACCCCATAAATCTGCAGGTATTGCTGACCCACACAACGGTTGCATCCACCCAAACCAAAAAATAAAGGACACAGAAAATCAGAGCCAATGAGCATATTATGCTAGAGCTAACAAAAACCTTAAGAAACTTTAAAGATGCCCTGCATATCACCTACCCTACTTCCACCCTCCGCAAAATGAATTGTACACACAAGAAAAATAAAGCAATAGTGATACCTGTGGGTAGACATACTCAGGTCCATAAGTAGCATAACTGCACAGAAAACGAATGATCGAAAATATTAAAAATGTTTCGACGGTGCAAACTTTCATGGGAGGAAATCAATTTACAACCAGCAGTCCAATGTGATACCAGAAGACAAGTATTTGGAATCCAGTATACCAATTAACTAGAGACCAGAGTGTCATATCCTACCAACTTGACTTCTCACAGAAACATAAATGCGAGGGAAAACAAGAAATGGGACATCTCCAATAATTCTAGCCATGCTTCTTCGCGTTCAATTACATTAGTCTTGGCACATATCCTCAAATACCTACTATGGTATTCCTGCAATTACCAATCACACTGTGTCATATCACTGATCAGGATATAATCAATCCTGATTTCTAGGAGGCGGCAGTGTAACATATCCTAATGAATGTTGCACGGTGTGATTGGTCATATTACCTCTTGTGCTTAAAATGCTAACATTAAAAAAGCATTGCAGACGATGTACACCAGCCAAGTGATGACCCTCGGCTATCTTAAGAAACGAAGAACGCTAGCATATACGATCCAAAATCTTACAACATCTTTCATTTCCTATAAGACTTGATGGCAAATAGAGAAGAAAAATAACCAAAAATCTCATAACTTCAAAATTTTGAAAGCAAGCCAAGCCCCACCAGTCATATCACAAGATGTAAAGGTCGTGATATAGCAAAAAGCAAGAAATCTGAGTCGAACAAAATAATGAAATTTCACTGTAAAGGCAGGCTTGGATGCACAAAGAGAAACCTCGGGGACACACCTATAAGGAGGATATGCAAGTCCCTGCTGATAAGGATAAGAAACCGGTTGTTGGTAGCCAAAATTTCCAATATAAGCTCCCCTGTTGGGTTGCATTCGTCCAACATAGACTGCAGGCGGTCTAAAACGTCCTGTAAGAATCAACAGTGTAGAAATAAAGACTCATCAATCCAGAGCTTCAAAAAACACATACCAGTAAAAATCACTGATCATACAATCACACACGACAAGAACTGCCAATGTGATTTGCTTAAACAATAAAAAGCCAAATAAGCAAATAATACCATAAGATATAGGTGGCCGAGGCCGGCCAAGTGAAGCCAGATTACAATTGGCTCGCCTGCCATCAATAATTGGAGTAGGATCTGAGCAAGCTCTTCTAGCTGACTCTGGATCCTGGAAAGTCACCTAAAGCCCTCCAAGTAAACAGGAACAAACGTTCAGGTCAATCTAACGTCAAGAATATAAATATTTGTGATCAACCGTGATAGAAACAAACGTGTAAAACGGCTGCTCTTAGGCTATTACTTTTAGAAAGTAGAAATAAAAGTGTAAAGTTAACAAAACCCCCATTAGAGTAAAAAGAAAAAAGAAAACCCATTAATACTCACGAAACCATATCCTTTGGATCTCCCTGTATTCTTATCCGTTATAACAACGGCTTCAAGAATCTCCCCAAACTGCTCAAAGTAGTGCCTCATAGTGTCGCTCTGAGTCTCCCAAGCCAAGCCACCAACGAAGACCTTGGTGTAAGTGGTATCACCAAAGGGAGAGTTCAAGAACCCAGAACTGGAAGTTGATCCAGAAACGGAACTAGGAACCGGAATATGCTGATAAGCCATTATTAGTGGAGAAATCCAAAGAAATGAACACCCAGTATACAATATAAACAGAGACACAAAGGGTACGTAGAATTCAATGAAGTGGTGGAGAATTGGGGAATTAGAGAGAAACCCACATAGCAGAAGCAAACCCCTAGGAAAACCCTTGAGAAATTGAGGGAATATACAGAGAGAATCAGGAGAAAAGTGAAAGGGATTGAAAGGGGAAGAAAAGAGGAAAGAGGGAAAGTAAGGCAGAAGAGGAATGATCAAAGCGAACAAGAGTGATCATAATTGGAAATGGAAACCCTAGAAATAAAATGAGAAAGAAAGGGGGATGAGATGGGCCAGACAGGAACAGAGAGAGAGAGAGAGAGAGATCCAGGGAGTGTAGGAAGAAGGCGGGTTTGATAGAGCTGTACAGGGAAAAGCAGGGAAGAAGAAAACGGAATCGGGAAGGAGTAATACAATTAAAGTAATGGATAATACAGATACGGAGGAGAAGGCGGCGGCGGCGGCGGAGAGGAGAGGGAGGGGGAGGAGGCGGCGGCGGAGGAAAAACACAAGGAGGGAAGGAAAGGGCTGAGAATTTGCTTTTTCATCGTCGCTGTTTTCTTTTGTTTGATTGACGGACCGTCGAATCTTACGGGATTTCCATTCAGATACTCCACAGTTTTTCTCTCCTTTTTTTTTTCCAACATTTTTTTTCTTTAAATAAAAAATTTAACCACCCCCTTAATTTTTTTTTCTTTAAATAAAAGATTTAACCGCTCACATAAATTTTTCGGGTAAATATTTATACATAGTTCAATTAATTATGATTAAAATATTTAAATCTAATATAAACGTGATCCTAATAAAGTTCAATAGAAAACGAAATTATTAACTTTTTCCGCATAAAACGGAATTTTTATTAAAGAATTAATTTAAAAATTATGGGAAAAAATTAAATTTATATATGAAGATTGTATAATTGAATTAGTTTAGCTTCTTTATTAATTATAACTATTTTCATTTCATTTTAATGTAAATAGCTTTTTAGGAATTATAAAAGAAATTAAATAAATAAATAAAATTCATGGATCAAAATATGTTTTAAATTGGAATAAAAATTATTCCCAAGTGAAAAAATAATAATAATAAAGAAAGCTAATTGGGTAAGAAGTACAATTAAAAAAAAAAAAAAAAGACAAAATTTATTGAAATTGGTATCTTTGTCTGGGAAAGTCCTCAACAGACAGCTCAAGAGCTGGTCTACGTGTTGGGCACATTTGTCTTTATTTCTTTTTCTTTTTATTTATTTTTTTATATAAAAAAATCAATTGAATTTCTTACTTTTAGAGGATTAAGAATTTTAAGAATATTAGGGTATGCAACACCTTTTGAATTTCTTCATAATATTTTGTCACTTTTTTTTTTCTTTTCTTATTTTTTTTTTTAAATATCTTCGAATTTTCATTTATCTTCTACTTTCTTGTTTTGAAAGCCCTTGACTAATCTATGTTGCAAAAGATTTAGTTTAGTTGCTATTTTTATGTTTTAGTTCCTAAATATCATATCACTTATATGCAGCACTTTGATTTGGCATGATTTTTGTTAGGATTTTATTTTTATCTTCCATTAATCATTGTACGGGCTAGAAATGTAATCATTTTTCACATCATAAGCATTGAATTTTCTTCCTTCTACAAACTTATCTTCATTAAATTTTGGTATTAGAGCCTTGTTTATTTCAACTGCATCTAAAGATGGCTACTAAAAACAGAAGAAGGAGGTAGCAGATTAGAAATTGAAAGACTTAAGAGCTAAGAACTACCTTTTCCACACCATGATCGCTCAATTCTAGAGACTATTTTTTATATATAAAAGAAAAAAAAACTTCGAAAGGAATTTGGTATTCAATTAAAAAAAAAATCTAATGAAATACAAAGGTGAAAGGAGCACAACTACATGTTCTGCGCAAGGACTTTGAGTCCCTTCATATGAAGGTGTTTCTAGGCACTCACTCATATGAAGGAAATTGTCACAATCGCGGTTTCTAGGCAGCGGATTTGGCGATTGTGTGGCACTCACTCTCAACACAGTGAGTCAAGCCTACTTCGAGTCACGTTGTCTACGGTCGGACAATGTGAATACAAACCTCGAGTTTCAATTTCAAGAGAAGATTTTAGAAAGCGGGGGAGAGAGATTTTGGAAAAAGAGTTTTGAAAGCCAGAGAGAGAGAGAGTGGTATTATATAGCATGCAAACAAAGAGGCAACAACAACGGCTTAAATAGTATATAACTTTTACGGGTAGGGAGAATTTGACAACTAGTTGCATCCCCGTATAGTACATTTTGAGGCATTTCATGTCTACCAGGCGTAGCCATGACTTCGTCGAAACATCATACTCTTAGAGAAAACAAGAAAGAAATAATACAACATGAAAGCAGTAAACGGAAGCAATAAAGTAGTACAAGCTAGGGTTTTGGCGTGTCACAGGCATGTGGCCATAGGTGACATGCCTTGGACAAGCATGACCGTGACATCCTCCCTCACTTAATTGGTTGACGTCCCTGTCAACCGTCTCATCTTTTTGAACTCTACAATCTGAGGTGCGCTGTCTTCAGGTCGTCGGCACGTTCCCAGCTGATTTCTTCTTATGGAAGTTCTTTCCACTTGACTAAAAATTCTTGTAAGTTGCGCTTTGGTTTGCCAATGCGACAGGTTCACTCGGTCAAAATCTTTTCCACTTCCTTCTTACTCGAGTCCTTCATTGTCACTGGTGGTCGTGTCACTTGGTCCTTCATCGTCACTGGTGGTCGTGTCCCTCATCCATGTAGGTAGTTGGAGACGATATGAAGTCCTTCCGACTTTCTCAATGACTTCAATTGGTCCCTCATATTTTCGCACTAGTCGCTGGTCCCGATTCCCACGAAATCTAAATTGTTCTGATCTCAACTTGATCAGAACTTGGTCACCAGCTTGAAACTCTAATGATCTTCATTTTTTGTCAGCCCACTTCTTCTTTCTTTGGGAGGCTTTCTCCAAGTACGCTTGTATTATTTCAGAGGTTTGCTTCCACTCTTTGATGAAGTTGTACGCTTGAAGGCTTCTCCCAGCATAGGGGTGGTGAAGAACATGGGGCATGAGTGATTTTCTACCACATACTATTTCGAAAGGGGTTTTACTTGTCGACGAGCTTTGTTGGCAATTGAAGCTAAACTGAGCAACATCAAGCATCTGTACCTAATTCTTTTGTCGCACATTAATGAAATGACGTAAGAACTCCTCAAGCAGACTGTTGAACCTTTAAGTTTGTCCATCATTTTGGGGGTGATAACTCGAAGAGACGTTTTGGCTCGACCCCAATAGCTTGAACAATTCAACCTAGAAGGTCCCTGTGAATCTCGGATCGCGATCGTTGACAATGCTGGTGGGAATGCCCCACAACTTGACTACGTGTCGAAAAAATAGTTGTGTGGTCGCTTCAGCCGAGCATGACTTGCAGGTTGGATAAATGTGGCATATTTGGAGAATCCGTCAATGATGACCAAGATGGACTCCATTTCTCCTACCTTGGGGAGGTGTGTGATAAAATCTAGAGAAACACTTTTCCACGGTCGGGGTGGGACCGGTAGAGGTTCCAGCAGTCCCGCAATTTTGTTTCGTTCAACCTTGTCTTGTTGGCAGATAAGACAGGTCATCGTGAATTGTGTCGCATCATCGCGGAGGCTCGGCCAATAGTACCCCCTTTTTAGGAGGGCATAGGTTCTCTGCCACCCATTGTGGCCCGCCCACGGTGTGTCATGGCATTCTTTTCGTAGGAGTCTTCTCAAGTTCCCCAAACGGGGGACGTAAAGATGATTTCCTTTGGTGAAGAGTAAATTGTCTTCGACCCAAAACTGGCGAGTCTTCCCCTCTCTAGCTAGCTGCATGATGGCCTGAGCGGCCAAGTCTTTGGCTAGGTGTTCCTCGATACTTTCTCATATCGTTCCGCTCAGCTTACTTGCTTGTAGATGAGCTAACATGCACAGGGCCGCATGTTCGCTCTTCTAACTTAGGGCATCTACAACTTGGTTTGTGTAACGATCGATCTTCGATGCATCGAATCACTGGTCGCCATGTGGACTCAAGAGTAAAAACCTTTCAATACTTCTTGTTGTTTAAACAGGGGACTAAAAGTTAAAAGTTGTCTGATGTACATTTCAAAAATCGAAAATACTACAAAACACATAACGAGAACCTGCAGAGATACATCAAAAGGAAACGGTTGCAAAATATCGCGTGTTTTTCCAAAAACATCAAAATCATAACCAAAACGACATGGGAAAAGAGGACTCAATCTAAGGGCCTCTTCTGCAGCTGCACGACTCCACACGTTCCCGCCACCAATCCGGATATACTTTTCAGCTGAAAAATCGAAACAACACGAAATGAGTATATACAAATACTTAGTAAGCAACCTGCTTGTAAGCTCTTGTCAAACTTAGCCCTATTCACGGGATCTTAAGCTTTGTGCTCAAATAGTCACTAGTCGGAGCTTAATGGTGCCTGGCAACGTCTTAACTGTTCCTAAGATCAGTAACTACCTGCCACTATGCCTCGCTAGGCTGGGTCAGTAACGACCTGTCTTACGCCCTTGTAGGCTTAGATCAGTAAAACTACTTGTCTTAGGAACATTAACTACCTGTCACTATGCCGCTCGGCTAGATCAGTAAAAAGGTCATGGTTCGTCCCACTAAGCACCTCTAATGGGTTACTACAGTAATATACTATGACAACTAGTCGCATCCTCCTATAGTACATTTTGAGGCATTTCATGTCCACCAGGGATAGCCATGACTTCGCCGAAATGTCATACTCTTAAAAAAAACAAGAAAGAAATAATACAACAAAAAAGTGGTAAAAGAAAGCAATAAAGTAGTACAAGGCAGGGTTTCGGCGTGTCATGGGCATGCGGCCATGGGCGACATGCCTTGGACAAGCATGACAATGACACTCTACGTAAGGACTTTGAGACCTTTCATATGAAGGTGTTTCTAATTTCTTTTCTTGTATTCTCACCATTGCTAATAAAATGTGTTTCCATGGTGAAAAGATGAGTGATGTTAGCATTATTGAGAAAATCCTGCACTCCATGACTTCAAAGTTTGATTACGTGGCTTTCTCCATTGAACAATCCAACAATTTGAACATCATGACCATTGATGAATTGCAGAATAGTCTACTGGTTCATGAACAACATGTGCAAAGACATACTGTGGAAGAGCAGACATTGAAGATCACTTTTGACAGTAGTACAGGGAGAACAAATTGTAGAGGTGGCACATTTTGAGGTAGAGGATGAGGAGAAGGATGTTGGATAAACTCGATCATATCCCAGTTGGAGCTACAATGGTGTACTGTGATAATAGTTCTACTATTAAGCTGACAAGAAATCTAGTCTTGCATGGTTGAAGCAAACACATTAATGTTTGTTTCCACTTCCTCCATGATTTAAGTAAATATGGAACTGTGATGTTACAACATTGTCATACTAAAGAGCAAGTGGCTGATATCATGACAACCTTTGACTCGAGTTGTGTTTGAGAAGCTACGCATGATGCTTGGTGTATGTCAAGATCCTAAAGTTTGATCTAAAGACTACGCCATCATCAGTTTAAGGGAGTGAATGTTGCAAAAGATTCGGCTGCTATTTATATGTTTTAGTTTCTAAATATCGGATCACTGATATGATCTTATGCCGCAATCTTTGATTTGACATGATATTCTCTTAACTATTGTATTGACTATAAATATACTCATTTTTCACCTAATAAAGCATTGAATTTCCTTCTTTCTGCAAACTTATCTTCATTATATTTATCACGCTCATTTTCTCATCCACCATCCAAGCCCTTCCTCATGAAACCATAGCTCCCACCTCTTTTCTTCATTGTCCATTCATTTGCATGGGACTCACAAACTAAACACGCCTATTCATACAGTGATGATGTACACCAACCCTCTTCATTAGTGGTCGCCCAAAGCTCGAGTTTCACCCACTCCCAACCCGAACAACGTTACCATATCCTCAGACCATTCTAAGCAAGAAACTTCAGCGGATGAACAGGAGAGTTCACCAAGAAGGAGAGACACATTAAGGTAACTGAAAATCACTACCCGTAGAAGAAGAATGACAAAGTGGCAAAAATTGGGAGGACCTAAAAGACTATTTTTGAAAATATTTTGAAGGAGTTAGCTTCTCGTTTTATCCGAGAAAACGCGACAACCATAGTTATAGGCTTAACGTTAAGCTCACAATTTAGCAACGTAAATAAGTTTTGTATGACTATATGTTGAACAGTTATAGATTACCGGGTAGAACCTAGAGTAAGATGAGACAACAACATAGAGAACCTAAGTGCTAGTGTAAGGCCCACGTTTTGGGCCATGACCCAGTAACAAAATCAAGCTTACGAAAAAATAAAAAAATAAATAAAGGGAAACATCATTAGCTAGCTGCCACCCCCTCCTCCTCTTTTCTTTTTTCACTTTTCTTCCACTACCAGCTAGCCGCCACCCTTCCTTCTCTTTTTTTTTTTTTTTTCTCTTCACTTTTTTTTCCCTCAACCATTGCCACTCAACGATCCGATCTCGCAGCCGAGTGTTCCCACACCGCTCTGCGCCTCTTCCCAGATCAAAAAAACATCCGCCCAGCACCCACGTCGCCGCCGCGAGGAAACGACATCGTCGTTGTCATAATCGACCTCAAGAAGGTTAGACGTAGCAGAGGTTCAATGCCTACGTAGGAGGAAGGCTCAGTTCGAGGGAAGTCGGATAGTCGTTGATTAGGAAGGGCCAAGAAAGCAGCTCCTCGGACACGTCTGTTGAAAATAAACGTTTTATTTTTGAAAATGGGTCGAACAGAATCGTCTATGGGCTAGGTGCTGTGTAATCTGTTTCGTCGAGAATAATATGCTAGCTATGTGTAATTGTATGTAACCTGTTTGTCATGCATCCTGATTGCCATGTAATCTAATTGTCGTATATCCTGATCTTTATATAATCTGATTGTTGTGTAACCTGATGATTGGGTAATCTGTTTGTGGTGGGGTATGGCTAGGTTGTGTAATCTGGATAGGTGTAACCAGATTTGTTGGATAATCAAATTGTTGGGCGATCAGATTTGATGGTTTGTATAATCGGATGGTTGAGTAATCGGATTGTCGCCTAATAGGGTTAGGTCGGGTAGTCTGATGATAGGTGTCAACTACCGTCATAATGTGCTTGTAGGCAGCCATGAGTAAGGGGTTTGTAGTAATAGTTGCACGCTGTGTGTTTCGGGTAACTAACCACCAATAGTCACCTTTGGGGTGATTCTAGAAATGACTATCCAGGAATGGTTACACGCTGTGTGTTTCGGGTAACCAGTCGTTGAGAGACAATTGGAGGAAATAAGGAGGTGAGGTCCTCGTGGTAATGGTTACACGCTGTGTGTTTCGGGTAACCAACTAGGAATAACCACTTTAAGGATCGAAAGTGGCGTTGAGGTTGTGGTGGCAATAATCACCTGTTGTGTGTTTTGGTTGATCGCCTTATGACGATTCACATGTTGACCCCCAATAGAGGAGTTCCTTACTGAATATTTTTATACTCACCCTGTTTTTTTTTTTAAATGATTTTTTAGGCGAAGCTGTAGCACGGAGGTGATGAGTAGGATGCCAAAGTCAGTCACGCGGCGATTTAAGGATTTTTATGTTTTTCTTTGTTGTCTCATTTTGTGGGAGAGACGTCTCCGCACTTTTATATTAATTTAAACTATGTTGTGGATGTCTAGTTTGTGGGAACTAGCTAGGCGTTCACCTCAGACTTTATTTTGATTTTAAATTTCCTCTTTGTTTGAAATAGCTTTAGGCGACATTGTTTTTTTTATTTTTATTTTAAAGGGTACCCCGCACATGATTTTAATAAAATTCTCCATGATTTTCATCCTTTTTCCAAATAAATCTCTTTATCTTTCGTAACAGCCCTGATCGCTACCGTCAGGATAAGTTGGGTCATTACAGCTAGCATAGGCAAGCTTTTAGCGTATTTCATAGTCTTGGATTTAAGAAAATTTAGAGCAGCAGTAGTTTAAGAAGTTGCAAGCATGTTGATACTTATTGAGTATTTTTATACTCATTCTTGCTATTTTTTTTAAATGGTAGTGAAGAATTTTAGCGGTGAGACATTAGACTCTCTAAATATATCAATGTAGTGTTTAAATTACAATGAATTTTGCTTTGTAACTTTGATTTTTTATTTTAAAACTTTATATTTATATGACAGTCGTTTTTTAATGGTCTCAAAAGGTGGATCGTTACAGTTTAGTAATTGAGTATTTTATATTCACATTAGTTCTTACTATTATACAAGCAATGACTAGATGTTGATCGAAGATGATAGCGGTTTGGAGCACATAGCTGTAGTGATAGTCTTGGTTAGAATTATCCACTAGTTTTGGGTAGCTTTTTGTGTGAGTCTTATCTTTTGTTCTCTCTTTCTCTATATATGTATATGTATGTATGTATACACCTTGAATGTTTTATATTTTTTAATTTCTTATTCTCTTTGTTTATAAAAGCGGAAAATCTTACCGTATTTCTATAACTCCTCCTCGTCAGTTCACATCGTGATGTTAAGTTGAATAGCTTGAAAATATAATCATAATAGATTTTTCAAATTTGATGTTTAGACATGTAAGGAATTATGGTATGATTAAAAATTTTAGTAGAGCATGTGCCCTCTGTTAGATGAACACGACTCTCCACAATGGTATGATATTGTCCACTTTGAGCATAAGCTCTCATGACTTTGCTTTGGGCTTCCCAAAAGAGTTCATACCAATAGAGATAGTATTCATTGATTATAAACCTATGATCATTCCCTAAATTAGCGACTTTCATCATCAACACCCTCGTGACCCACTCTATTGTTCAAAAGGTCAAGAGGCTAAATTTTTTTACTTTGACATGATCTTAAATTTCTTGAACAATCGGAGGAGGAAGTCAATTTAGAGATACGAAAAAAGCACAAAACCATGAAGGATTGGATTTGGAGAATTTGCTACACCATGTTGACTCACCATTCACATACGACATTATTCAAGAAAAAGTACCTCGATAATATAAATTTCCAACAAAATTGGTTGAATGTTTTCGATCCTGAGTTTCCATATGACATAAGCGCTCTTGGAGCCATCCCATCAAATTTCTGAGAAGGTCGTATTTAGAAGTTTCTTATAAACTACTATTTATGTTGAACTTCTTTACCTAGCACATAAATATTTGGATGTTGGGGAACTACTTCAATTAGGAGGAACTCGAGGAGAGAGGTATCCATCTTGAGTATCATAAAGCCATAAAGGAGGGAGATGAGGATCAATTCAGATCAATAAAAAGAAGAATTGAGGAATGAGTCAATTTTCAAGATCGATCAACATGCAAAAGTATACTATTAAACAATTTGCATCTGCATATTTGTATTTATCGAGTTCCAGCTAAGGTCTATGAGATGACGCCTGACGACTGTGAGAATGGTACAATACCACTTATCATTCGGCAACCAAAGAAAAACCATTTGAAGTGGTATATGGGCTCCCACAACCTCACAATATGTTTTCATCCTATACTCATGAGTCTAATAGGAGCATTCGGTGGAATCGGTGAACTATATTTGCTTCTGGATAGATGTATCGGACAGAGGGCTCGTGGTACCAACTGCCCTTCCGCCTTTGCTTTGAGAATCGTGTGAACAGAGAGTGCACAGAAGGTAAAGCCTCATATTAGGCACTACCGCAACATCAACTGGTAGTTGGAAGGTGCATGATAACATAGATCAATCCATCTCAATCTACAAAGAAAATATTGCCTTGGGCATGCAACCCAATAATCTCGAAAGACAGCTCGCTTGAAGAAAACTCTTTTAGGGCCTGGTATAAGCCAAGCCCCTTCGATTTGGCAACAAGAGTCGGTTATAGAATAGTCTTTTGGTCAGCTCACCCATTCATTCAGACTTTCTGGCCAGTAAGCTTTAAGCGGACCTGCCTTGCTGACATGGAGGATATGAAAGATCTCGTTGCGCTTGCTTCCACTGGTACGTACATGGATGGAATGGATGCATTTTCTGCCTCTGATTGGTCCTTATCGATTACCTCCTTCACTTATTGGTCTTAGAGCTTCTCTTTTGTAAACTCTTAAACTTGAACCTTTACAGTCAAGCTACTTACTCCTGTTCCTATTCTCTCGTTCACCTGATTGAACTGAAAAAGAAGATTCTCATAATCAAATCATCATTCGTCTCTTGTAACCTCTAAGGCATAAATTGTTCGCTTCCTTCTCCTTTACAGTCCCACGTCATATTCAATCAATCTTCTTCCTATCGGTTGGAAATGTGGAGATACCTTTACCGTCACATGTTAGCACTTGGCTTATTCTAAATTGTTACATTTGTAATTGTAATGATAAGGGTTTCAAAAAGGCAAAAAAAAAAAAAAAAAAAGCCTTGAATCTCGCCGGAAATCGCGAGATTTCCGGTGAGGCATGCCTTACCAGCAAGGGCGTATTAATGCTTCGAGTCCCAATATTAAACCCTAGGTACCTTAGTAGCCATCTTTTCTTTTCGAGTCACTGTCATACTTGTGAGGGAGGAGCCGAAAGGTTTAGGCGAGGAATTAAAAACGTCGCGAGACTTCGGACTTTTGTGAGTCCTTCAATAGGAGCAAACCGACGCTGAGGTACGTTAGGGCAAGGAAGGACAGACGCACCATTAGGGACGAACGGATGACGACGATTCCACCGGCGACAGTAACCAGGACCTGCGATTAGGGTTTGTCGAGGCTCAGGCGAGGGAGACAAAGCGGCGGGCGCGGGTCGGTCCTCAGGTATTTCGCAAGTCGTCTCGGCCGACACCACCACTAGGCCGCGTCCCATTTCGGCCCTAAACCAGTGATGCCTAGACGCATCGAGAAACCCTGCGCCGTCAATGGACTTCGTAGCCCATCGGTTTCAGCTTCATCGGCGGCTCTGTTGCACTCTAGGCTCGGCTCGACGGTGTGGCTTAGCGGCTCAACGTACGAATAATATACCAATTTCTAGGTTTCTGACCCTTGTGGGGCCATTCCCACCCTTGTTTCGACCATCTGGGGTTAATATAACTTCGTTTTGATAAGACAATTTTTTATAGGGATGTACCTTGGTTGCTAGGCATAAGAGCTAGTTGTGAAATGGCTCTAAGTGTATCATGTTATCTTATAGGAGGTCGTTAGGCGCTGGAGTTAGCGTTGTGAGTGACTTCGGTCAAGGCCAAGGAGGTAAGTAACCTTACTGTTGGTGTTAGTTATGTATGTATGTTGGTGCGTGCCTTGTGGCCGCATGCACCATGTGTGTTGTTGATGTTTGCTAGGTTATATGTTTCTTGCAGTGAAATGCTACGTATGTCATGTTTATGTATGTGATATTTGTGCCACGGTTTGCTACCCTATATTTATGAGCTTGATCGACATGTCATGATTGTAATGAGAACCTCGCATGCCATGAATGTGATGACTAGTATGCTACGATATGCTTACTCGATGTTTAACCCAGTTATGCTATGTAATGCGGTGAGGGGATGGAACGTTGTATGTATAATGCCATGGAGGTAAACCTTAAGGACCTCATGCATGCTATGTGTTATTTACATGGGGCACTCCCCGTTATGTTACTGATGGTACGGACGCGTACATTCAATATTGTGTTCGCTACGATATCATGCATGCCCTCTTTTTTCTATGGCATCAAGTATTGTATGTCTTACGTACCCGACCAAGCCAGGCCCAGGGAGTTCGCATTCGAACTCACCTAGTGGGCCCACAGTCACGCACGTGGGCCATATGTGGGAAAGTACCATGCATCCACCCCACCCGGACAAAGCAAGGGTCTAAGGCCATGGGAAGGAATGGAAGACAGACCCCTCTCTCGTTTTCTTTCTTTTGACACTTGTGCTTATGTATGTGTATTGTATGCGATCGCATGTATCCTAATGTATGATTATATGCTTAACCCCAACAGTGAGGTGACTTACTGGGTATTTTATATAATACTCAAGCCACGTGCTACCCATATTTTCAGGTAAGGGCAAGGCCCCCATGTACGACTGACGGTGAACGTTGCGAAGGCCATGAAAGTCTTAAGGAGGGTTTGTAGTGTCGTAGGCGTCTTGTTGGATTCTCTCGGACGATAGTTATTGCAATTGTTCTTCTGGTTATTTGTTGATTTTTTTTCTAGGTTAGGCTGTCGTTATTGTTTTCCTCCAAGTAAGAACTACTTATAATAATGAATGTATTGTCATTATTGAGATTGTCTTACGTAAACTCTCGCTCTTTTGTTATACAAGTACAAGGTAACGTCGCTAATTAGGTTAGAGAAAATTAGGGGGTTATAGTAATAGTAAGAAAAGAAGAATTTGGTGAGAGTAACCCAAAGGCATAAATTGTAATCTTCCTTCTCGGGAAAGTCCAGTCAAGTAACCAAAGACTTGGACAATACCGCATACCGAGACTGACAACAAACAACTGTCCTTTCGGGTGGTTTACCCATCTCACTTGCTTAGTTGACGAAGGTAAGGTAGCTTAACCTTGAAGAAGGGGCATTTCCCTCTCGTCCTTTTGTGGTAAGGTAGCAGTCAAGTCTTGGAAGCAAGCAAGTTTCTTAGTGAGTATGGTAATCTGGTCTGGATAGGAAGTTTGGTTGTCTGACTGAGTAGCCCCGCAGTCCATCTAGCCTAGTTTTCTAAGAATGGTCAATGCGGCTAGGTTTCTTGTCTTTCGTTTTGGGCCAGCTTTCTCTTGTAAGCATAACTCTCCCTCCTTTCTGATGAAATTTTTGTAAGAATAGACCCGTCACCCCTGATCATGATGTGGGGACTAAAGCTCGTCTTTCTTTCTCTTTTTGTGCTAGTAGTTTGATTATAGCCCAGAAATGTGCTTGTTGCCGTTGAAATAAACTTAAAATGCAAATGCTAATTTTAGGTAAGTTGTTAGGAAAGTTAATTTGAAAAGTCAGATGAAAGAAAAGCGGAGAGCCTTGGTAGGAATGATGGTAGGTTTATGGGCGTCTCTCGTACTTATTATTATTGTTAGAAAACCTATAAATACCTAATCCTTTTATTGTAAAGTAAGAGAAAAAAAAAAGAGAGCAAACATAGAGAGCAAAACAGAGCAAGAGAGAAAAAAAATACAGAGACATAGAAAAGGCTTTTTTGATAAAATCAATGTTATTTGTCTCCTTGCCTCTTCTCTCTCAATATCTTCTTCACAAGTACTCAAGTAGTATTTTCACAAAGCAGTATCGGTATCGGTATCGGTATCAGAGCCGATGGCGAATATGATGGGTCAAATGCCGCTACCGCGAGTAACGAAGATGAATTATGAGAATTGGAGTATCCAAATGAAAGCTCTTCTCAGTTCTCAAGATGCATGGGAGGTGGTCGAAGAAGATTTCGAAGAAGCAAAGGATACCGTGGGTTATACGGCAGCACAAAACAAGGCGTTAAAAAAATTACGATCAAAGGATAAGGCGACATTATACATGTTGTTCCGGGCTGTTGGCGAGTCGGGCTTTGAGAAGATTGTTAGGGCAACTACTTCAAAAGAAGCGTGGGACACTTTAGGAAAAGTGTTCAAAGGAACCGACCGAGTCAAGTAAGTGCGTCTCCATACTCTTCGTGGCGAGTTGGAGAACATGAAAATAAAGGAGTCAGAAAATGTATCTAACTACATTACGCGCGTACAAATTGTGGTAAACCAACTAAATCGAAATAGAGAAATGTTACCCGAGACGCGGGTTGTGAAGAAAATTTTGAGGTTATTAACCAACAACTTCGAGAATGTTGTATGTGCGATAGAAGAGTCAAAGGACCTAGCGACGTTCACGGTCGATGAGTTTACCGGTTCTCTCGAGGCACACAAGCAACGTAAGAAGAAGAAGGAAGAAATACTCAATCAAGCACTTCAAACCAAGGCATCAATAAAAGATGAAAAGGTACTCTACTCTGAAAATTTTCAAGGTAGAGGTCGAGGAAGTCGCGAAAATGGTCGAAGTGGTCAATGCAGCAGAAATGAAGACATTATAAGGAGAAGAGACAATCAAGCCAAGCAAATTGGTGTGGAAGAGGACATAGTCAAGGATATTATTCCAATATTCAGTGCTATAAATGTCAAAAAATATGGTCACTATGCGATTGATTGCAACTCCGACAAATGTTACAATTGTGGCAGAGTGGGGCATTTTGCAAGAGATTGTTGAGCCGAGAAAAAGGTAGAAGAAACGATCAACCTAGCTTTGGATGACGCAACAAACGAAGACATTCTCTTGATGGTCCAAAATGAATAGCTGAAAGCAAAAGAACACGGTGACGCGAAAGATGATGGCGGTAGTCGTGAGGCAGTGGAAGCCGTTGGAAATGAGGTGACATCAGTGAATTTGGTGAGATCGCGATATTGGAGATGAGAAAATTAAAGAATGATGAACAACCGAATAATAGAGAGCTTGAGCTAGAAGAGAGAGAGAGCTTCAATAGTGGGAAAGGGAATTTGAGGAAGAAAGAAGAGGAGGATGAGAATGGAAGAAGAAAAGATGGAAGGAAGAGAAAGGATGGTAGAAATGCAAATTGAATAAGAAAAGATGACGCAAATGCAAGCTACAATCCCTCCAAAATCCCAAAACAATGGCGAAGAAGCCCATGCGATCAGCGAACGAGCCAAAGAAATTGCCAGATCATCAGGAGGAGAACAGAGATTCAGAGCAACAACCCAAATTTATCGTGGAAAAAAATTGAGACTAAAAGGTTAGAGGAGGAAGTGGCTGAGCTAAGTGATAGTTCTTTCTATCTCAAACAGGAGAAGGAAGAGAATGGGAAGGTAATCTCTGAGCTCGTGAAAAAAATTGAAGAAGATGTGGAGAAAGAGAATGACTTATTAATGGAGATTAATGGTTTAGTAGAAGAGTTAGTGAGTAAGGAGAAAGATGTAGAGATGTTAACTTAACAAAGAGATTCACTTGATGTGAATCTGAATCGAGTCCAACAAGAGGCAGTGAGTTTTCGACGCACGATTGAGATAATCACTCGTGATAAAGCTGAAATGGAGGAGGCAAAAGTGGAAGTGAAAAATGTCATTGTGGACTTACGAAGGGAATTGAGTAAACTGAAAAAAGCTATGACATCTGAATTGAGCGTGACGGAGAACGGAAGAAATGAGGAATTGGTGTCTCAAATGGGTTGTTCTCAAGAAGCTCCAAATGAAGTTTCGTCAGAAAAGGACAAGCTTAGTTTGCTCGAGGACAAGGAGAGGAAATTAAAGAAACCACGACTGAGCTCGAGAAAACGAAAATGGCGTAGGTGAAATCGTTGAATATAGCATTTAAGTTTATGGCGGAGTTTTTGTTGGAATAAACTTAAAATGCTAAAAGTTAATTTTCATTGAAATAAACTTAAAATGCAAATGTTAATTTTAGGTAAGTTGTTAGGAAAGTTAATTGGAAAAGTCATTTGAAAGGACAAAGACTTTGTAGGAACTATGGTAGGTTTATGGCGTCTATTTCATACCTATTATTAGAGTTGGAAAACCTATGAATACCTAATCCTTTTATTGTAAAGTCAGAGCAAAAACAGAGAGAGAGAGAGCGAGAGAGAAAAGAAATATGGAGCAATAGAAAAGGCTTTTTGATAAAATCAGTGTTCTTTGTTTCTGTCTCTCTTGACATCTCATTCACAAGTACGCGAGTAGTATTTTCACAAAGCGGTATCGGAACATTCTATTATTTTAACAGTTGCAAACCATAAAAAATCGCAATCTCTTATACACCGATTAAGGGATTCATTTCAATTGCAAGAGTGTAGTGGATCTTCATGAAAATTTATGACACGAAGATCCTAAATGATAAGTGTAGATTGTCTCTTTCATAGGGACCATAGGTACATGACATGGACTAAATTCATTTCAAGAGAGTTTTATAAGCCTTGATCTATGTTGTGCGCCGTAATACCACAACCTTCAAGATACCACTCGTTGTCTTATTGTGCCACAACTAAAATATTATGATACCCTTTTTTTTTTTTTTTGTTGAAGAAACACAATTAAAGTCAGTGAGGGGTACAGGTCGAGTGGATTGTCTCTAATTGAGTCGCCGTATCTCTCCATTTTTAAGATATAATTGTTATTTAAATATCCAAATTGAATAAGAAATAAAATTATCGGGTAGAATCTGAAATACTGTCTCTCTCTTGTGTTCTTCTGTTATTTTCTTCTAACATTTTCCTTCGACTTTTTTCCTCCGTCAACGATTTCCTCCGATTTGCTCAATCAAAGTTAACAACACTACTGTATCAAACTCATCATCATATTTTAGTTGGACATGAAATAAGAGTCCTTTCATCTACTTACCATCAGATGATGAAGTTTCGTACACCAAATGGAATTGAATTGGTATGGTGAGAGTAATTAATATCCCAACAATATTATCAGTCCACTTATTCTCTTCTTAGCTGATAAACTTTATTAAGTAGAGTAGCTTTAGAATAAGTTACTAGCTTATAGAGCAATTATAGGAGATTTGATAATAGTTGTCAAATTGTGGATCCAATTTAGTATTTTAATTAGGAAGATTGTTAGTGGTTATTAACTTGAGGAGAGAAAGTTTAGGGAGCTAATTAATGTTTTCTCCACTATAAATACCCGTGATATGTATGTTCTCTTCACAACGACTACAAAGAGAATTGAAAAGCATAAGTATTTAAGGTCCTTCTATTTAAAAGCTTTCTCCCCTCACGATGTTCTTACTTCTTCAGTTATTTGTTTTAACATAGTTCGATCATGGGTCATTTTCAACATTTGGTATCAAACCTAGGATGCAAAAACAAATGTCGTCGGAGGAGATATGACAACAATAAAGAGCGGAAAGGAGGGGAGTGTAATGCTTCAATACCCATTACTCACGAAGAGTAACTACGCAGCATGGTTGATAAAAATGCGTATCAACTTACAGGCACAAGGCGTGTGGGATGCCATTGAATAAGGTGACGTTGAGGAGTATAAGAAAGGATGACTATTGCTGCCATCTACCAAGCAGTTCTAAAGGACGTCATTCTCATGTTGGTAGAGAAGGATTGGCAAAGGCAGCGTGGTGACGTTGAAGTGCGTAAGGATAGGATGACTCTTGCTGCCATCTACCAACGAGTCTCGAAGGACGTCCTTATTGTTAGGTTATGGAGTCTGATGCTTATTTATAGCTTGGTCAACGGTTATATCCGGTAAAACTATATTTGGTAAAGCTATATCCAGTAAAGCTATATATAGTAAATAGCTATATATAGTAGATGGTTAAATCGGGTAAAGCTATATATAGTAAATAGCTATATATAGTAGATGTTAAATCTGGTAAAGCTATATATAGTAAACTGAACTATATATATATATCCCGTCTGGTAGAGCTTTGAAGATGTACTTTTCTATTCTCTGTACTCTCTCTCGTTGTACATACCTGAAGTCATCAATAAAAAAAAAATCCTTTTAGCTAGAGTTCTCCTTGCAATTTTCTCTATCATGTTCTTTGTGTTCATCTAGATCGAGTGTGTGCGTTGTTGTGCGATCCTAACAACTGGTATCAGAGCTAACGACTAGTATCGATCCCAACACTTATCATGTTGGCAGATAAGAACTAAACAAAGGCAGCATGGAAGACGCTACAAACACTACATATGGGTGTAGAACGTGTCAAGGAAGCAAAGGTACAGACCTTGAAAAGTCAGTTCAAGGTTATCCGCATGAAGGACAGTGAATCCATAGATGACTTGTTGGAATAAACTTAAATGAAAAGGGTAGTTTTATTTTTTGTTAATTTTAGTGAGCTTTGAAACTCAATCGTCGAAAGGAAAAGGCCTAAAGAAAAAAATGAAAGGCGAATAACTATTTCAGTAACAGTGGGAACTCTCTTAGGAACAGTGGGTTAGAAAATGATGGCATATGGGATAACTAATTTTACCTTTAGAAAACCTATAAATTAGTTTGCCTTCCCATTGTAAAAAGCAGAGCAAGAAGAGCAAGTAGAGTTCTCTCATTCAAGTATAGTGTAATAGAAAAAAGGTTTTTCAGAATTCCTTGTCTCCTTGTCTCTTCCCTCTCGACATCTCCTTCACAGTTTTGTGAGTGTTATTTTAACAAATTAGTATCAGAGCGAGCTTTTATTTCAACACATTGGTAATATGATAGGACAAATGTCGCTGCCACGATTAACGAAGACGAACTACGAGAATTGTAGCATCCAACTGAAAGCTCTTCTCGATTCTCAAGACGCATGGGAGGTGGTCGAAGAAGGTTTCGAAGAACCAAAGGATACCACAGGTTATAAGGCAGCGCAAAACAAGACGCTAAAAGAATTGCGATCAAAGGATAAGGCAACATTATACATGTTGTTCTGGGCTGTTGACGAGTCGGGCTTTGAGAAGATTGTAAAGGAAAAATGTATCTGACTACATGACGCGCGTACAGATTGTAGCAAACCAACTAAATCGAAACGGAGAAATATTATCTGAGACTCGGGTTGTGGAGAAGATCTTGAGGTTGTTAACCGACAACTTCGAGAATGTTGTATGTGCGATAGAAGAGTCAAAGGACCTAGCGAAGTTCACGGTCGATTAGCTCGTCGGTTCTCTCGAGGCACACGAGCAACGTAAGAAAAAGAAGAAGGAGACACCCGATCAAGCGCTTCAGACTAAGGCATCATTAAAGGATGAAAATGTACTCTACTCTCAAAATAATCAAGGTAGAGGTCGTGGAAGTCGCGAAAATGGTCGAGGTGGTGAAGACAGCAGAAATGAAGAAATCTATAAGGAGAAGAGACCATCGAGCCAAGCAAATTGGCGTGGAAGAGGACACAATCAAGGACGCAATCAAGGATATAATTCCAACATCCAGTGTTACAAATGTAAAAAATATGGCCACTATGCAAATAATTGTAACTCCAACAAATGTTACAATTGTGGCAGAATGGGTCATTATGCAAGAGATTGTCGAGCCGAGGAAAAGGTGGAAGAAACGATCAACCTAGCCTTGGATGATGTAACAAACGGAGCATTGTCTTGATGGCCCAAAATGAAAAGCTGAATACAAAAGGACACGACGGTGCGAAAGACGATGGCAATCGTCGTGAGACGGTGGAAACTGTTGGAAATGAGGTGATGCACAACAGATGTGGCGAAATTCTAATAGCGGTGACGAGAAAATCAAAGAAAGATGAACAACCGGATAACAGAGAGCCTGAGCTCAAAGAGAGAGAGCTCCAATGGCTGAAAGGAAATTTGAGGAAGAAAGATGAAAGAGGATAAGAATGGAAGAGAAAATGGAAGAAGTAAAGGAAGAGTTAGAAATGTAGGTTGAAAGGTTAGAGAAGAAAATTGTTGAGCTGAGTGAGAGTTCCTCTTATCTCAAACAGAAGAAGGAAGAGAATGGGAAGGTAATCTTTTAACTTGTGAAGAAAGTTGAAGAAGGTGTAGAAGGTAATCTCTGAACTTGTGAAGAAAGTTGAAGAAAGTGGACGAGCTAGTGAGGGAGGAGAAAAATATAGAGATGCTGACTCAACAGAGAGACTCAGTCGACGTGAACCTGAATCGAGTCCAACAGGAGGCAGTGAATTTACGACACATGATTGAGGTACTCACTCGTGATAAAACCGAAATGGAGGAAGCAAAAATAGAAGTTGAAAATATCGTTGTGGACTTGCAAAGGGAATTGAGTAAACTGAACGAAGCTATGACGTCTATGTCGAGCGTGGCTGAGAACGGGAGAAATGAGGAGTTGGTGTCTCAAATGGGATATTCTCGAGAAGCTCCAAATGAAGTCTCATTAGAAAAAGACAAGCTTAGTTTGCCGCTCAAGGATAAGGAGAGGAAATTGAAGAAACCACGACTGAGCTCGAAAAACGAAAACGACTCAAGTGGAATCATTGAATATAGCATTTAAGTTTATGGGGAGCTTTATTGGAATAAACTTAAATGAAAATGGTAGTTTTATTTTTTGTTAATTTGAGTGAGCTTTTAAACTCAGTCGTTGAAGGAAAAGGCCAAAAGTAAAAAATGAAAAGCCAATAACTATTTCACGAATAGTGGGTTAGAAAATGATGACATATGAGATAACGAATTTTAGCCTTTAGAAAACCTATAAATTAGTTTGTTTTTCCATCGTAAAGAGCAGAACAAGAAGAGCAAGAAGAGCAAGAAGAGCAAGAAGAGCAAGAGAGCAAGTAATGCAAGCAGAGTTGTCTCATTTAAGTACAGTGTAATCGAAAAAGGGTTTTTCAGAATTCCTTTGTCTCATTGTCTCTCCCCTCTCGACATCTCCTTCATAGTTTATGAATTGTTATTTTAATAAATTAGTATCAGAGTGAGCTTTTATTTCAACAAATTGATATCAGAGCCAATAACGAATATGATGGGACAAATGTCACTACCACGATTAACGAAGATGAACTATGAGAATTGAAGCATCCAAATGAAAGTTCTTCTCGGTTCTCAAGACGCATGGGAGGTGTTCGATGAAGGTTTCAAAAAACCAAAGGACACCATGGGTTATACGGCAGCGCAAAACAAGGCGCTAAAAGAATTGCGATCAAAGAATAAGGCAGCATTATACATGCTGTTCCGGGCTATTGATGAGTCGGGCTTTGAGAAGATTGTCAGGGCAACTACTTCAAAAGAAGTGTGGTACGCTTTAGAAAAGGTGTTCAAAGGAACCGACCGAGTCAAGCAAGTGCGTCTCCGAACTCTGCGTGTTGAGTTGGAGAGCATGAAGATGAAAGAGTCAGAAAATGTATCTGACTACATGACGCGCGTACAGACTGTAGCAAACCAACTAAATCGAAACGGAGAAATATTATCCGAGACACGGGTTGTGGAGAAGATCTTGAGGTCATTAACCGACAACTTCGAGAATGTTGTATGTGTGATAGAAGAGTCAAAGGACCTAGCGAAGTTCATGGTTGATAAGCTCGCCGGTTCTCTCGAGGCACACGAGCAACGTAAGAAAAAGAAGGAGACACTCAATCAAGCGCTTCAGACTAAGGCTTCATTAAAGGATGAAAAGGTACTCTACTCTCAAAATATTCAAGGTAGAGGTCGTGGAAGTCGCGAAAATGGTCGAGGTGATGAAGACAGCAGAAATGAAAAAATCTATAAGGAGAAGAGACAGTCGAGCCAAGCAAATTGGCATGGAAGATGACACAATCAAGGATATAATTCCAACATTCAGTGTTACAAATGTAAAAAATATGGCCACTACAGAAATAATTCTAACTCCGACAAATATTACAATTTTGGCAGAATGGGTCATTATGCAAGAGATTGTCTAGCCAAGGAAGAGGTGGAAGAAACTATCAACCTAGATGACGCAACAAATGGAGACATTCTCTTGATGGCCCAAGATGAAGAGGTGAACACAAAAGGACACGATGACGCAAAAGATGATGGTGATAGTCGTGAGGCGGTGGAAACTATTGGAAATGAGGTGATGCACAACAGATGTGGCAAAATCTTGATAGCGGTGACGAGAAAGTCGAAGAAAGATGAACAACCGGGTAACAGAGAGCTCGAGCTCGAAGAGAGAGAGCTCCAATAGCCAGAAAGGCAATTTGAGGAAGAAAGAAGAAAGAGGATAAGAATGGAAGAGAAAATGGAAGAAGGAAAGAAAGAGTTAAAAATGAAGGTTGAAAGGTTAGAGAAAGAAATTGGTGAGTTAGTGAGAGGTCCTCTTATCTCAAAGAGGAGAAGGAAGAGAATGGGAAGGTAATCTCTAAACTTGTGAAGAAAGTGAGGAAGGTGTGGAGAAAGAAAATGGTTTGTTAATGGAGATTGATGCTCTAGTGGACTAGCTAGTGAGAGAGGAGAAAAATATAGCGATGCTGACTCAACAGAGAGACTCACTCGACGTGAACCTGAATCGAGTCCAACAGGAGGCAGTGAATTTACGACACACGATTGAGGTACTCACTCATGATAAAATTGAAATGGAGGGAGAAAAAATAGAAGTTGAAAATTTCGTCGTGGACTTGCAAAGGGAATTGGGTAAACTGAACGAAGCTATGACGTCTATGTCGAGCGTGGCTGAGAATGGGAGAAATGAGGAGTTGGTGTCTCAAATGGGATGTTCTCGAGAAGCTCCAAATGAAATCTCATCAGAAAAGGACAAGCTCAGTTTGTCGCTCGAGGACAAGGAGAGGAAATTGAAGAAACAACGACTGAACTCGAGAAAACGAAAACGGGGCAGGTGGAATCATTGAATATAGCATTTAAGTTAATGGGGAGTTCTGTTGGAATAAACTTAAATGAATAGAGTAGTTTTATTTTTATTTATTTATTTATTTATTTATTATTATTATTATTATTATTATTTGTTAATTTGAGTGAGCTTTGAAACTAAGTTGTTGAAGGAAAAGGCCAAAAGGAAAAAAATGAAAGGGTTTGAAAATGATACACATGGGATAGCCAATTTTAGCCTCTAAAAAACCTATAAATTAGTTTGTTTTCTATTATAAAAAGAAGAGCAAGGAGAGCAAGCATGGTTGTCTCATTTAAGTACAGTGGAATAGAAAAAGAATTTTTTAGAATTCCTTATCTCCTTGTTTATCCCCTCTCAACATCTCCTTCACAGTTTCGTGAGTGTTATTTTAACAAATTAGTATCTGAGCGAGCTTTTATTTCAACATGACTTTGCCATGAAGTTGACAACAGTCGTCAGCGGCATCCCTGCGTTAGGCGATAAGGTGGAGGAGATCTCCATCGTTAAGAAGTTCCTTCGAGCTGTTCCCTGTGATTCATGCAGATTGTTCACTCCATTGAGTAGTTTGCAACCTCAAGAACATGTCAGTTGAGGAGGTCGTTGTTCGTGTTACGGTCCATGAGAAGAGACTTCCTGGTTATGAAGACAAAGATGCGGAGAAACACCTCTTACTCACACATGAGGAGTGGCTCGCACGGACGAAAAACAATGATGCGGTTGACTTTTCTTCTTCAAGTATAATAGGACGTGGCAAGCATAACAAGAAAAATAGAGGTCGTAAACGTGATCGTGGACATGGCCGAAGACGTGATGGTAGAGGAGGACGTGACAATAAATCACAAACCCATGTGTAATGACCTGGAAAAAAAAAAGAAGAAAAAACTCATTCACTGGAAAACTCGCGAGTTTTTCGGTGACCGCTAAGTTTCACGGACCCCACACGAAACGACAGCCACACCTCGCTCAGCCTTCAGCCCACGACTCCTAGAATCGATCAGAGTACCTGCAAATAGAGAAAAGGACGAAAATACAAGAGAGAGAGAGAGAGAGAGAGATTTCGAATAACGTCAGCGAGTTTTCAATTCCTCCGACGAGCCCCAAACCACCCTAAAACTAACGCCGAACGCTCAGTTACCACCACGAGAAGGATCCATAATGAAAACACAATAACTCAAGGTACATTTTGTGCCTTTTCGTAAGCGCCGTCGTCGGTAACCGATGTCGAAAAATTGGGTTTTCCTAAACGTTCTTAGATCTGTAGTTTTAGGAACTTTTAGGTCGCAAAACTCCCAGAAAGGAAAGAAGGACGACAAACAAAGAGGAAAAGGAAGAAAGAGGACTGAAATCGGCAACGAAAATGCCACGGGAAGGAGAGAGAAAATGTGCGGGGAAATCGGCCGAAGTCGGGTAAGGAAGACGAGATCCACAGATATGGGTCAACTCGAACCCAAAACCCAGGAGAGCCAACCCGACTTCTTTCCCTCGGCCTCTGCCTTCGGCCCAGCCCAACTACAACGGCCCAAACCTCAAACCAGCCTAGAAGCTACGGTTCAACTGAACCAACTCGAGACTAGACCCACAGTCTAATCGAACCGACATGCAACCCAAAACACTTGTGGCCCAGCCGAGTAAGCCGATGCCCAACGATCAGTCTGGCCCAGTAGCCTTCTACAGCCCGCGACCCGAAATCGGACTATGACCCGCGGCTCGACCCGACGCTACCACACGACGTGGCTCATTCTGCTGCTGCCATGTGTCACACAGCAGTGTAGGCGGTCGCTCGGCTCAGCTTGGCACAAATGGCTCGGGCTCCCTCCAGTGACGCTTCGCCGACTGTTCGGCTCGGCTCACCTATTTTTGATACGGTTTCCACTGTTTCGACCCTCTTGGACCTGTTTTCGACCTCGATTAAGGTATTCGAGGCCGTTTTAGAGCCGTATTTCACATTTATTAAATTATTGGTAAATTAATTGTTGAATACTAACGGAAGGTGGCGAACAGTGTGATAGGAAACAAACCCCGGCAACGTAGGAAGCAACTCTCACGAAACGGGAGCTTACGCTTAGCTAATTAGAGAATACTTCGACTAAGGCCAACCAAGTAAGTGGGCTTACTATAGGATAGGCTAAATATTATTTGATTTATGATGATGTATGAGTATGACGCTGCGTTGTGCTATATGTTAATTGTACATTATTTATATTTTCATGCATGACGTACATGTTATATTTGATGCACTTAATGGCTTCTATGATGAGTATGATGTATGCATGACGATGTTATTAACATGATGATGTTTTCCATGTTGAACATGCCTTATGATGTTGTTTGCCATATTGTATCATGTCGTTAGATCGACATAGGACACAACCTTAAGAGTATGAAAATGGTATTAATATAAATATCCACGAGCATGTGTTACATAGTGTAACCAAGAGATGAGACTGGAGGGTTGTGTTAGAAGAGATGTATAATTGGACTTAGAGGGACCTTATGCATATTGTATGTTCATAAGCATAGGGCTACTTCCCCTAAAAATGATGAGTGCGGACGCGCACCGTATGATGAGCGCGAATGCGCACAAGTGCGAATGCACACAGATGAGGGTGTTCATGAGGCGCATGACACTATGGGGTTCCACTGACCTCCGGACGTCGCTACAGATTAGCTTGACTAGAGGGTTTAGGGAGTGTGTGAGCGCCCTGGGGATTCATACTCGCATGTGTGAGTCGTGTGTAGGGAAGTACTACACATCCAATTGTCCGAGACTGGAGGCCACCCTTAAGATGATTAGAGATAGGTCCCTAATTCATGATTGCATGTGTTTGTATTAGCATGGCCCCTATAGTGGGGTCACTTATTGAGTATTTCTTCGGGTCGTGTGCCATTTTGTTTTTCAGGTAAAGGCAAGGCTCCCATGTACAGTTGATGGTGGCATCGTGATTAAAGATTGTGACACGTGCATAAGATAGTTGCATATTTAAAATTCCTAGTCTTGTTAGGATAAGGTGTTTGCATTTCATTTATTTAAATTATTTAATTTGTAATTGTTTTATCTTATTTTGAACTCCAGCATGATGTTTGAAACACGTGCATAAGGTAGTGTTTTCTAATGTTTTAACGTATTTTGAAGTTTTAAATTTTTTCGCTAATAAAGATGAACATTTTTAGAGTTATATTCTGCATTAGAAATTTGCATGAGACGTTAGTGACGATTCTAGATATGTGAAAATTTAGGATCGTTACACCATGACAATGGTAACACTCGGAAGGACAAGAAAAGTTAGTAAATAAAAAAGTTTTGTTTGTATTTATTATTTTTTCTTTATTGAAAACAGAAATATTTGATAATTCATTTAACATTTTGAGTTTTAAGCTTTGAGAAACTATGTAGGATTATTAGTAAATTTTAGAAATTAAATACACTAATATAAAGTGGAGTTAGATTGATTCATTTTTTAGATCTAACTCAATTGTTTGGTGTGGTAAATCTTTCAATTCAAATACTCTTTGTTAAAAAATGATTATATATATATATATGTATATCGATCTTATTTGAAAGTACTACCACGATTGACTTTGGTTATAGATAGGTCAAAATCAAACTGCTGAGAGTTATGCTGGACGAAGTTCAAGTCCTAGGTGCCTGTCTTTGGCTGAGCCACCCTCTTTGGGGTCAGTGAGGAGGACAATCTCCCACTCCAGCGGTTTTCTTGTGTTAAGAATGAATCCATGATCAACTCTGTCCCCTTTATGTAACTGAGAATCCTCTTTGCTTACTTCAAATGTGAGATTTTGAAGGAGGCTTTGATGGTAGCTAATTGAAGACCGAAACAATCTGAGCATTTTATATAGATATATATATATATAGACACACATACATACATATAATTGAATGATTTTGGAATTGAAATTAAGCTTTTCAATCTTATGTCTAATATGTTAATGAATTTTAAGAAAGGTCAAATAAGTCATCGACATATTAGACATAAAATTGTGTTCACGAATTTCGAACTTTGTAATTTTAAATATAAAAAACGAATAGAACTATGTTCAGTGTCGCACGTACGATAATCATGATGAATGATAATGGGTTAGAAAAATGGAAATTCAGATGGAGAAATTGAATTAGAACCTTTTTACTTTTAAACATTGCCATCATATAGATCTCACGGTTGGAGCCGAGAAATACAAACACATGCAATTATGATTTCATGTTTAATGAGATCTAGAGCCATGTGTATAGCTTTAGGTTCGAATTTCATTTTCAGGTGGGTTTGGATGCATAATATTTCTCAATATATAGCTCATGTACATGCACATAGACTTACTAGGTGAATACCTCATTTTTGTAAATCCTAACTAGGTGAATACCTCATTTTTGTAAATCCTAAGACTGCGTATATTAAGCACTCTTACGCACATGAATCATGGAAAGAAATAGGATACAAAATCATATAAAAACATATCAAATAACCTTTGCTCAATATACACACAATATGCATGGGGTTTCATAGTCAAAGAATTCAAATATGTCCTTCTAGAAGAGTTGCTTGAGTTGCCTCCTAGTAGAGAAGTTGACTTTGGGATCGACCTAGAACCAAGTATCGTGTTGATCTCCAAAACACCTTATAGAATAGCACCTGTATAACTTAAGGAATTGAATGAGAAACAATAGGAGTTATTAGATAAGGGTTTCATTTGGCTTAATGTCGTCGATGAGAGCTCTTATGTTATTCGTAAAGAAAAAAAGATGGAACATTACAACTATGCATAGACTACATGGAGTTGAACAAGGTCACTACCACGAACAAGTATCAAATTTCAAGGATAGATGACTTGTTTGATCAATTGCAAGGCTCAATGGTCTCCAAGATTGACTTGAGGACATGTTATCATCATTTGAGGATCAAAGAGGAGGATATACCCAAGACGACCTTTAATAGTCGCTATGGACGTTATGAGTTCATAGTGAAGTCTTTCGGCCTCACCAACACTTCCACAATATTAATGGAACTTATGAGCAAGGTGTTTAGGGAGTATCTTGATGCCTTCATTATCGTGTTTATCAATGATATATTACTCTATTTTGAGTCAGAAGCAGAGTACGAGGATCATTGGAGAAAGATCGTGCCTATGTTGAGAGCTCATTAGTTGTACGCCAAATTTTCTAAATGTGAATTGTTGTTGTGGATCTAGCTAAGATAGAAATGGTTATGAGATGGCCAAGGTCAACAATAGTCTCTGAAGTTTGAAGCTTTCTGGCACTAGCAAGCTATTACAAAGGTTCGTTCGAGGCTTCTCTAAAATTTATACAAGTTGGCAAATAAGGACAACCTTTGTCTGGACTCCAAAATTTTAGCAGAGTTTTCCGGAGTCAAAGGAGAGGTTAGTGAAAGCTCTAGTACTCAAAGTGTCAGGTGGGACGAGAAATCTCGTGGTGTATAGTGAGGCCTTGGAAAAAGCGCTGGATTGTGTGATTATGCATAATAGAAAACTAATTGCCTACGACTCTAGACACTAGACAGTTGAAAGATTACAAACACAATTACTCCACATATGACCTAAAACTGACAGCCATAGTATTCCTATTGAAGACATAGAGACATTATCTGTATTGTGAAAAAGTATAGATTTACAATAACCATAAATGCAAGTATCTATTCACTCATAATAAATTTAACATGAGAAGGTAGCATGCTTACTAATGTCTATTGTTAGTGAAGCTAGAGAACATTATCTCTTCCCTCTCTCACGCAGAATAAGTTAGAGCGAAGCTAGAGAACATTATCTGTTCACTCTCGTCACCAAATAGAGAGAGTTACAAGATGAGATTCATATGACAGACATTGAGGTTGTGGTCAAGGGCATCACGCATAATTAACATAGCTGACAGTCTAGCATACCATTTATAAGCATGTCATAGTCGCACATGTAATGTCCCAATTTTCGATGTATTGAATCACATACCGATATGTTGACATAAAGGTAAAAAAGTGATAAAATTTTTCCCTTTTAAATCGAAGAGCAAAAGACATTAAAATTAAATACCTTAAAACAAAACAAGTTAAATATACATGTGCATACGTACAACTTCAAATACAAAATTTATTTGCAGATGAACGAGGTTTACACAAGACATTTATAACCAAAATAGAAGACTTATGGTTGATGAGGTCACCTCCATAGCCGCACATCCTAATATGTTCTCACCGTGATCAGTGATCTATTGTCCACCTGAAAAATAATTTTTTTTCGCTTTTAAAATTACTCAGTAAGCAACCTACATGTAGACTCTCATTGTACTTGTTCCTTATAACATGCCGTAAGCTATGTGCTAAACTATATATTCCTTAGTTAGAACCGTGACTCTAATATGTGCTAGCCTTTTCAAGATCATAAGTACCTATCTATCCCTAATGCATACCTCCTTAAAGGAGTACTTTGACCCCTTAGTGATCATAATTTAAGAACTTTTAATACTCTTAGCGTTATGTTTTACATTTGTCTCAATCCCTTGTCAACCTTGCACTAACTATGCCTCGAGTTAGTATGTTCCATGGAGAAAGCCTACGATAAATATCATAAATATGAAGAACTCTTCACTCTTAAAATGGTAACCATACTTCACACGTGTCTGCCTACTGGATTCTAATTAAAAGGTTCTCCTTGGTGGTGCTAGACAACAACTGCCTATCCTAAGATGAGTAAACTACTTGTCGCATCACATTTTTCAAGAAAAAACAGTAAATTTCTTATTTGTACACCCTCATCGAGTTAGAATAATAAATTACACGTCCTGAGAATAGTAAACTACTTGTCATATCACCTTTTTAGACTAGGACTATAAACTGCCTATTCACACCGCCTCTTGAGTATAATAGTATAAGACCATGGCTCCCCATTAGACACAACTGTAGCTACTTTAGTAGTGTATCCTCTATGACTCCTGAGTTCTTCAGTGATTCATAACTGAACTCTGTATATCAACTAGACCCTAATCTCTCCTGACTAATTTAAGAACAGGATATACCATAATCACCCATACAAGATATCTGGTCAACCCAGTGTTCTATGAAATTCAAATCTAGATTCTAACATGAGTAAAGCCTAGAATAGTGGTTCATTATCTAATGTAATCATAACATTTTTTTTTAGCACATAACAATCATCTATTAGCATAAATGGGCACATACTAGTTCTCGAACTTAAAATCATGCATTTAAAAATGTGAATATACGTGCATCATGCTCAACCAAACAAGGGATAATAAATCAACCGAGGCATGTTGGAAAGCTTATAAACTTGTTAACTCTACCAGAGTTCTCCACTGAAAATGGGCTAAACCTTAAAATTTTAGACTTTTAAGGTTTAAATATCAGGATACTCGATCATTAGGCTCCTAAACAAAATTTCTAATCATTTATTCAAGGTCCTAATTGACCCCGGCAAGTATTTCTTATAACTTACTTTGTATACTTACTTGTTCGGTTGTGTTTGGGATTACTATTCACGACCTTTCCAAGGTCAAAATTCCTTCAAACGTTTTGGGTAGGTGAAAAATTGTGTCTTGAACAACAGACATTTTTATAAGAACTGTTCTAAAAGTAGGTGAATCGGTCCAATCAGTGAGTAATAGTCATTGAATGTAGAGTTTTACCTGTTCGGTTGTGTTCAAGATCACTTTTTACGACTTTTCAAAACTTCTTTGGTAGGGTCCAAATGGAGTCTATTTTCTAGAACATTAAAAATTATTATGAAAACTAGTCTAAAAAGTAAGTGAACCAATCTAAACAACGAGTAAAGATCTAGAAAACCTAAAGGGATGATGTGGTCTATTTTGGGACTGTCACGTCATCGTCTACCTTAGGTGAGCAGTTGATGTGTGAAGACCAATCTTGAACCCTATGAAACACGAGATTTTTTAGTAGATTCAGTGACTACTTAACTCGATTCTTTTTTTTCTAATATTGTAGTCCTACACACCATAGATCATTTGAGACAGGTTTAAACTAATTTAGTTCAAAAACCAATAAAATAGGTTGAGTGAAAGTAGGTTGCTCGACTAACTTCCCAAAAAAATTGAATCCAAGTTGCTCTCATTTGGGCGATTGAGAGCGTATCTCCCCTCGACTTTACCAATTTGGCTCCTTAATTTTTCCTAAAGATAATAGTAGTATAAGACTCGTAGCATGATTCGAGCTATGGAGAACGAATTTTGTGGATGAATGTCAACTTTTTGGTCCTTCGATTTATTCACAAAAGTTGCTATCTCTTCATTTGGGTAAAAGAAGGGAGACGCACACGCTTACTTGCATGGCACATGGCACGTAGGAATCGGGTCAGGTCGAACATCGTCAGGCAGTCTGGGTCACGAGTTTCAGGTTGACATCTATGGCACGTAGGAATTGGGTCAGGTCGAACATTGTTGGGGAGTCTCGGTCATGAGTTTCGGGTTGAACTGTGGGTCGCTCGATGAGGTCGAAGGTAGGTAGACGGATTCGGTCAAGTCGATCCATGGATGTGCGCAACCATTCAGACTTTGACATCCAGGAACATGCTTCTTCTGCCTATACTCGACGCCGATTGCATATCATCGTTCTTCGTCTGTTGTATGTCACTCTCTCTCCTCGCCGATGCTATTGTTTCCCTGAATTCGATTGGTTTATGATTTTTTTTTTTGGATTTTTATAACTTTCTCTCATTCACCAAAATTTTAGAATTTTTATCCATCTTTACATGGGTATTTTTCTTGTAATTTCAAATTAAACACATGAAGAAATAAATAAGTCCAAAGATGGTCCAAAGCTGTAAAATCTTTTCGTTCTTGACGCACACTGAAACATCGACTTTGAAATCGATTCAACTCCAGCTTCCTTCAAGTATTATGTGCGAAATACCATTAAATCTTAAAAATTTATAATCTAAATTCAAGTAAAACTCGCGAATTTGAAGAAAAATCGAGAACAAGAACCTAAAAATGTTACCATTCGTTCTTTCTTGATTCTTGACAAATTCGAACAAATCAAATGCCTAAACTTGATATTCTCAACATCCTAAACAAATCTCGTAAAGGAATTTCGACAGAATTACGACTATTTTCTTTTATATTTCTCTTGGCTTCCTAGGATATTTTAAGCATTTTTCTCTTCTATCTTAAAACACTACTTCTAAGACCTTCAATAAAATTCCGAAAGTTCAAGCTTAAAAAGAAAAATCGAATATTTAATTTCTCACCCTAGGTTAAAAACCACTTATAGTCCTTAAATTTTAACAAACCGAACAATTTAGTTCGTACGAAAACAATGTAACCCTAAAGTACACATGTTTGCTTTAATGATCTGAAAAAGATACAGTTAATTCACGTGAAGAATATTAAATTATTAGAGTAGAATAATTGGTTTAGTTAAATAAAGAAAATGGAGAAGAAGAGAAAGAGTAGACTTGGAGTCTTGGCAGGAGTCAGGAGTGGCTGTCATGGAGTACCGGATGTTGGCTTCAGGGACATCATACTAATATCAGGTAAATTGGGGTAATGCAGGAAGGTACCAATATTTAATGCACCAAACCATGTGGATGAAACATGGTTGAGTTATGAACTGTCGTCCTAGAATGCCTGTCCACAGGGGGCAGGGGCAAGAATTTACTGATCATTCACTTCTACTATCCACAGTGGTTTAGTTGAAGATTTAGTATAATAACTAATGATGTTTTACTCGGATTATTGATGACCTTTTTGGGGTGTGAGATTCGAAACCTCGACTTGATTTGAACAAATTATTTAAGAAGACTGTCACAATGTTTCTAAGAATTTTGTAACATTCGATGTAAGAGAGAACAAGTTTCTAAGAATTTTGTAACATTCGATGTAAGAGAGAACAACGGTAAAAAAAAAACATCACTTTTGTGTTTAGAAGTTATCGGAGAGCAATTGGTTGGCTGATAATTACACATGTATAGAATGTCTATGATAGCCTAAGCCAACCGCTACCAGATAATGTCCTCTTTGAATTTTTTCCTTCCAGCTGAAAACATAGATATTGTACTTTTTGGACTTCCCCTCAAAGTTTTCAAAACACGGCTCCTAAGGAGAGGTTTCCACAGCCAGATATTGTCCTCTTTGAGCTTTTGATCAGGTTTTCAAAACGCGTCTTAGGGAAAGGTTTCTAGACCCACATATTGTCTTTGGGCTTCCCATCAACGTTTTCAAAATGACAGGGAAAGGTTTCCACACCCAGATATTGTCCTCTTTGGGCTTCCCAAGGTTTCCACACCCAGATATTGTTCTCTTTGAACTTCTCTCAAGGTTTTCAAAATGCTTGTTATGGAGTGGTTTCTACATCTTTATAAAAATGTTTCGTTCTCTCTCCAATCAGCGTGGTATCTCACAATCCACCCCCTTTTGTGATCCAGCATCCTTGCTGGCACACTACTTGGTGTCCACCCACCATTCAGGATTCACTGTCCTCACTGGCACACCGCCCGTTGTTTGACTCTCATATAATTTGTAACAACTCAAGCTCACCGCTAGCAGATATGGTCTCCTTGGGCTTTCCCTTTTGAGCTTCCCCTCAAATTTTTAAACACGCGTCTGCTATAGAGAGGTTTCCACACTCTTATAAAAAATGGTTCGTTCTTCTTCCCAACCGATATGGGATCTCACAAGCCACTCCTCTTTGGGATCCAGCGTCTTCGCTGGCACTCATTTCTCTCTCCAATATATCGATGTGGGATCTCACAGTATCATTTATGCACGAAACATATTGAACTGACATCGTTGAGTTGTTACTTAATGAGAAATTTGTTGTTTTGATAATGAGAAATTTGTTGTTTTGATAGGCTATTTACGTTTAGTTTGGTGTGTACTAAACATATGTTAATTATATTATTATATAATGGTTTTAAATCTTAAAACTTATCTGGTCAACATTGTCGTTCTGGTTACTGATCAGCAATTCAAATATGAACCACAACTTTCTCCCCTCAACTGTTTCTTCATACTCTTTGACTTCTTAAACCCTTTTCTATTACCATACTACTTAGACCCCAACATTCCATGTGATGTAAAGTTTCTAAGTGTGAAAATGAAAAATAAGATTGATGAACATATCGGTTTGAAAATTCGAACATAATTGACTCATTTTTTAGCGTTGAAACTAATAAAAAGTCGAGTAAAAATGAACTATCTTGCAAACTCTAATTTTCAAACGTTACTCATATTTACTTTTCATCACGTTTAAAGGAAAAAAAAAACGTGCCGTATTATAGAAAACGTGCTATGTTCATAGAGTTGGTTGGCCTAATGAAAACTAGACTTATTTGAGTTTCCGGGTTCACATTCATTATTCTTGACCACTTTTTTCTTAGTCTTTCTTTAACTCCAACTTTGTTTGGTTAGATCTAATTTAATTCTTTACCTATCTAATACCCGCTTGAGAGTGTTAGAAGAGATTTTACCTTATAAGTTAACTAATAAATAGTTCACCCGACTAAAAATAGGATTCCAACCTAACCTTATTCTATTGGTAAAATTATTATGAATACTAAAAATATTTGATATTTATAATTAAGGTTAGTGATAATTTGTGACTTATAAATACTTTATATTTAAATTTTATGATATTTTAATTATTAATATGTATTATAAATAATTAGGATTTTTAAATTATAAAAAAAACTGCCCAATAATCCAATCTGAAAATAGAGGGTTGAGTTGGATGGTCCGCTATTCTATTCAAGTTACTTAGTCATCAAAACAACCAATTCAAAATTTCGATAGTCTAAAAATATCTTTCAACTTAACTTGTGTATGTTCCTATAGTCTATAGTCCACTTTCAACTTAATTCGTGTATGTCCCTATAGTCTATAGTCCACAACAACGGACCTAGCAGAGCGATTAGACAGATGTAACCCCAAAAAAGTAAGAAAGGCAACACAACAGCAAATTCACCCACAGCTATTCTCCATTGCAGCTGTCCGCTTGAACCCCAGCAACCCCCTCTCTCTATAAATACTCCTCCATCCTTTATTCCCACAACATCACGTTGCTCATTCCCCACAATGTCCACCCGACGATCATCTCGTTCCAGAAACTCCTCCCCCGCTCATATCTCTGACCATCAGATCACCGACCTTGTTTCCAAGCTGCAGCGTCTCATCCCTCAAATTCGCAACATCCCTTCCAACAAGGTTATAATTCTAACTCTTTGCTTTTCAACACCATTGAAGATTGTTAGGAATCATGACTCTCCACAATGGTATGATATTGTCCACTTTGGACATAAATTCTGGTGGTTTTGCTTTAGGTTTTCCCAAAAAATCTCATACCAATGGAGATGTATTCTTTACTTATAAACTCATGATCATTCCCTAAATTAGTCAATGTGAGACTCCCTCCCAACAATCCTCCCCCCAAACAAACTACACTGTAGAGCTTCTCCTGAGGCCTATGGAGCTCTCGTACAACCTCTCTTTAATTGAGGCTCGACTCCTTCTCTGGAGTACTCGAACAAAGTACACCATTTATTCAACAGTTGAATCACTTTTGACTATACCTCCAAGGCTCACGACATTTGAGGATTCTATTGACATGGCTAAATTAAGGGCATGGCTCTGATACCATGTTAGGAATCAAGAATCTCTACAATGGTATGATATTGTCCACTCTGAGCATAGACTCTCGTGACTTTGCTTTGGGCTTTCCCAAAAGGTCTCATACCAGGAGATGTATTCCTTACTTATAAACTCATGATCATTCCCTAAATTAGCTAATATAGGATGTGGGTGTCATGATTCCTAATATGATATCACAGCTATGTTCTTAAATTAGCAAGGTAAGTAGAATCTCCAAATGTCGAACAAATAAGTTGCTAGCCTTGAATGTATAATCAAAAGTAACTCTGGTGTTGAACAAATGATGTATTTTGTTCTAGGACTCCAGAGAAGGAGTCGAGCCTCTATTAAAGGAAGGTTGTTCGAGGGTTCTATAGGTCTCAGGGAGACTCTATAATGTACTTAATTTATTCTTTGTTGCGTAGGTGTCGGCTTCCGAAGTGTTGCAAGAAACGTGCAATTACATAAGGAGCTTACATGGGGAAATGAATGATTTAAGTGAGCGATTGTCGCAGCTCTTAGCCGCAACACAAAACGATAGCGCCGAGGCTGCTCTCATTAGGAGTTTATTAATGTAAAATATCATTTCACTAATTATTAACAACTATTTTCAATCTCTCCACCATTTCGATTCCTTTCAAGGCTAAATAACTTAATCTAAAAAATTATTATAATAAAATTCGAAGTATACAAGCCAACCTGTAACATGTCCCAAACATATTTACAACTGACGCTCTCGAGTCTATATAAGACTCTAATCAAACCAACTTCATAGTCTCCTAACTTTTAGAATATGCTAGTTACTAACTATTATCTTAGGTACCGTTTGCAAGAGAAAAAAGGAGTTGCACACGTGAGTACAAAGCTATTCAATAAGTAGCTCATTCGTAGGCTCACAAATAAATACCAACCATATCTATAAACTCTATGGATCGATATAACATGTGTTTACTAATAGGTCTCTTGGTGTAATGACCCAGATTCTCATCCTTAGTAACTCGTATAGCTCCTCCGAGCTTGCTAATACAGAGGGGGTTTTTCACCCAATATCTTCAAGTTTGCCTGAGCTTGCACTAGAGTTTTCATTCTCCAAATAGACATTTTAACGCTCAACTAATCTTATATGACCCTATCCAATGATTTGGTTAACAATATCAAGCTCTATTGAACATCCTTGGATTATTAAAGTCATGTGACCAAGCTTCCTTGAGTACATTATTAAAGTCAGGTTGCACTCCATCATTCCCCTGTTTTCAAATCAAAGCATGATAAGGTGGGGTGCCACCTCTACCATAATTAACTTTTAGATATATATGACTTCTGTCACAAAAAAATCTACTAGTTGTCTATTCTATAATAATTCTATAGAGCATATTCAATATCGAAAAAAATGGTTGGAGATCCTTTGAGCGATCCCCACGTGATAACCTAATGATACTACAGAACATATGCATGCATACTAGTATAACCAACTTACAAATACAATTATGGACTTTTCGTAGTTCCCATCTTGTATCCTAATAATATAATTTCAAGGGGAGTGACCTCGAGCCTCTACTAGCTTACACGCTGTTGTGTGGTCTCTCCTCTCTTATTGACTAATATAACTGTCAAACCCCATTGTTAGTAGATATTGTCTTCTTTGGACTTTTTTTTTCGAGCTTCCCCTCAAGGTTTTTAAAATGCATCTGCTATGGAGAGGTTTCCAAACCCTTATAAATAATACTTCGTTCCCCCTCTCCTACCGATGTAGGATCTCGCAATCCACCTGCCTTCAGAGCTCAACGTTTTCGCTGGCACTCGTTCCTCTCTCCCATCAATGTTGGGTCTCACAATCTACCCCCCTTCGAGGCCCAATGTCCTTGTTGGCACACCATTCAATATCCACCTCCCTTCAGGGCCCAACGTCCTTGCTAGCACTCGTTCTTCTCTTCAATCGATGTGGGATCTCACAATCCACCCCCTTTTGGGCCTAGTGTCTTCGTTGACACACCACCTGGTGTCAACCTCCCTTCGGGGCTCAATGTGCTCGCTGGCACACCGTTCGATGTCCACCTCCCTTTGAGGCTCAACGTCCTCGCTGGCACTCGTTCCTCTCTCCAATCGATTTGGGATCTCACAATCCACCTCCCTTCAGAGCCCAACGTCCTCGTTGGCACTTGTTCCTCTCTCCCATCGATGTTGGGTCTCACAATCTACCCTCTTCAAGGTCCAGTGTCCTTGCTGGCACACCATTCTATGTCCACCTCCCTTCGGGGCCCAACGTCCTTGCTGGCACTCGTTCCTCTCTTCAATTGATGTGGGATCTCACAATCCACCTCCCTTTGAGGTCCAACGTCCTTGCTGACACTCGTTCCTCTTTCCAATCGATTTGGGATCTCACAATCCACTTCCCTTCGAGGCTCAGCGTCCTCGCTGGCACACCGTCCGATGTCCACCTCCCTTCATTGCCCACATCCTCGCTGACACTCGTTCCTCTCTCCAATCAATGTGGAAACTCACAATCCACCCCATTCTGGGCTCAACGTTCTCGCTGACACACCACCTGGTGTCCACTTTCCTTCAGGGCTCAGTGCCTCGCTGGCACATCACCCAGTGTCTAGCTCTGATACCACTTGTAACAGCCCAAGCCCACTCCTTGTTCTCTTTGAGCTTTTCCTCTTGGGCTTTCCCTAAGGGTTTTGCTTATTTCTAAACTACACACGTACAATGAAAGGGCGTATTTCTATTTGAATTAACGTTACTACATGTAGAATGGAAGGGCATCTTTAGGCGCAAGATTTGTTGGCCGGTTAGAATGTAATTTGTTTTAAATAGTCAAATTTCAAGTTTCGTATTTTTTTTCTTTTCTTCCAACCCCTAGGACCTTTTTCTTCCAACCCCCTAGGACCAAAGTCAAATTCTCACAATCCACCCCTACCCCTAGGACCTTTTTCTTCCAACCCCGAAACCAACATCATTCATTCCTCTGTTCAATTTATGTGGGATCTCATTGGCATTCTTTACAAGAGGTAGAAATCTCTCGTTTTAAAAACTCCAAATAAACACAATATCTATTAGTGGACTTAGACTATATAGTAACCTTAAACTATATAATAACCTATTAACAGACACAATCATGAATTACTGCTAATAAATATGTTGTAATAAACATAACAAAGAACAAACATGCTATCAACTGCATCATTATGCCGACAATTTAGTAATACCGAGCAAATCACATACTACTAGTAGCCAAGTATAATGCTTTAGAAGCTTAATTTCCAATAATGTTGTTATATACTTCTCAAATATTAATAAACCATATTCATGCTTGTCCTATGAGAAAATTCATATAGAAAATTCAATTAGCTACTAAAATTATCAATTCGATTCAATAACATGACATTATTTTAAAAAGAAATTACCAATTACCTCCTATTTTTGTCAAGTTCCAAAATATGCTCCCATCATTCAAATCACATAAAAAATGCACGATTATAGACTAAATGAGACAAATAACCAAAAGGCTAAATGAGACAAATAACTAATCCAATTCAACTTGACTGAATCAGCTAGTTGTAAAAATGAGACAAATAACTGATCCAATTCAACTAGACTGAATCAGCTAGTTGTAAAAATGAGACAAATAACTGATAGACTGAATCAGCTAGTTGTAAAAATGAGACAAATAACTGATAGACTGAATCAGCTAGTTGTAAAAATGAGACAAATAACTGATAGACTGAATCAACTAGTTGTAAAAATGAGACAAATAACTGATAGACTGAATCAATTAGTTGTAAAACTGAGACAAATAACTGATAGACTAAATCAATTAGTTGTAAAAATGTAGATGGTAGACTATTCCATCTTAATGAGAATCTAATGCTCAAAAAACCGCCTTAGTGAGAATCTAATGCCCCAAAGTTCCTCCACAAAGTTTCAAAGATTCATGCTCGTTTGTATACGAAAAGATTCATGCTCGTTTGTATACGAAAAGATTCATGCTCGTTTGTATACGAAAAGATTCATGCTCGTTTGTATACGAAAAGATTCATGCTCGTTTGTATACGAAAAGATTATTGACCAATACGATTTAAGAACAAAATCTAATCCTAAAAACTGCTACCAAATTCCAATTCCAATAGAACCTAACAAAATTCTAAATTCCTATTTAAAATTAATAAATAAACTAAGCAACATTGGTTGGAATAAGCTTGAACCATTGGCTTTGAGGATCATCCATGCAACTCCCCTCGTCTAGGCAAATGCATTTCTTCACAACAATTGAAGTGTCTGATTCCTTTTCCAAACAAAAGTTGTCCTCACCAATTTTGGTGGCCAATTGAAGCTTTGCTTTTGAAGCCACCGTCCAATTGCTTCCATCACCAGAGCAATCATCGGATACCACCGGCGACTTTCCATCTCCAGCAGACTTCAAACATTTCCCGCTTGACAACTTCATCAAACTTGCATCTCCACTATGGTTCCATTGGGTCAGAGCTGTACAATCACCAAGTTCAGCCTCTCCGTTGCTATTGGACTTAACACATTGTCCCGATGCTGGGTGTAGCATTATGTATGACATTGGTGCTTTTGAATTTGGATCTGCAAAAACAAACTTTTGTTTCAAATTCTGATAAAATAATATATATAGGATTCATATAGATAATTCAGCAACGAAAAACCTTGGTTGATTCTCTTGGCAAGTTGAAGTAATTGTTGAAGTTTAGGGTTACGATCTTTAGTCCAAGAGTAATCCATAACACCAAAACTTTCTTCAATATCTTGATGTCCTTGTCTATACATATAACTTCCTTGGAAAGCCCACAACGCCCAATCAATATCCTTCTCTACAATTCGAGCTAAAAAGCAGCTCATGAATCGATTTTGAGCATCATTTCCACCCGATTGATCGTACCCGAATTCACTAAGGAACAAAGGATATGGATTCTCCATGTCCACCACAAACCCAGCTTCCTTTTCAAACTTCTCCATGATTTGGTCGCATATTACATTTAATGGATTCTTTGTGAACTTGCTTTCATGATCTCCACTGAACGAGTAGAGATGTGCCTCCAACACTACTTTGTTGTGTAAAGTGTAGCCTAGAGGTCTTTTCTTTAGATGGCTTAGATCATTGTCATAGTTTAGTCCAGAAATGACTACAAGGAGATTAGGGTTTATTCTATGGATCAGTTGGCTTCCTTGTCTCACATAATAGCACCAGGCATCAGCATTTGATAATGACCCTCGAAGCTCGTTTCTTAAACTCATTCCTACCACCTTTAACACAAAAAGGATCGTAAAAATTCAAAATATTAATAATAATAACGAAATTTTCATTTAAAAAAAAAAAAGTTTAGAAAGTCAAACTCACATATGGATTGCATGTGAATTGCACGGCAACAAATGACAAGCTTTGAAGCCATTCACTAGGGTTAAAATTGCAATCTCCAAAGAACCCATTTCCATCGTCGAGAGAGCAACACCATCTTGGTTGGCTAATATGATTATCTAAAATAACCATAATTTTCTCCGAGCCCAAAGCATTAATGACAGTTTGAAACGCCTTAGCAACCGTCATTTTCAATATTTCAGGATTGTGCTTTTTAACTCCATTTTTTACGTCAGCAATATCTAGACCGTCAAAGACATCACCAATAGTCTCATATGCATAACGAGTAAACATATGGACAGACCACGTCAATCGAACACAATTGAATTTGCGAGTACTAATCTCAGCTACCAACTCTTTCAATGGACGCTTATCAAGTCCTTGAGCAACCATAGACTGAGCATGAGATACCAAATTGACACAACTCAACTTCACACGTTGACCTGTTCGAGCATCTACAATCCATCTTCCTTGTGTTGAGAGTGGTAAGGATTGAGAAAAAGCAAACAAAGAAAAGAAGATTAAAGCAATTAGACAGAGTATTCTCGCCATTCTACCTTGTAAATGTGAAATATAAATGAAATGAAAAGTACGAGGAAGGAAGTGAATGTAATGTTGTATTTATAGAGTAGAAGTAGAAGGATAGGATTATTGTTTGAAATAGGCGAATAAATTTGAAGAAAAAATATATTAAATCTGTTTTACATTTGACTAGGAACTTATCATCCAATTTTATAGTTTTACTGTTTTGATTTTATTTGTTTTTCTATTTTTAATTGGAATGCGTCAATTTTTAATTGGAATGCGAAGGAAATGAAGGATGGTTTATTTATTTTTATTGCTTACCTAATTTGGAGTTTGAAAAACCCTTTTAAAAAATTTATAATAATAATAATAAATAAACTTATACCAATGTAGATATTATAGTTATTTTTTAAAAAACAAAATATTAATAGAAATTCAAAAAAAATTAATTGATTTTTTTTTGTAAGTAAATAATAAATTCGATTTTTTTAGTTTAACCATTTATAATAAAAAAATTTCCAACATTCATGATTTGATGGTAGGTATTAGTAAATTGAAGTTGGTTTTTTACTAAGTAAAGTAATATTAAGTAAAATATTTAAAAAAAACAAAGAGGCTAATTTAGGCTAGTCTGATAAGAACAAAAATTTGATATCATAATAAAAATTAGAAAGTGCATTCTGGGTAGATTCTAACGTGTTATTCTAACTATCAGAAACTACATTCTAATGGTGGGTTCTATTATTCTAACTGATTTTAACCTTAGGGTCGATTGTAGGGTCAATTCTAACATGTTATTCTAACTGTGAAGTCGATTCTAACACGTTTTCTAACTGTGAAGTCGATTCTAACACGTTTTAACTGTGGGTCGATCTGTGGGTCGATTTGTGGGTCGATTCTCTATTCCAACTGATTTTTGTTTTCTAATTGGGCTAAAAAACAAAAAAAAAAAAAAAAAAATCTTTGAATGAGAGCCTAAGTGAGTGAAAAAAAAAAAACAAAAAAATTAAAACGTATTATTTAAAATTGAGCTTCTTCCTCTGATTTTATTTTATTTTTTATATATAAATAAAATATATTAATTTATAAAGAAAAAATCAAATATTCGGTGGGGTCTTGTACTACAATTATATTCAAGATTATATTAATAAAATAATAAAAAATATTATTAAAAATAAAAATAATTAATTACACGCCTTTATATAAATCCCAACTGTTACCCACCTTGAACTTCTATTTTTACCCAACTCAAACCTTACATAGTATACCTGTAAAGAATCTATCAATATTTTTTTTTTGTAATAGCACTAATGAGTACACTATACTATACATTTTCATTATTGTCGTCGTGGTGACTTCTGATGCGATATCAAAAGAGGTGCATCAGTCTTTGGCTTCGAGTTTGTCAAAGCAAGAGTTGCACGTTGAACCGGTTGTGAGATTCTAGTTGTAGTTTTTAGGGATTCAAGCTCCTCTAATGCACCCAAAATATCTACCATCCGTGGTCGAGCTCTTGGTTCACTCCTAAGGCATTGTGTAGCCAAATTAGCGACTATGTAAGCTCCCTTTTGAGGATACCGCCCTTCAAGTTTGGTGTCCATAATTCGAAATAACCTTCTCTTATCACCCAAATATGGACTTGCCCAATTGACAAGATTGTCCTCAGCACGTCGACCAGATAACAATTCGAGTAACACAACCCCAAAACTATAAACATCGCTTTTCGATGTCAATCGACCTGCCAAGCAATGGATATTGCAGTTTACACGGTTAACCGCCAAGAATTTCTTTCAAGAAACATAAAGAATGTAACATAAATAAAAAATTTCAATCATAACTTTGCATGGATAATGTAAAAGCTAGTAGCATTCGTGTGCACATTTTCTCACTAAGTTCATAGTTTCACCAATGTTCACGTACTCTTTTAAGAATAGCAATGGAGACCATATAGATTCTTACTCTAAACAATCATAGTCAGAACTTTTACTGAACCCACTAAAAAAACATAAACACCCTAGAATAGTCCAACTTTTCATCCCATAGGACATAATTAAGGATTTTTGTGAATTGAAACTCTTGGAGACCAGAAACAAGCTGGATAATTTTTAAGTAATACTTGTAGGGTCGATTAGGATAATGGACAAATTTATTAGAAAGCATGATGGTAAACCTAATTGATCAAGCCTAAATACTTGTTTGTTTTTTGGTTTAGCACGATATTATTTTAAAGTTTTCGCATGTATGTTGTGAACTTTTACTAGTGTTAACTTTATGAGGACTTTAGCATGCTTCGGATGTTTGTAAATCTGTTGATTGAGCATGTTGGACACCGTTACATGTATGTATTATGCATGATTGTGTGTTATAGAGATTAAATACCTTTGTATCCCCAAATATTATATTGGAAATGTGCCATGTGCCCTAGAGATTCTAAATGATTATAAGCATGAACATGAGAAAATATTGCACATTCTCTTAGTTCTAGGATCCACATTTGGTCACACTGGTATTTTTGGGTGACCAAGCAATCAAGTAGGGACCGTTGATGAGTAACCTCAAGCTTTTCTAGCATGATTAGGGTTTACTTGATAGATAAAGGTTAATTGGCACCCACAGGAGATGCTGAAGTCATAGAGAGTATGCTATAGGGTGCACCTAGTAGACAATTCATATGGGTGCAGGTGGTCAGAGTACTAGAGTGCGAATAGTGCACAGATTACCTCATACAACATGAAACTTACCCATGAGTCCGTTATAGAGATATTTGACTTATGTGCTAGTAGCACTGAGTTAATAATAGACTTTGGGGAATGTAAACAAAAGGCTAAGTACAACTTAATCCTACATTATGACTCGAGGGGCTTAGTTATACACCCTAGACTAAGCATGTTTAGGATTTTGGTACATATAAGCCTTATAGGGCTAGTATCGGACATGACATTGGCTAATGCTAGAGTTAGAATATGAGCACATATCTTGAGAGACCGTCCTAAGGATTAAGTCTGACGAGCCTTTACAAGTAAGTTGCTTACTGAATATTTTTATACTCATTCATATTTTTCTGTTCTTTTTTCAAATGGAGTATAGACCACCGTCGGCTGCAAGAGCCTGCGAAGCCATGCAGCTGCAGGGGCATCCCTTAGATCGAGTCATCTCCCTTCTTGTCATTATAATATTACTTTAATGTTGCTTCTCGAAATTTCAGTATTTTGAAAACCATTTTGATTCGACTCCATGGATATTATTTTGTACTTTTGGAACTAAGTTTCAAATTCCTGGTGTCTCTTGCGTTATAAAATGGAAAAAGAGAGAAAATCAACTTAAGTAAATGAAAGAGAGAAAATCACCAACAATTTGAAATATAGGGTATGTTACGAACCTGTAGCAACATATTCAGGTGCAGCATAGCCTCGAGTCCCCATAACTTGAGTAGTTACATGAGTTCTATCTCCAGTGGGACCAGCCCTCGCCAAACCAAAATCAGAAAGCTTAGCATTGAATTCCTGCATTAACAATGCTCAAAATTACTATTAACAATTCCTATAATAAGATCATATATCATTTGTGTTCTTAACAAGAAGAGCTGCCTTACTGCATCAAGTAGGATGTTGGATGCCTTGAAATCGCGATAAATGACAGGCGATTCGGCTTCGTGAAGAAAAGAAAGACCTCTGGCGGCAGCTATGGCCACTTTGATCCTTACTGCCCAAGAAAGAGGTTGGGAACACGCTGGCACAACAGAACTTAGCAGGTAAGTTTGTTGAATTTAAGAAGCAAAAATAAAGTGTGAATCTCCCAAGGTGTTCATATCAAAATCCAAAACCATGTGAAAGTACTTATGTCACTATAAACTAGTAAAGAGGATAACATGCAAGCATTTTTCCCAATATAAACTTGTAAAGAAAAGAGGGTAATATGCAACATCATCAAGATGCAAAGACCATTTAGATCTTTGAGTACTCTTAGTCCTATGTAAAGTAATACAGCTCCAACTTCGAAAAAAGTATATATGAGATCCCACATCGGTTGGGAAGGAGAACGAATCATTCTTTATAAGGGTGTGGATACCTCTCCCTAGCAAACACATTTTAAAAACCTTGTGGGGAAGCCCAAAAAAGAAAGCTCAAAGAGAACAATATATGTTAGCGGTGGACTTGAACCGTTACAAATGGTATCAGAGCCAGACACCAGACGATGTGCCAGCGAGGAGGCTGAGCCCCAAAGGGGGTGGACACGAGGCAGTGTACTAACAAGGACGCCGGACCCCAAAAGGGGTGGATTGGGGAGTCCCACGTTGATTAGAGAAGGGAACAAGTGCCAGCGAGGACGTGTTTTAGCAGGTGGATTAGGGTAGATTGTGAGATCCCACATCGGTGGGAAGGAGAATGAACCATTCTTTATAAGTGTGTGTAAACCTCTCTCTAGCAGACGCGTTTTAAAAACCTTAAGGGAAGCCCAGAAGGGAAAGCGCAAAGAGGATAATATTTACCAACGGTGGACTTTGGTCGTTACAGTATATAAGGAATATCTAAGAGGACCATCATTCATCATGTTGGAATGAGAAGTAAAACTATAGTTCACTTACCTCTTTGGATTCCTCAATATTCAAGTAAAGCAGGCAACTGATTATTCTTTTTTTTAATACCCATGAGTATACGGGTCATCTTGCGCGCATCTCAACTAATCTCAAAAACCAACCACCTAACCCTGCTACATTTTATTTCCAAGATAACTCATAAGATATTAAATTAAAGAAAAATGGTCAATATAGCTTGAACTCATTCCCTCTAACCTTTTACTAATCACATCCCCCGACCACTAGGCCAATCCAAATGGCTAACACAAGCAACGGATAAGATTCTGTTGATTCAGAATCCTTGCGATCTCTCCTAAAGAAGATCATAATATAAATTCTTTTCAATATGTTATAGTAACCATAAGTTTTAGAAATTAATATGCAAGAAAAAGAAACTGCAAAAAGATGAACATTCATCAGCGTACATACACAAACTGTTAACTACCTTTACAATGGGGGCAAGTTGGCAACTGATAATTATAGCATTTGAGAGAGAGAAGCAAACATATTTCAACGAAAAATATTCAAGAAACTGAATCCATAGAATTGTATTAAATCAAGCAGAGTCAACCATATGAAGCATCCACAGGATAGAAGTAAGGTAAATGCTATTTCCCAGGAACTTACTTCTGAAGAGATGATTCTCCAAACTCCCTCTCGGCATAAACTCGTACACCAATAACCGATTCTCGCCTTCCAAGCAATACCCAATCAGCTTAACTAGATTTGGGTGATGAAATTTTCCCAAATAATTAACTTCTGTCTGAAATTCGTATGCAGTTAGTAGCAGACACGAACATACAACCGAAAAGGAACATACGAAAGAGAGAGAGAAAATATCAAGTAAGCAACATACCAACCACTCCTTGTGGCCTTGGGGAGCTTCAAGCTTAAGCTTCTTGACAGCGACAACAATTCCCGATCCTGGCCTTGTAGCGGCCCATGTGTTTTCATCAATCCATCCTTTGAAAACACAACCAAATCCCCCTTCACCTAACAGACTGTCGGGTCGAAAATTTCTAGTTGCATTCTTGAGTTCATTGAAAGAGAAAGGCTTCAAATTGGAAGATGACAATATTTCACCTTCTGTTCTTGATGTGATAAGACTCGATATGTTTCGGTTCCTATCTTCCAATGAGCTAGGAAGATTGGAAGGAACTAATGGATGACATTTCTTGCTTGAACTCTGGGAGATTTCTAATCCATCAAGAAGAACAAACAGAGGAAATTATTGGTTATTGCAAATTTAAATGCATTAACAGAACATCCTATCAAAAGATAACAAAGTTTCTAAAATATCTCAAAAACTTTCGCGTCGCATCGCTTGGGACCCTATACTTAAAAAAGTTACTTATAAATCTCTAATCGTTTAATTATATGTCTAATACATCTCGTCGTTAGTTAGGTCCATTTAATGCTTTCATTTTAGAATAATGTAACCATCTAATAGGGGCAGAGCCATAAATTTTAGAGGGAGGGGCAGAATTTGACCTTCTAATTTTTTAGATACATAATCTTCCCATTTTAAAAATTTAGCGCCCTTTGTTCTTTGCTCCACCCTTGCAGCTAATTGTAGGGGGAGATTTCAGTGTTTGGATGCATAATTGTTGAACTTAAGTAAACTAATATAGAGATTTGTTAAACAAAAATGACGTTTAATGGCCTAGAAACGGTTTAAAGTGCAAGAACACTTGCTGGCCTGTTTGTTTTCACAAAGATTTTGAAATATTTGAAATGATTTCTCTTGTTTATCATCTCTTGAAACAAGGATTTCAAATCTTGATTCTAATCGTAAAAAAACTAATAAAAATGGTTGGATTTTGTAGGAGTTCGAAATAAATTTCTACTCCTAAATCTTTTTCTTCCCAATCAGAAAAATGAATCCGAAACTTGGAACCAATTTTTGAAGTACGAACACTACAAAGCTATACAATATCATCAAACCAAAAACTCTATTTCAAATTTGGCAAGAACAAGAGGAAATAGCAGAATCCACCAAAAAAAAAATCCAGCGGAAACTCAGAAACCATCAGGCAAAACTCGAAAACTCTTACCGGAAGTCGCTTGGGAGGTGTGGGAAGTTTCAACTTTAGCAGAAGAATCTAAGCAGTTACCCATTGGCAGTGATTGTGAAATTAAAATGGAAGGTGAAGCTTGCAGAAGCCTCAAGGAAGGGGAAAGGTTCCCTTTGGAGATTTCTTTTTTTCTTTTTCTTTTTCTTTTTTTTTCTTTTTTTTTTTTTAATCTAAAAATTGTATTTATTCATTTCATATTGGAGTTTGTTCAAATTGTTGGGGGCGTGTTTGGCGTTGGGATTATGATTGGCGACAATTTCAATTTCTTTTTCTTAATTTAATCATAAGAATTCAATTTATAATTATTTTATAAAAATATAATAATAATAATAAATATTTTAATAATAGAGTAGATATTGTCTATTTTGAATTATTTTAAAATAGAAATGTTTGGTTATCCTCTCCCATCAACATCCAATCTCATATGTTTTATTTAGGATGCTCAGTAATAAGATCTCTGAGAATATTTTTAGAATCTCATATAATTAAATAATATTTAATTATTAAAATTTATGAATTATTTCGATGACCTATAGATTTAGATTTAGCGTGATAAAAATGAGGATTAGTGGGAAAGAACAAATTTGGTCAACGTCAAAAGCCACCTAAAAAGCGAGTGGGCTGCCTTTTATTGATTTGTCAACATCAAAGAATCCTTCAATACGACTACTAATTCTTCTTTTCCTTTTCCTCCAACAACACATGAAACCGGGACCCTAACTCTTCTACTCACCCATTAATTCATCCGTTTGATAATGATTTTGTATATGCTTTACAATCACGTTCTGAAATACTATAATGATTGTTCATATAGAACTTCGTAATAAAGATTCAAGGAGTTGGAAAAATAGGACAATAACGGCCCTATTGAAATAATTTTAGAGAATCTTACCGTTTGTTGAAATCATAAACACTTCGCGTTGCATGTTTGAAGTCAGCTAAGAAGATGTATTCTACAACTTTGTGACTTTGATGAATGGGATTAAGTTTTGAAAAGCTCTAAAACGTGTTCTCTAATGGTTAATTTTTCTATTAAATTTGAGCCCATAACCCGAAAACTTTGACCGTGAAATTTTTCCTCTAAGCTAGGAGTCGTGACATGGGCCTTATCCTATAGCTTTAAGAAAGGAAGAGAAACGAAGTTGCTGAGGAGGTTGAGAGAGAATAGGCTTGTATCGCTTGGACAAAGAGAATTTGTGAAGAAAAAAAATTAGAGAGGCGAGTAGCCTTCTCCTTGAGTTTTGTGTGAGCGTACACGTGTTTTGAAGATTGGTCCTAGTTTTTCATGAATGATAGGTCTACCGATGAACTTTAAAATTATCCAATAGTTTATTTTATAATTTTTTTTTTTTTAATTTTAAGTTTTTGATTTTGTTTTTGTGTTAAATTTATAAAATTTAAAAATGTGAACAATAAAATTATAATTTAAGATATAGAGTTAATTTTCTTAATTATTTATTTTTCTCATATCTTTATATTAGCTAAACTATTTCTAAGTTCATTTAACACAATAACAATTAGAAATTTTAAATTTTAATTATTAAGATATTCTAATTTTTAGTTGAAAATTGTCGTCACTGGAAACTTTCAGAAAAATATCTTTTCTTATTATTTCAAATTTTATTGAAATATATTTAAAAAATGATTTTGAACAACAAATGTTGAGATGGCCGAGTTGGTCTAAGGCGCCAGATTAAGGTTCTGGTCCGAAAGGGCGTGGGTTCAAATCCCACTCTCAACATTTGATTTTTAACATTTTCTTTTTTCATTTTTTTCCGCGTGTTTATTCGTGCATTTCCTCCTTGACAATTTTATATTTTAAATTAAAGAAGAAAAAAAATCCATATTGTTATTTTAAAAATATAATAATGTGGAATCCTTCAAAAAAAAAAAAAAATATAATAATAATAATAAAATAAAAATAAAAAAATAATAAATAATAATAAAGCTGATATACGAGAATTCTAACATTTAAAAAATTCAAAAAAAAAATAATAAAATAAAATTAAAAAAATAATAAATAATAATAAAGTTGATATACGAGAATTCTAACCTTTAAAAAAATATTAAAAGGTTTTATAAAATTGTAACATCGTAACATAGTTCAATTAAATACAATACTTCTAGATTAATTAATTACTCTAGAACATAGTTCAATTGAATACAATACTTTTAGATTAATTGATCACGTAAGAAAAATAGAAGGATAGAGAATGAAATTAAAAAACAATAAAAATATAAAACACTTAATTCAAGAAATCATACCAACAAAAATAAAAAGTTATATAAAAATATTTTAGTTATCTTGAAAATAACTTATGGAATATAAATGAAGTCAGAGGTCCTAAATTATCATAAAAATATAAATTATGATATAACAATACTTCAACTAGGTTATAATTTAAAATATTTCTCTCAGTTTTAGAATAAAATCGTCAAATTTATTTAAATTAATTTCACCAATCTAATAATGTTAGAGCTAATTTCCTTGATTATTTGTTTTTCTCGTATCATTATATTAGCTAAACTATTTCCAGACGATTATAATTTTTAATTTTTAGTTGAAAATTGTCGTTATTGGAAACTTAAAAATATATATATTATATATATTATTATTTACATTTTATACCATTATATTATGAATGAAGCTGAATCACAAATGTTGAGATGGCCGAGTTGGTCTAAGGCGCCAGATTAAGGTTCTGGTCCGAAAGGGCGTGGGTTCAAATCCCACTCTCAACATTTTTCCTATAACGGTTTTTTTTTCTTTTTTTTTTCCCGCGTGTTCTTTCGTACATTTCCTCGCTGTAGAGTTGACGAGACGAGCAAGTCAAACATCGAATTTTCTATTTTAAATTAAAGAAAAAAAATATATATATTGTTATTTTTAAAATATAATAATTAAAGAAAAAAAAAATGTTATTTTAAAAATCTAATAATGTTATATTTTCATTCATGAAAATTAAGGAGATGTATTTGATTTTCATAATTTATGAGTTAATTTTAGCAACTTATTTATTTTTTATTTTTAAATTAAACGAATATTGAAATCATACCTTTAAATTGGCCCTTGCGAACAGTTTGATGCAATATCTCCCTTCAACCCTTTAAACGAAATGTGGTAGAAGGAAGGAAAATTCATGGATTGACCCCATCGTTTCCACCTTGCAGGAACTACAAGATCACCCCAAAGACGCCTTAGGTATCCAAGGGTCGCGGACCGACCATAGAACCTTATTCAATAAGTGGAATGCATGAACTCTCTATTATCTCTTTGCGAGGCGTTGATATTATCTAACAACTAAAACACAGGTTGTATAAGTTCTTCTTGTCAATCCTCTTATAACATTTATCATATATGCATACTCAAATTTCAACTACATCACATAATACAACAAAAATACAACCATTTTCCTTTTGTCATCGAGGGTTTGTTACTTTGCAATGGGGACAAACGTTATGAGGAGTACTCTCTTTTACAAATGACATAACAAACTTTATTCAATTAAGAGCCAACTTGAATACTAGAGTCCTGTAACGTTTTAGAAAAGATAAATTTGTAAGTAATTTGCACGTCATTATACAGAATAATCACATACGTACAGTTGAAAAGTATTTAAATAGAGAAGTTTGTTACCTCAAATCCAAACCAAGATTGTTCCAATCAATTTAATCTAACAACTACTTGAGTTTCTTATTAAAATACTCTAAATCAGTGTATTGATTCAATTGAACCAAACCAGACCATCAAATGAGTGAGTCAATCGTGCCACCAACTAAACCGCATGCGAGTAGGGTATCAAACACAGGACGGCATCATCAACTCTGCATGAACCAACGATTTGAGTGTATTAAACTAAGCTTAGGTGATTAAAGATGAGCAAAGAAAAGTAAATATTTGTGAACCACTAAAATTAAAAAACATGAAAGACTAAAATTAGTGAAGTAAACAAAAAAGGAGGTATTTATGAAAAGTGGTTGGTAACGGCTTTCCCATCTTAGACCTTAAAAATCGACTCAGTTTGCAGGGAACCCACACCACACCACGATCCACAAGCCATGTGCGGAACCATTTGCGTTTCGCTTAATAAAAAGCTTACTCATCCACCTCTGATGGCTTACCTTCACCAGCCCTTCTAATCCCTAACAAAAATTAAACCCCAAAACTAAAAATTTAAACAAAAATAACAAAAAAAAAAAAAAAAAAAAAAAAAAAAAAAAAAAAAAAAAA